>NC_034602.1:46108062-46151821 GCF_900095145.1 Mus pahari
ACTCAGAAATTCGCCTGCCTCTGCCTCCCAAGTGCTGGGATTAAAGATGTGTGCCACCACCCCCGGCTGTACCCCATTTTTTTAAATTGGATTATTTGGACTGAAATCTTGAGAAATGGTGGAACTTTTGAGACCCTGAAGCTGTGGAAGCCGATTAAATGCACTGAGAGATTGTCTTAGTTAGGGTTACTATTGGTATAACGAAACAGTATGGCCAAAAGCCACTTGGCGAGGAAAGGGTTTATTAGCCTCATCACTGCTCATCATTGGAGGAAGTCAGAACAGGAACTCAAACAGCACAGGAACCTGTAGGCAGGAGCTGATGCAGAGGCCGTGGAAGGGGTTACTTCTCATGGCTTACTCAACCTAATTTCTTACAGAACCCAGGAGCATCAACCTAGGATGGCCCTCCCCACACTGGCCCTCCCACATCAGTCACTAACTAAGAAATGCCCGATAGCCTGATCTTATGGAATCATTTTTAAAATTGAGTTACCTCCTCCTCTCATGTCAAGTTTATAGGAAACTGGTCTACACAGGGATAGTGTTTTCAAGGACCAGGACTGAAATGTTTTGCTTTAAATATGAAATATCTCCAATAGTCTTATGTGTTGAAGAATTTTTCTCCAGCTTTTGGCACTTTTGGGGGATGTGATAGAAACTTTAAGGGATAGACTCTACCTAGAGGAAGTAGGCCATGGCCTTGAAAGTTATATCTTTGGTCTGATCCATTCTCTCTGCTTCTGTGCTGCGTCCAGAACACTAACTTCTGGAATCATGGGCCAAACAGATCTTTGCTCCTGTATGTTGTCCTCTTAAGTTTATGGTTATCCTATTATCAACATGTTGAATTATGTTTCTGAAAAAAAAAAGAATTATGTTTCTGTGTCTCTCTTCATTTGCTCTCCATTTGTTGCTACTAATTTTTTTGAATTTATTTATTGTATATATGTGAGTTCATTGGTCCTGTCTTCAGACAAACTAGAAGAGGGAACCAGATCTTATTATAGATGCTTATGAGCCACCATGTGGTTGCTGGGAATTGAACTCAAGACCTCTGGAAGAGCAGTCAGTGCTCTTAACCGCTGAGCCATCTCTCCAGCCCTACTTTGTTGTTGTTGTTTTTTGTTAATTAATTAATTTTATGTATATGAGTACACTGTAGCTATCTTCAGACATACCAGAAGAGGGTATCAGGTCCTATTACAGATGTTTGTGAGCCATTATGTGGTTGCTGGGAATGAACTCAGAAACTCTGGAAGAGCAGCCAGTGCTTTTAACCTCTGAGCCATCTCTCCAGCCCCCTCGAGGCTACTATCAACGCTTGGGAATCTTAGGTCACAACATAGAAATCAATGCTTCTGTTGTGTTTGGAACACGGCTTGTTGAACTTTAGGATCTCTTTGGTGACCATGGCCAGAATGTTGTGACACTCTACATGTTCCAGGTCCATCGTGTCACTTTGGGACATGTCCTAATGACGCCTTTCCTATGTTTTAGATCTCTAGTCATTTTCCCCTGAGCTATCCTTTTTGTTACAAAAGTGGCAGGCTGTGCTGGGAAGCTGCAGGCTGCAGGTGGACAGCTGGGGAGAAGTGTTGGCTCCTATTCACTTGCTGGCTCAGCTCATGAGTGGCTAATGTTGCGACTGCTCTGGGATCTGGCTTTCCTGGTGCCAGGAGAGAAAAGTGGAAGGAAATGGAGAGTGTGGGGGATTCATGTCTCCTTTAGGGGTGTTTAGATGATGGTCTCTGGGAACTTCATATTTCTCCCAACCTTTTGTGTTGTTTCTCTTTGGCCATTAAAGTTTTATTATTTTTATGTGTATGTGTGTATACTTGTATGAGTTCATGTATACCACATGTGTACAGATGCCTGCAGAGGACAGAGAGGGAGATCTGATCCTCTGGAACTGGAGTTACACGTGATTATAAGTTGCCACATGGGTGCTGGGAACTAGATCTTAGAGCAGTATATTAACCACTAACCATCTCTTCTGCCTGGCTTTTATCCACTTTGAGGTGAGTTTTATTCTGACGTGAGATAATGGGCTACTTTTGTTCTTCTGCGTGTGGAAATCCACATTTCAGTACCACCAATTAAGCAGACCATTCTCCCCCATTTGTGTGTCCCTGATACTTGCTGACAATCCATTGACAATCACTAGTTGAATTTACTTCTAGGCTTTCTGTTGGTCCACTGGTTAATATGCCTGTTTTGATGGCAGCACTGTGCATTTTGACCACATGAGTTTTCAAATATATATTACAATGGAGGAAGGCTATGGTTTTATATTTGCTCTTTTTGTACAAGATTGCTTTAGCCATTTGGCTTCTGCCTTGGTTCCATACAAATTTTAGAATTGTTTTTTTCTGTTTCTGAGAAAAAATACTGGAACTTTGGTAACAACTGCAGTAAGTCTGTAGATCTCTGTGGGGCGTGGCAATATTTTAGCCTTTTCACCGCACAGGCTGTCTTTCCACTTAACTGCGTCCTCACATGTTGTTTGAGAAGCATTAAACAGTTTTCAGTGTCAAGGTCTTTCATATCCTTGGTTACTAGTAAACATTCTATTTAATTTTTGGTGCCATTAAAATGGGTGGTTTCCTTAATTTATTTACCAATACTTTGTTGTTTTAATTTTGGTATATTGTTTTGTAGCCTGTGACTTTACTAATTTTTTTCTTGAACAAATTTTGGTGCATTATAAACTCAGGGTATGTGTGTGTACGTTGTGGGGGACTGAACCCAGAGCCTGTGCATGAGAAACACACACTCTACCACTCAGTTACTTTTCTAGCCCTCATACTAGGAATGTGATTGGTAGCCTCGACCCACAGGATTCTTTGCCTAATGTTTACATTTTACCTCTCCAATCTTCTCTGCCTTTTATGTAAATTAAGAATCAACACGTGAATTAGATGCTTGGTCTCTCTCTGTGTCTCTGTCTCTTGTCTTTGTCTCTGTGTTTCTCTGTCTGTGTCTGTCTGACTTTCGTGTAGCCTACACTGACCTTGGATTTCTCAATCTTCACTACCTCCCATTCCTGTATTCTTGGTGTGTGCCAAAAACTGTACCCAGAAGCGTGGCTTCTTGCATTTTACATAAATATTTTTGCATCTCATCAGTTCCTTTTTTCGGTCTCACCTGCAATCAGATACACTTTAGAGAGTGCAAGCCCTGTGTTATCTCTTGCATAATTGCCCCACCCACTGTCTGAAGCGCTGGTATTCTAGTTTATACCATTATTTGAATCTCTGGTAATTTTCAGCTATGCTATTTTTACTTTTCTCTTCATCCAGTTTCACTCATACAGGAAACACCAATACCGTTCCTACCACAGGCATTAGCGCTTATCAGAGGTATCAACATCTCTCCCATAACACCTCAAATTAACCAGTAACAGAGCACACTTATTTTGATTAGTCACAAAACACCGATCCATTTGGCTTTGGTGGGTAAATTTGACTTTCTTTTGTGGACTGGCTTTAGAAAAGCTTCCTTCCTCTACTCCCCAGAGAAAGATGCACAGGTTTTCGCACCCTCAGTAAACTGGGTGAGGCATAACGTGTTCATACTGGATTGAGGTAGCAAGTGGCTTACAAATGAACAACTTTCACTATTCCTCCCCGCTCCCCCCACCCTTTTAGTGCTTTAATGTACTCCACGACTTGAAGACTATACTCATATTTGTTAACTTTCATTGCTTCTATCTTGAAACCCTATTAGCTGTTATCACTTGGTGTATTTAAAAGTTCTCAGGACCTTAATTTCCTGGGGAGCTATGAAAGTGGCCCAGTTCAAAACCGGGTTTCCACAAAGAGAACTCTTTCTTGCATTTCTCAAGAAGCAATCTAAGAAGGCGACAGAAGAGCACTTGTCCAAGGTGTTCCTCTACCCTGATGTGGCAAGACCCCACCCCCCACCCCACCCCGACTCCTTGGGGTCACAGTCGGGCGGGGGAAGCTGTGGGCAGGCCTGACCTCAGTCGGAATTCCCCTGGGTGATACTTTCATCCCGCCCCACGCCCACAGCTCTCCCTCTTAGAGCCACTGCGCCCGCCCACGCGGTGATGTCATCACCCGGGTGTCGGGCGCGCGCGGCCGGTCCGCCCACGGAACCCGGGCGCGCTCTGTGCCAGAATCGAGCACCTGGGGTGGCCGCCGGAGGCCGTGGGCATGCGCGCTGCTGCGGGGAGGCTCCTGCGCTCGCAAGCGGAGATCCGGTTCTCCTGGTTGGAACCCGAGGCAGGCTGTGTGGGCTGTGGGGGAGTAAGGATAGAGGATGAGGAGGGTTTGCTCCAGAGATGGGGAGGAGCCAGTGCAATTCTGCTTTGGGCGTGCACTGAAAGTTGGACTCATCTGCAGAATCGAAAAGCCTAGGCAAAGTGAGATGTGTTTAATCCTAACCTAGGAGCACCTTTAGCATACACGCCCAGAGCCTGAGGCCAGAGTCACTAAGTACAAAGCACCTGGGTGCCAGGCACCCAGGGAAGGCTTTCTTTGTTACTATTTTTTCCACTCCACTGCAACCACCAATAATTCTGTGGTGCAGGTATAATTGGGTTCCTAATTAACTTGCCTACACGTCACACTGAAAAGACGGAGTTGGAGTTGAGGTTTCTACGAGGTTGGTCTGATAACGAAGTTCAAAGTTGCCCAGCAGACACTTGAAGTCAAGACTGTGTTAAGATAAGACCATGAACATATTCTGAAGATACACGGCAAGTTGTGAAGTTTGGACTTTAAAGAAGGGGGCTGGGCTGTACGAGTAGGGTGGCCATCAAGGGAAAGGGGTTCCAGGAAGATTTTGATGGAATTTGGTAAGAGAAGCGCCAGGCAGGAAGCTCTAGGTTACCAGGGAAAGGAAAGGGAACCTGGGAACAGGATGTGATTATCACCCTCTGGAGCCTTGTGTTTATGTGTATACTTTGCAAGTGTAATTCTGTATCTAATTCTACCGATGGAACTTTTTTTTTTTTTTTCCAAAGTAATGGACTTGCTCTTGCCTGTTACCTAGGCCTATGCTATGATGCACCGGAACACTGTTCCCCTCTGAGTTAACAGTGTGCACTACGGCTGCTCAGCCAGAAACATTGGTACCCATAAAACAGATCTATAAGATAGAGGGTTTATTCTAGCCCGTGTCCATCTGAGAGAGGCCTCTATGGTGAATGCTGGTTCCTTACCTGTGGCCCCACTAGAGAGAAATAAACATTTATGACTCCAAATCCACTATTGTGTCTCAGTGCCTGCGCCCTGTCTTTGAAAGAAATCGTATGCCATCTTTGTTTAAAGAAACTCCGGCCCAGTGGATTGCTAGTTTTTCCTGGTTTTATTCCTGGTTATATTGCTGTAACACAGTTTGCACTGCCCACGTTATAAGGTAATAGACAAAAAATTTTATCTCCTGTCCAAGATGGTAAAGTTCCCTAGGAAAGGACTGTTAGCAGTATTATAGCTTCAAGTTCTGACTTGACATTTTCAAGTGTTTCTTAGTTTGCTGAATATAATACTCCACCGTATAATACTCTGTTCGGCATATATTAGATGTTCAGTAAATACTGATGAATTAAATGGTGCCTCCTGTAGAGTAGGAAAGGAATTTGTTTACTTCCTGGTTATCCGGTGCCTAGCAGTACTGTCTACTCAGCAAACACAAGACTTCACTGTCTTTCAGCAGGCAAAATAGAATCTTACTATTGCCCAGAAAGGAACGGCCCTATCCTCCAACATAATGCCTCTAAGAAGCATGTCAAGAAATAATTGTGGTCGATTAGCCTCGTTATCATTGCTGATTCTTTTCTGCAGTGTGTCTCTTCCTCTTCCACTATCCGATGTTCTTTTGGTCAAGTTTCCTGAGGAATTGTCTTGGAGGCTAATTTGACTTCTTGACTTCTGGAACAAACTCAACTGCAAGCCAACAGCAAAACCCAACAGTAGCCAGCCCTAGGTTTTTTAACAATCCTAGCTTCGAGATCTTAAATATGTGTGTGTGTTCAACACCTCCTTTTACATTTCAAAGGTTTTTCTGAAGAAATGCTTTGATATGGGTCTCTGAGGTATGTAGCTTGCGTTTGAGCGCCACTCACCTGGGTCACATCCTGAGGCTCCCCACCACAATTGATACAAAATAAAAAGCAGCAAGCAACAATAACAACATAATCCCACTGCAATGGTAGCACTCACTTGAAGAAACAGATTCTGCTCCTTTCCCCGGTTTAGATCAATTGGATCTGGAGCAGAATTGCAAGAGAAGGCACAAAACTCTGCTTCATTGCAGAGAAGCAAAATGGTCAAGTCTATGTTGTAGTTGTGGCAACCTGTTCAGCTGGCAGAGTCTATAGAAGTGGTGGGTTGGGAGATGAGTGGCAGTGACTGCCTGCAATGTCAGCACGGAGAATAGTAAGAAGCTAGAGCACATTATTCGACCATTTTCATTCAGTAGTTGATAAAGCGCGCCATGTCCATGTATTAACTATGGGCCGGTGGGTTGGTTAAGGTTGGATTTCGTCACTTGTTAAAATGGCGATGAGAAGGATGAGTTATACTATGCCGCTGTAAATTGCTTAGAGAAATTCCTAGCACTCTGGCACAAGGTAAGCGCTTTGCCAAATGTTTGTCAAGTAAACACAACGCTAGGCTGGGTTCCCCTCCGCTTCTACAAAGCTGGCAACCGGTAACCCCCACCAACATCCAAGTTAGGGGAGACCGCTGTTTCCCACGGCAAGGTTTTTTTTCTGACCCACGGGGTTAAAGCACTCAGAGGATCTGTGACGTCGACACGCTTTCTCCAGGTTTCCAGGCTGCCCATCATCCGATCACAGCGTGGGCGAGACACACTCTTTCCTCCCGCTCAGCTTCTCGGGCTCCTGAAGCGCAGCCTGGGCGGCTGTCCCACGCCCCGCCTATCGGTCTGGGGAACGCCCCTAGGGGCGGGGGCCCACGACCACGCACGCGCAGTGCCGCCACGTCGCGCCTGCGCCGTGGCGGGGCTGAGGGAGGCGGGGGATTGGTATGAGAGCGAGTGTGTGAGGGGAGGGAGGTGGCCCGGCCGAGCGTGGTACTACGGCGGGCGCGGGCCGGAGGGGGCGGGGGGATGCGCCGCGGCGGCGGCGCGGGCGCTGGGCTGGGGCTTGGCCGCGCCAGAGCAGCGGATCCCGGTGTCGCCGCGGCAGCTGCGCGGGTGTCGCGCCGGGTCGGAAGACGCCGTTCCACTGCGCTCCCCCACTTTTTTTTTTTTTTTTTAAATAACCGGAACCAATGAACGCGGCGGCGAGCCGAGCTCCGCGGGCCGCCGGTGAAGGGAGCGGGTTAGCACCCGGCGGGAGTCCGCTTTTGAGGCGGCGGGGCCCCGGGCAGCTGGCGGCGAGCGAGTGGCCGGCGGCTCCAGTGAGCGCTCCTCCCGCCGCGGCACCCGGCCGGGCCTCGGGCCGCCCTCTCCGGCGACGCTGGGCAGCAATGCTGCTCTTCGGGTTGTTGGTGGCCGGCGTGGCGGACGGATGCGACCTGGTGCCCCGGCACCTCCGCGGGCGGCGCGCGTCGGGATCGGCCGGAGCGGCTGCGTCTCCTTCGGCTGCGGCTGCGGGCGAGCGCCAGGCGCTGCTGACAGGTGAGGCCCGCGCGGGCGACGGGCAGACTTGGCGGGACTCCCGGCAGGACCCCATCCCCCGAGAGGGCGCCTCGCGGTTGCCTTGGCGCCGGCCGTCGCACTTCGGACGCCTTCTTAGTCCACCGACTGGCGCCTCCACTGTGGATTCTTCGCCCCCAGTGGGCTCCTGCGAGCTTACCAGCTGAGCAATGCAGTGGTTTCTCTTTCATGCTTGCCGAAGGGACCAGTGGGGTCTGTAGGGGACTGGGCTCATTTCCCCTCTTCCCAAAGCCGCCGGAGAAAGTAGGCGGCGGCGGCAGCAGCAGTAGCAGCAGCAGCAATGCGGTACGGAGTTGGCCCCTGCTGCCTTTGCAAAGGCGACTGGCAGCTTCTTACCGATCGAGAGCCGGGCTGAGCGCCCTGTCCCAGGGGAAGCTGCTGAAGAGATTCTTTGAGAGCCACAGCACCTAAGTGGCACTAGTGGTTCCGTGTTAGTATGAAGAAACGACCAAGTCTGGTGTGTTTTTGTGGGGGTAAGAGGCCGCTTTCAGGGATGGAAAGTGTATGCTGTTTGAGAGCATCACTGGGTGACAAAAGGTGCAGAAAGCGCAGCAGGTAACCAGAAACACACCTAAAATTTACCAAGTGCAGGCAGGATATTTGTGACGTGAATTTGGGCAGCATAGTTCTGATGGAGTGCACCAGTATCTTTTTAAACACAGAACGTTCTAGCACTTACTGAAAACTTGCAAATATGTTTGGTAAGGTTAAGGAGAAAATTGTATGCTTTTAAAGAAACCTTCATTGTCTTATATAACTGATCTGGTGTGGTTTAAGCAGTGATGTAAAGGTCCTGAAATGATTTCCTGGGGCAAAGTGGTGGAGCTAGAGTAACTTATTTTTCTTCCTGCTGTGTTTATTTTTAAGGTAGATCTTTAGGTTTTCTGGAAGAACAGCAGGATTAAAGAGGAATAAGATGATTCACTGTTCATTTAACTGCAGTGGTAGCCCAACAGGCATCTGGGAGTCACTAACAGCTGCTCGGGAAAGTGTTCAGGAGTCTTTAGATCAGAGCAGCTTTCCTCTGAGTTCTGTGACAGGCTATTTCCTGTTGCAGAGAGAAGAAGGATGTTGGTAAGCGTTGTCAGGCACTTTGAGAGTTGGAGGGTATAGAGCATAATGATCAGCGTACTCAAGGTGCTTAAAAAACTTACCAGATCCTGGTCAGTTGAACCAGGCAAGTCATCACTGGCTGCCTTGGATAAAGGATTATAGAATGATCTTTAGGGCCGTAGTATGTAGGGAGGGATATATTGGGTGGTTTCATGCTCAAGTAGTTATTTTCTAATAAAAATATGACAAGTGTGGAAGGGAACAGTGATAAACTAGTTAAATAGGAGTGTAGGTTGAGGATTTATTGTCTTCCCTAGAAGTGGAACGTTGGCTTCTAAGTGGTACAGTAGTGTGGGTTCCCCCCCCCCTTGGCAGAAATGTTTGATTAGATAATTACATAATGCCTTAACAAATGTGATTGACAGAAAGGCAAGTGATCTAGAACTTTGGTGTTTATTGACTCTTCTATCAAGTATGTTATACTGAGAACATCAAGAAATCAGTGCAGATGGACTTTTAATAAGCTGTAACCCTTTTAATTTTCTCTGTAGTTATTTATGGCACAGCTGAAAAGACACAGTGATTTTTAGTGGGTAAAATCATCACACAAAGTGAAGTTGTGCTGTAGTGCTTTTCAGTAAATTTGCTGAAATGTTTCTGTTTATAAATGATCTTGTTTTTTTCCTTATGTTCAAATATTAATTTTAAAACATTAAACATTTTCACTTAAAGTTTCAGATTTTATAACTGCTTAGTACCTGAGTTGAATAATAGAATTTTAATATGTTTATGAGTATATAGTCAGCAGGGCTGGTGTTTAGAGAAATGTCGATTGAAAAATCACTTGTGAAATTAGAATGTGTTGAAAAATGCTTTGAATTGTATGGCCTCTGTAGGGCCCTTTCTCATTTAATAGTTTTTGTGGGTCGTTCTCTTTTATTGCTCCATTTGTTTTATTAAACCTGGGACATAAATGGATGGGGATACTTCACACTTCAGGAAGTGGAGTCACAGGCAAACCCTGTCACATTCCAGACAGTGTTAATGGAGAGATGCAGACATGAACATATGAGAGAACTACATTTTATGTGGATTTTGCAAGCTGAAAACTCGTGAAAGAACTGTGAGAGATTTTTTTCTGTGGTTCCCTGTGAAAGTGGTTGTCTCACTGTTGATATGTTGAATAGTTTCATGAACTGACAGCTACCCCACTCTCTGTTTTCCTCTCCAGATTAGTATTTTTAATACTTAACTGTTAGGAGCTTCTGAGACATTCGCTTTTTATTAAAACAGTCTAGAGCACACCTTTTCATTGAAGCTTACTTCCCAAGGGTCTTATGTTGTCTTTAAGTCTGGCTTGTTCTTAGTTTTGAACAATAACAAAAAAAGTATTCTTGCAGAGATAGGCAATGATACCATCAAAATCAATAGATCCATTGTCTTACATGTCATAGTAATATAGAACCAATATTTATAATATTACATAGTAAAACATTTAAATTGTATATGTGCATATGCATGTATATATTTTTAGTTAAAAAAGTAATTCACATGATTGAAACTTAATTCAGATTAAGGATTGATGGCTGGAAGTGGACAGAGTATATTCTAAATCAGTACTTTTGAAAACCTTTTTTGTTTAATATATACAGCATCAATGGATTGGCCAAGGGGGGAGTGGTTGAGCTCATCAGAATATTGAAATAATTGTTTCTGAGAAATCATGGAAGGGCAGAAGTACGCAAGCTATCACTCTGCCTCTCCACTCTCTTGTCTCTGCATATATATGTATGTGTATGCGCAGAAAGCTCAGGTTGGGAAAATATATAGAATAACAACACTGTTTTTTTTTTTTTTTTTTTTTACACAAATACACACAGCTAATTGGTTCAGAATTTTTAAACAACCAACATTAGCTTTAAAATACTCTATAAGTTTGAATCAATTACAGTAACATTCTTTAGTGCTTATATAAATATTTTATCTTAAGATTTTATCACTTCACCTATTTGGTATATTATAGGAGTATAAAATGAAAAAATTTAAGGTATGCCTTTTAGATGTATTAAAATCTTAATAAACCCCACTATTCTTAGTTCAAAGTATAATAGCATTTTGAAGGGTGCTTTACGCAGAAGTTTTAAACCGCTTATGCCATGGGGCATCCACTAATTTAGTTGGGAATTTTTCGGGTTATCTTTGGAAAAATACTAACCCAAGCTTTTAGTTGTCACTCACCCCACACTCCTAAGACATATTCAGTAGATACTGTCTTAATAATGCCATTTCGAGTGGTTGGCTGGAGTGTGCTGTCCATATGCCACATTGAGTCATGCCAGTGCTGGTGTTTACATTGTGACAGCAGACTCTGTTTTCCAGAACCTTCTTTTCATGCCTTCCTGCTATTTCGTTTTCTTCTGCAGTCTCTGGCTATTGCTGTATTTACCTTTTATTGTCAGTCACAGGACTAAAGAACCTGTTTGCATCTATTTGAGCTTCATCTATTCTGCATGTTTAACCTTATCTGTAAGTTTGTTTAGAAACATCCCATTTCTTGCTAGTCTTTATAAAACTTTCATGAGTCCCACTGGTCACTGTTGATGCTCTCATAGCACAGGAGAACTCAGAAGTGCCAATTGGAAATGAGACTTTAAGATTTAGCTTTCCTTGTTACAAAAAGGATAAACAGAGATAATTGCTGATGTTTAATTTTTGTTTGTGTTAATGCTAATGGTTTTAGGTTAATTTAGACTTATAAACTGTAGCAACCATTTTAGATATTGGGTAGTCATTTTAATAGGATGTGAATATGTTCAGAATCATGCTTGCAGTTATTTATTTATGCATATAATAATTAAGTTATAGCATGATTAAGTGAATGTTAAAATAGCAGCTAATAATAATTAACAAGCCACTTTTGATGTTCATTAGTTTGGACCAAGTTAGGAACTAACTAGGAGATTATTTTTAATTTGCTAAGTTTTATCAACCAAACAATTACTAAATACACGGAAGAGATAGCGAACTAGGAATATGAACTAATAAGAGTAGACCCGGAGTCTGCCTGTGGGGAACTCAGACTACCACAGGTTGGGGAGTAACAGAAACAGTCCCACTAACTACTGTTACTGGGTTCCATGGTGTGCTAACTGCTTCCCATGAATCGCTGTGCAGATGTGAGGCTGAAACTGTCAGAGCATTACTTTCATAGAAGTATTTCATGAGAAAATGGATGCCTTGTGATCTCAGGCACTTGCCCAAGATTTCACGTTATGTGTTGAACTGGGTTTCTTTGATTCCAATGCTTTGCTTTTTTCTAGCTTATATGTTGTATATGTTATACATATGAGCAAGGTAAACCAAATGTTGATTGGCATAATAATGGAGTGCAAAGAGAGAGAGGCTTCTGTAGAATTTGAGGTAGACTTAGGTATGTATACTTTCTGTAGAGGTAAATGAAAGAGCCTTCAGGACAGGCAAATATAAGAATAAGGAGGAAGGTAATTGTCTTCAGAGCTATGCGTAGTGTGTGTGTAGAGGAAATGAGCATCTAAAATTGGATTTCTCAGCTGTGTGCTAGGTCATATGGGAAGCCACCAGAAAAATTTGGTAAAAATATCTTGGCATATTGATTTTGCTGCTTATCTTGGAAAATGAAATGAAAAATATATTTTATAATTGAAAACATAAAATACTAAATGTGTACATACTCTGGAGAATGAAAATTTAATTTTTTTAAGGGCAAATCCTAAGCCATTTTGAATAACTTGAAAGTTTTGTTTATAAACTCTGAGACTTCTGTCTTCAAGAGGGTGAGGAACTGTGATATTTGAGCCTGAGAATGACCTGTGTTTGAGAAAGGGAGTTGTGGGTGGGTGGAAGTAAGCAGACAAAGGTGGGGAGGAGGCAGTTAGCAAGCAGTACAGGAGGCGAGGGCTTGAGGGCTTAGGTTGTTCAGTGGCGCTCTCTGAAAGCAAGTTGTAGAAAGTTGGTTTCTTTCTTAGGTTAGACAGGAGCCTGGCTGTTATCTTTTAATCTCACTTAGAATGACTTAATTAGTACAAGCCTTTAAAAACTCCCAGAAGAAACATGGCATCTTTTTTCCCCTTCAAGTATGCCTATTTATCACTTCAGAATTAAGTATTTGTGTGTATGATTTAGCTTCCGTGATGATTCACAAAATACTTAACAACAAAACATCACGGATACACTGCTGTCTGACGAACCAAAACCCTGATAGCTAAAGACACTGTGTTTACATACAGTCTTTTATTCTGTTTCCTCTATATTAAAGGGGGACTGTCCAGATTTAGCTCATACCATATATTAGCATATATTAGCATGTTCTCTCCTATCTGGAGACCCTGTGTACTCTGTGGAGCAGTCTTCTGAGGATTGGCCTAGTGTTTGTTTCAAAAACACCCTTTGAGTTTCCCGTGTGAGGTTCAAGTCTGGTTTAGACTCTAATACCAAACGTAAGTAGTTTGTTTTTGCTGTCTCCATCTCGCTCTCAGGATCTGTAGGATTTCTTTTGTGCTCAGTGTTTCTTGACACTTTCTAGTCTGACTTCCAGTAAACATTTCCCTTGACTGGTTCCTTTGTTGCCGATTTTAAGGATGGGTCTCTGCTAAATCGCAGTTCTGGATCTTGTGTTGTTCAAGCTGAACATTTCCTCCTCAGAGAACATTACTAGGAAAGTTCTCCTGGGGTAGGGAACCCCAGGCCAATGATTGATTGAACTTTTGGCTTTATTTCATTTGGCCCTTTGTACAGCCATCATGGCTACTATCCCCAGAATACTTTTCTTCTAGCTAGGCTTTGTCAATCATGTAGTTTTTCAGAGAACTAACTTAGATTAAGGTGAAAAGGAGTTGGAGGATGTTAATAGTGAGGATTGAGTGTTCTTTTCTTAAAGACAGTGGTAACTACCTCTACCTAGCCCAGCTTCTCCCACAGGCCCAGGGAACCTCCAGGCCTGACAAGAAGTTTACTGGGATGGGCCTGCTGAGTGTTGCTTGCATGTGAGCTGGCCTTTATGTGCCCTGCAGATCTTGCATGTGAGCTGGTCTTTATGTGCCCTGCAGATCTTGCATGTGAGCTGGTCTTTATGTGCACTGCAGATCTTGATGTGAGCTGGTCTTTATGTGCCCTGCAGATCTTGATGTGAGCTGGTCTTTATGTGCCCTGCAGATCTTGATGTGAGCTGGTCTTTATGTGCCCTGCAGATCTTGCATGTGAGCTGGTCTTTATGTGCCCTGCAGATCTTGCATGTGAGCTGGTCTTTATGTGCCCTGCAGATCTTGATGTGAGCTGGTCTTTATGTGCCATGCAGAGCTTACATGTGAGCTGGTCTTTATGTGCACAGATCTTGATGTGAGCTGGTCTTTATGTGCCATGCAGATCTTGGCCTCTGTGCAACTGTTTAGCCTCCAGTTATTTTCACTTTCTCTGCCTCTCTCTGATCTTGAACTTCCCATTATGTAAGTGAAACACTTCAAAAACTCTTACTGAGTTAAGTGCTTGGTTTTTAGTTTAAAAAATACTAGCAGTGTATCTCCTATTTACATGATTTCTGAGTATTAAACAATCTCATTAAAGAATCTTCAGAGTAAGGACCGTCAGCGATTTGTGTTTGTTAAGTGATTTTTAATGCTTGAATTTTGTTTTCGTTCTTTCTTTGACAGGGTTTTACTGTGCAGCTTTATTGAGTCTGTTTTCATTAGGCTAGTCTTTAAGTCCAAATGCTCTCCTAATCCTGCTTCCACCTCCCGAGTGGGGATACAGGCATGTGGGATGGCCGTGACCGTGCTTGTCCCTTTCGTAACGTTTTATCTGCTATTCAACCTAGTTTACACTTTGCAGACCCATGTTCTCTTTCCTCTACTGTTTCTCTTTTAAAATCACCCAATGCTGGGTCCCAAGATGCTCTTGATTCAACCCTTGATTATTATTCCGTACCAGAAACCATCTGATGTTTTCCATTAAAGGCGTGTGTCCTCACTCTCGTCATCTTGGAGGTCTTCTGCTTCGTCACATGTATTCATTGTATTAGCCTTTGCTACTTTCTTCTTGGTTCTAATTAAAATTTATATTTTGATTTTTAAAATTGTAGTGATAGGCACCCTATAATTTTGGAATTTGCATTTGTGAATTTGCTGTCTGATGTGCATCAGGCTTTAGGTTTGTGAGGATGGGTTTGAGGAAGAACCAAGGGAGATTAAAGGAAAAAGCCAGATGGGTGTTTGCATATAATTTTAAGCACTATTTAACTACTGTCATGTGGTAGCTGTGGCTTGAGGAACTAGTTATATAAAGATGCTTTAGTTTTCCGTAAAAAAAAATTATTCTAGGAACAGTAAACCTGAAACTTGTCTGGAAAATTTTTTGCACAGTATAAAAAGTGTTACTTTTGTAGCTTATCTGTTTACATTGCTATGTTTACTAGAAGTACATTTTATCGGTATCTGTACTTTTCATGTTCTTTTTCAGCATTTTCAGAACAGCCAAGATGTGGAAACAACTTAAATCTTTATCTGTGGATGGATAAAGAAAAGATGACATATATGCATATATACATAGACATAGCCATTGGAAGAAAAAAGTTCTGCTATTTGTGAACCTGGAAAGCATTCTGCTAAATAAAACAACCCAGACACAGAAAGACAAATACTCCATGGTCTCACTTGCATGGAGTCTAAAAATGTCACCCATAGTAGAATGGAGGTTTAGTGGAGTGCTTGAGATTTCATAAGAGACTACATCATAAATAGTCTTATCTCATACTAAAACTAAAGGTGCAGATGTGAGATAATTGGTACATTGACCAGCCTGATAATGATGAGTGTTTCACAGTTACAGCTTTATCAAACCAAACAGTACACCTAAAATAGCTATATATCCTTCAGTTGTCAAGCGTACCTCATTAAAAATCTTAAAAAGTGTAGTATTTAATAGAATTATTTTTATTTTTTGTTGGTGTGCATTTCCACCCCAGTTTTGGAAGCTGGGATCTAACCAGGATCTTGCCATTGCTAGGCAAGCTCATTACCAAGGAGCTACACTTCTAGTCCCCTTTGCAGTGAGATGTGATGTAAGCAAACACAAGCTTCAGTGGTTTACTGAGCATCAGATTTCAGTGAGAGATTTTGCCTTTCAAGATCAGGAAGATACCCTGCCCTGAAGTCTGTTAGTGCTGTACCTACTTAAAGACTGATGATACAGTGTGATAAAGGAACGAGGATAGGCTGTTTCCTGAGTTAAGTAGATGTTCTGTTTCCCAGAGTGGAGTAGAGCATGTGAGTTGGGTGGATAGGAGAGGGCACACAGTATGAGAGGAGGAAGCTGAGGAAGCAGACATTGGCCCATGAGAATGCAAGATGTGACTGTGTATGACAGATGTCCAGATGATGTGACAATCAGTGCTGAGCCTGTGGACTCTGCCCCAACATTCATATTTAGACACGGAGCTCAGATTTTTGGCAGCAGTTTTGCATGTCTTATCTATCTCATTTAACACTCACAGCATCCTTGGGAGAGTCATATTGCTCTTTCCCATAGGAAATGTTACATATAATGGGAATCTATTATCTAACTTAAAGTCTTCCAGTGCCAAGGATCTTTAGGTTAAAGTAGAGAGTATAATTGCAGTTAAATCAGGGGATGAGGCTGGAGAAGCAACAGAATTAGGTATTCTAAGTAGCGTGAAAGTGGATCTTTATTGTCCACTGGCCTTTGAACTACATCTTCATTTTGTTAATAATCAAATTTTTCTGTGAAATATTCTGAAGTTTTAAAGGTTGTTCTCATCTACTATACAGATTATAAAGCTCCGTGATATATCTGCAGTGTGCTGTAAAAAGTCAGTGTCCTCAGAAGATGAGAGTTCCTGCTTGGGTTTTGTTTTTGTGAATATTCCTATAGGATGGAATGTGGTTTTAAGACTAATAGAACTTCTATGGGAGTATAAGTTTGTTCTTCTTTTGTAGAATGTGATTTGTCTGTAGAGCATAGCAGGTTTTTATTAGTTTGAATCACTGTCTGAGAGTGGATTATAATTACAGGTAAGAGACTTAACTTGTTGGGGTCTACATTTTCATTTATTTAGAATATATTTTGAAGAACTAATGACTTAACATTATACAAAAAAGGCCTAACCTAGCACCTGGCAAGTGTAAGTACTCAGTTATTGCCAATGCCCTCCCCCTTTGCCTGTAGATACAGACCCAGGATCATGATAGAAATTAGCATTGTGCTTTCTGTTCTTTTTATGTTTCTACCTGTCCTGAGGAGTAGACACCTGACCTTGCATACTACTACACAAGTACATTCCCAGCCCTTTCTGTGACATTAAAAATAAACAACCATGAGGTGGGGATAATAGCTCATTCTATAAGGAAGTTACTTGTGAGCAGGCATTCTGTCATCAGAACTGGTGGAATCGATTGCTGTGGTGGCATGTACTTGCTGTCCTAGCACCAGGAGAGACTGGTGAGGATCCCTGGGTAGCTGGCCTACCAGCCTAGGCTACTTAGTAAGCACTAGTTCATTGAAAGAGGCTATCTCAAAAAAGCAGGTAGACGGAGACTGTGGATTAACCTCTGACCTACAGGCATGTACACATGCATCTGAACACACACACACACACACACACACACACACACACACACACACACACACACCACACACACACACACACCACACACACACAGTAAATGACAGTATCATTGAAGACACTTGTGTGATCTAACTAACCAGATCATTAATGCTCTGAGGATGACAGAGCCTGGGTAGCGTTAAGGCATTCAGAGTTACAGCATGGGTCAGGGAGGAGCTGAGGACCTCATAGCAGATGATGGCTGGGAGGGACAGCATCTTTTATTGGGGTGCCCCTGCAACAATGGATGCCCATGAGAATGTGGGCCGCACTAATTGAATGCTGTGGGATATTAAAAAAATACTATAATGAAGAAAGCATGAAGTTGGGAAAAGTATTGGGAAGGTGGAGAAAATGATCATAATGTATATGTATAAGTATAGATGTGTGAAATTATTAAAAAAGTTGCAAGATTATAGAAAAATTAAACTAATTATATAGCCAGTAAAATCACAAGGTACTGGGATATTTTTAAGAAATTAGTCGACTCTCTAGCTAAGTTATTTTGTATCTATTTTGTTTTATTGTTTGTGGTGCCAAGGCTTGAACCACTGACCTTGCGCATGGTAAACATCCACTCTACCACTGAGCTACACCCCCAGTTTATCTTTGTTATTTAATCTAACCAAAAGACTTTCCAATATTTTGTAGTTGTAATGTTAGCAACAAAACCTCTAATTTCTGAGCTTAGAAGTTTATTATAGAAAATTTTAAAAATAGGGAAAACAAACTAGAAAACACA
This sequence comes from Mus pahari, assembly GCF_900095145.1. NCBI lineage: Eukaryota > Metazoa > Chordata > Mammalia > Rodentia > Muridae > Mus > Mus pahari. The sequence goes on from NC_034602.1 coordinate 46,126,161, forward strand.
TTTACTTTATTAACTGGCAGTCACTCTTCAGGTATTTTTTTTTACCACTTAAAATGTGTATTTTTATATGTATTTACTAATAACCTCAGGATTATTTAGAAAAAAAAAATTTTGGAGTTGGAGATTGGTCCCAAGGGCCTTTCCAGGCTAAGCGTGTACTCAAGAGTACTTTTAAATGTGGAGTTAGTGGATACTTGGGTGTCAGATGTATTATAGGCTTATGGAAGTATTGGGAGCACTGGTGTATTCAGTTATAAGGCTCATGTGCTCTTAGAGCTTATATTACTATTTAAATTGGGAAGATAATTAATATCTTAAAATTATGAGACATACTTGTTAAGAACAAAAGAAAATACATGAAATAGAGACTAGTGTGGCTGAGGTGTCATGGGACACCTGCTAACTTTAGGAGGGTATGCTAATCAGAGAAGCTTCTAAGAAATTCATATTAAATTAATAAAACATTTATATTCCCCCTCCCCCCCGCATGTTTGTGGTTGCTTCCTTCCACCTCCAGTGCAGGGATTGAACTGAGTTGACAGGCTTGGCAGCAAGCAATCACTGGCTGGAAAGTCATATTTTTAGTACAATAAATTTGCATTTATTTTTAAAAATATTTTTGGTGTGTGCATGGGTGTGCGCGTGTGTCTGTGTGTGTGTGTGTGTGCTTGTATGCACGTGTGCTTGCGCTTGTCAGCTGTAGTGAGGGGACTAAACACAAGCTCTTTGCAAAGTTTGTGCTCTTAACTGCTTATTTATCTTCACAGCTCTCTGAAGTTTATATATATTCATTTTGTTTTGTTTCATTTTATTTTTTAGAGACAGGTTCTCACTATATAACTCTGGCCATCCTGCAGTTCACTATATAGAGACTAGGCTGGCCTCAAATTCACGGTGATTTCCCAGATCTGGAGTACAGGGTTTAAAGGCCTGCACCACTGTACATGGTTTAAGGCCTTGTTGTTTGTTTTTTCAAGACAGATTCTCACTATGTAACTCCGACTGTCATGTAACTCGGTAAATGAGGCTGGCCTTGTACTCACAGAGATCCACCTGCCTCTGCAACTTGAGTGCTGGGATGAGTTCACCACTACCACCTATCCTAAGGTCATGTTTTTAGTGATAGTAATTGAAGGGAGCGAACATTCCACATTAGAGGTATTAATAGAGATTAGCTAGAGATCCCAAGGCAAGAAAGAATTTGAATTACTTGATTTAAATGTCTCATTCTAGGTTAGAGAGATGGTTTAGTCAGTAAAGAGGACATGTGTAAAACCAGGGCATGAAACATGAGTGTAATTCCAGATCTGGGGAGGGACGGAGGGAGGGACGGAGGGACGGAGGGAGGGAGGGAGAGAGAGAGAGATGCTTTGTCTGAGCATATTTAGAGGGGGAAGATCAGCATGAGATCTGGCTGCTGAAGAGAGTGGGGCCAGATGGTACAGAACCTTCTAGATCTTTCCCTATGTTTGAACTTTTTCAGAGGATAATGGGAAGGATCGAAACATCTTAAAGAGGGAAATGAAAGAATAGGACTAATTTTTGTTGTCTATTCTGCATAATTTTTTCAGGCTATGATAGAAAATACATAAAACAAAACTATTTTTAAGTGTATGTTTTTAGTGTTAGATCTTTTAAAATTGTTGATTACTAGAACTTTTGTTTTATGTTATAAAACTGAAACTCTAGCTGTTAATTCTGTTTCTCCAACTGCTGGTAATTGCCATTTAAATGCTTTGTTTCTGTGAATTTGATTACTTAAGGTATTTGATACAAGTAGAATCCTGCAGTGTCTGCCAAATTGTTATTAACCTACTTGTTAGTTGGCTGAATGTTTTCAAGGTTTATAACATGGATAACAGAATTTCAAGGCAGACTTTATATGCAGACCACATTTTTTTTTTTTTTTTGAAAAGTACCTTCGCTATCTTGAAGGGTTTTGTTGTGAAAATTATATAAAAGAGTGAAGTGATCAAGGAATGCTCAGTAAACATCATTTTTATGTGACTCTTTCTACTTCAGCCATATAGTATGTGTGTGTGTGTGTGTGTGTGTGTGAGAGAGAGAGAGAGAGAGAGAGAGAGCGAGAGAGAGAGCAAGAGCGCGAGCTAAACAAGTGAAACAATTTAACAATCAAACACAAACTCTGTCTTTTTAAAAAAATATTTACTTTATTTTATGTGTATAAGTGTTTTGCCTGCAGGTGTGTCTGTATTATGTGTGCCTGGTGCCCACAGAGGTCAGAAAAGGGAGTCTAACTTGATGAACTGCAGTTACAGATGGTTGGTACCTTCAGTTAATGCTGAGTCCTCTGCAAGTGCCCTTAGGGGCTGAGACATTGCTCCAGTTCCAACAAAAACAATCCTGGGGTTGTGCTTGCCCCTTCCTCAGCTCTTGTCATCTGGCCCACCCCCACCCCTGTGTTTGTACTAAATGTAGTCATTTGGCAATGTTCTCTCTTACATGTCTTGTTCCTTTCATCTTTCTAGATGCCACTAATAAGATCGAAACTTGGTGTGTGAGGTTCACGATAGAGAAAAATCATTGATCTTCATATCTCGAGTATGCTTATGGAAAATTGGGCTCTCTCCTTATTTTCTCCTTTATTCTTTTGCTTTATGTTCCTTTCATCTCAGATTGTCCTGTCTCTTAAAGTTCATTCTAAATATTCATCATTCAGTTGGTGCTTATTTATCAGAATATTCAGTGTTCAGTGTACTGCTTTGAAACTTGAAGATACAGCAATGGGCAACATTTGATATGGATCCTACTTGTCCAGGTTTTCCTGTTGTAAAGTCTTCCAAATTCTCCTCAGTGAGATGTGACTCCTTGCCTGCTCAGGTGTTTTTTAAAAAATTTGTCCCATAACTTATAAATACTTAACAATCTGAAGGTTTGTTTCTGGAGTCTGTTGTGGCTCTTGATACATTTAATCTATATCATGATTAATGGTTTATCTATTTCTTTGACACAGGGTCCAGTTTTTAAAAACAGGTAGTCTGGAGTATAGTATGATTAAGTTATTGGAATCTGCTTTAGTCTATCTTGAGTGGTACATGAAAGTTTTGGTGTGACTTTGAGGAAGAACTTTGAGGAAGAGCTGTGTAACTCATCTTTATTTGTGATTGCTAGCTTCTAGTAGGGAAATGTTATGAGATCAACTTTCAGTTTTCACTTACATAAACTGAGTGGCTATGACTAATATATTACTCATTTGTCTTAAGTCATGAACTTGGATAATCTGCTACCTTTTTATAAGAGTCTAGGGTAATTACATTGATGGGATTTTTTAAAAGCCTGGAATTTTATTCTACTTGTAGTGTTACAGGCTTTAAAAGACATTTTATTAAGTGGTAGTTAAGGTGCTGGGGAGATGGATCAGCAGGTACAAGCACTTACGGTTAGGCTCCAGCATCCATGTCAGGTTGCCACGAGTGCCTGTAACTCCGGGGATTTGATGCCCTCTGGCCTCCTCAGAAACATATAAGCACCTAATGCCCATAAACTTACCCAGGAACACACACATGCACATAAAAATAAAAGACTATAATAACACTTATGTAACCTATAAAAAGTGCTAGTTAATGTGAGTTTAGGAGTTATAAGCTCACTATTCGGCATCAACTATAAAGTTACATTTTGCTTCTTAGTTTGAGAGTATTCTGTGTGATAGCTTTTAAGTTTAAGAACAGTAGTAGAAAGCTAAAATCATAGTCTTTCTCATGGTTTCACTTTTAATATTTTGATTATTGTCATCTGATTGTATTCAGGACAAATTAGCACTTTGCTCATTTATGACTGCCTTTAACTGAAGCTAAGCAGCATATTGCTTTTTATTTATTGACAGTTTTTATTTATTTATAATATCAACTATACAAGTCACAGTGATTATCTTTTGAATTTTGTCAAAAGCATGTACATGTGCTTTACATTAGGATCAACCTTACGGCCCTACATTAGCCAGAACTAGATCCCTGATCTATAAACTCCGACGCTTAGGTTGTTCGCTATGTACTGTGCTATATTTATTTGAGATGGGATCTTGCTGGGTTGTCTAGGGTGGCCTTAGACTCCTGGGCTCAGATGATCCCCCTGCCTGTACATCCTGGGTGGCTGAGACTTTAGATGATCTGCCAATCACTGTACTACTGGCTGCTGCAATGGAGTTATTTATTTCTGAGATGGGGCCTCTCTCTGGAGTTCAGAGTGGCGTTTTGAAAGCGGTGGTTTCTTTACCTTCTGTTCCCGAGTGCTGAGACAGCAATTGTGCATTACTAAGTCTGTGTGTATAGATGCATTTTAAGATCTTGCAGAAACATTCAAACAAGCTGGTCCTTTCAATTTCATACATATGAATATTTGTGTTTATATACTTTCTTATATAATTGTTGGGTAGCTTTTGTAGTACACTGAAAGTTTGGCTTTGCATTTTAAGTATTTTAAAGTTGATTTTTAGGTAGGTAGCTGGCAGTTATGAGAGATTTATCATCACCTATCTTGAATGTTAAGCTTCTGAAGACCAGGATTTTTTTCTTCATGACATAACATAGATATTAAAGTTATCCTAGGATGTCTAATTTATGTGACAGTTTGAAAGTGGACTCTATTCAGGAAGTAGCAGATGAGAAATCTGCATTCAGTCTGTCTCTGAGTTCTAGGTAAATGCAGCTGCTTTTACTTAAACGCCAAGGTAGTGTGCTTACACATAGTCTCTTCCTAACCATAGTGAAGAAGCTCATGACAGAGTGAAATGACATAACCTAGATCTTTGGGGGTGAGTAGGCTTCAGAGTGAGGATATGCAAACATAGGGACTCATTTTTGTATTTGATGAACGAAAACACCATTATAAAGAGTAATTTGCAAGTTCTTAATTTGTAATTTAGAAGAGTTAATTTTCATTTACTATCCTTTGTTGTTGTTTGTTTCGAAACAGGGTTTCTCTGTGTAGCCCTGGCTGTCCCAGAACTCACTCTGTAGTCCAGCTTCGAACTCAGAGATCCACCTGCCTCTGCCTCCTGAGTGCTGCCTGGTGGCTCACCCCTTTAATAAATAAATATTTATTTTTATTAAATAATATTAAACTTATTAAATAAATATTAAATTTATTTAATAAGTCTTTGAGTATCTGTGCTGGGATGGCTGAAGTGGTAGCTGTTTACTGAACATAAAGTATTGGTTGGATTAGAATGTTTCCTGTAGGGATCTTTTGTCAGGTGACATATGATATTGGGCATTCTGACTTTCCTTTTTGATTCACTAAGTGATCTGCATTGAATCCCAAGCTGTGCACGAGTGTTTCCTTATTGTGTTGTGTCCCTAGCCATGCACTCCGAGTCTTAGTTGATTCTGTTCAGTTTTATTCCTGTGGGTCACTAGATCCGTTACTCCTCATTCTCACATATATTCTGATATTAGTGAGAATGGCTAATAAATACAGGGTTTCATAAATTAGAATTGTCATTCCCAAGGATATGCTGAATTTATGTACAGTAATTGTTTCATACAACTCATAACTATCTGCTTTTGCTTAATGTATTTGCTAAACACAATTTTTGGTCAAAGTCTCTCTCTCTCTCTCTCTCTCTCTCTCTCTCTCTCTCTCACACACACACACACACACACACACACACACACACACATCTTTTACTGCCTTTTCTTAATTCTATTTTTAGCTCATTTCTTCTAGTTAATTTTATATAGCATTAGGAAATCCCATATTGACTTTTTTTTTTTTTTTTTTTTTTTTTTGAGACAGGGTTTCTCCGTGCAGTCCTGGCTGTCCTGGAACTCACTCTGTAGACCAGGCTGGCCTGGAACTCAGAAATCCGCCTGCCTATGCCTCCCAAGTGCTGGGATTACAGGCATGCGCCAACACTGCCCGACTCCATGTTGACTTTTTAAGGATCACAGAATATATTTTCACAAAATCTCCTAATTGTACACTTCCCTACAATATGTCTTTATTACAATCTTGGTGTAGTTTGGGTCTTGAATTCCCCCTCAGAGACTCATGTATTAAAGTTTTGGTGCTCAGCCTGTGATGTTATTGGTCACAGGTTGTGGAATCTTTGGGGGGTTAGATTGGTGAAGGGAAGTCAGGTCATTGGTTCATGCTCTTTAAGGGGACTGAGATTCTGATCCCTTCTTTTTGCTTGCTGATGCATGAGGTTGTCACCATTGTCCCACCCTGTGTTCCCTGCCAGGATATGCCCTCCCACCGTAGGCCCAAAAGCAACTGGGCACATTGACACCAGACTGGACCCTCTGAAACTCTGAGCCAAAACAGACCTCCCTCTTGCAGCGCTGATGTCTCTCTCAGGTATCTTGTTACAGGATGGGAAGTAACTTACTGCTGAGAGTGCAGCAGGAGCTAACCTTGTAATGTGACTGCTTGGGTAGGGCTTGCGAACCTTCTTAGATCTCTGCTTGCTGGTTTTCATACTTCTGGAAAAGCTTAACCGACTTTTTCAGGTATTCCTTTTCTCGTTGGTATTCTTCTAAGTATTTGCTATATTTTTTTATATTGTCTCATAGTTGTGGGCCACAAACATTTCTTTTAATACTAATTCATTCTTTCTGCTTGGATGATCTCTACCAAAATATCTCAAGTTTCAAAATATTTGAAACTATATTTTTCTTTTTTTAAATTTTAGTATTATTATATGACTTGTGGTTTCTATGCCTTCATTAAAACCCCCTATCTAATGTTGAATATGGATTCTAATATTAGAAGTTCCCACTTGATCTGTTGACATTTAAATTGTAGTCATTTTAGCATCTGGTAGGGTAGTGCAAACATTTGAGTTATCTCTGTGTTTGGTTTTGTTGGTTTTTTTTGTATGTTGAAAATGGTTTATTTTCTTGCATTTCTTTTATGTCCCCCATACTTTGGGATTGAATGATACACTTGAGAAAGTTACCTTTGTGTAGAAATGATTGTCTGATGGACTGAGTCGGTTTGTCGTTAGTTAATGGCTTGCCTCTTTGTTGTCACTGTTACTGTTGATGGCGCACCACTCAGTGGCTAGTTGCTGTGTTTTGATGCTTTGTGTGGCCTAGAGCATGTTCCTGCTGTGTCAGCAGTGCTGCAGTACACTGGGCTTCCACTGTGTGCTGGGAGTGAAGTTTTCCATTTCCTCACTGACCTTCAGTTTTAGGTAAGGCTCTGAATTATCCCCAGTTATACCATGCAAGAATTCACAGTATGGTTGAGGGTCATGAAGGCTGACTAGCTTTCATAGACTTCTTTTCCATAGATGTCTGTAATTGATTTCCTTAATTAACTTTTTATATGATGCATTCACTTATTAACTTTCTTCTATTTTCCTCTTTGTTACTTTATTCATCCATTCACTCACTAATTCATGATAATAAATTTTTAACCTTGCAGATCATATTGAGCTATACTTTACTGATCTCTGATATTATCAGCATTAGTTTTTTTTTTTTTTTTTACAATTTACTGTGCTGTTTATGCAATTTATCCTTGTATTCCCAACTTTGGGCATATAAGTATATAAGTTATACTTTTTTGTGTATGTATAAATTTGACATCTATATTATTAAAATATTGACATTGTTTATAAGAATTACATGTGTACCTAAAATAGTTCATTCAATGAAGAGATGTCCTTTTTTTTGTACTTCTGTATGAAAGATGAAATTTCTTAGGATCTTGGCTCTGGACTACCAATGTGTTGAACATTCTTGTCTCATGAAAAGACTCAGCCTAGTCATTGTGATATTATAGTGGTACACTAATTTGTATTTATAGTTTTTGACTTTTTTGAATAAGTGCAAATATTTGCTTATAACTATTATATCTATACAACTACTGTATTTTACAAACTATGTAAAAATAAGCATATTGTTGAAAGTAGCTTATGGGTTCTTTCTTTCTTTCTTTCTTTCTTTCTTTCTTTCTTTCTTTCTTTCTTTCTTTCTTTCTTTCTTTCTTTCTTTTATGGAGTCTTTCTATGTAGCTCAGACTGGCCTCTAATGTCTTAACCTCTCAATGTTAGGATTACAGGTGCACTCTATAACAGGGCTTCTTGTGGTATAAATCTGTGTCTTGAAAATAACTTTTAAAAAATATTTTTTCCTAGGATTAAGTTTTTGAGATTTTAATCTTTCAGTATTTTAGACTAGGGGTTTTAATCTTTTGATTTTCATCATTTAAGAGCAGAAAGGGACTCTTGGGTAAGGAAAGGGATTGGGGGCCTGAGGTGGGAGAATCAAGAACAAAGTATATATGGAAATGTCACAGTGAAACTTTTTACTTTATATGCCATCTAAACACTTAATATGAATAGATGTCAACGTTTGTGGTTATGATGTTTAGAGTTGTGTCTTTTGGTGTTGTATTTAGACCTCAAGAATTTCCTGTGTATTTATCAGAGGTACATGTCTACTCCTGGTGGATTGTTCTCCTGTGGGCTGACTCCTGCATTCTGGCAATATCTTATTGTGTGTTTCTTCCAGGTTTAGATTCTGTCCTCTTTCCTGGCACTCACTCTTATTCGCTGTCTAGCCCTTCACTGGTTCTTTGCTACCTGTTATCTGGTGGTTTAACTAGTTTCTAGGATGGGCGCTTGCTTCACATTACATTTTGATTGACTTATCAACCTAATAGGCCAGTAAGCTTTTCAGTTATTTTATGATTTAGAAATTATGTATTATTTTAGTTAATGGACTTAATTGTGTTGAATGCTGAACTCTCTAGATTTTGGATTATGATATTTACTTGTACCCTAAAAGTCTGTTAATATTCCATAGAGTTCATGGTTGATTTTATAATGTAAGGGTGTTCACTGATGTTTTCCCTTTCTGGAAAGGAGTGGATAATTTTGTAGAGGGATTGTATAATCTACTCAGTAGACCTGAGCTATTTTATTAATTAATTAATTTATTTTTAATCTGCTGATTTATCCACAGAATATGTATTGAGGGCTTTCTCTGCTCTGAGTGACTTGCAGTAGCTTTAATTTAGTTTTGAGTACACTGACTATATTTAGTAGTTTTTAAAGGATCATGTTTAATCTTCCCTAAAAACTGGAGATGTGAGGAAATGGGAAGCTTAACCCTTTAGTATAATGCTCACTATCTTGTAGATAGTGATGAGATAAACCCTGCCTGGACTCACTACTGTTTCACGTGGTAGGGACTTCCTAGTACACGTGCCCTGTCTTCTGTCACTATAAGAACAGTTAAGGTTCAGCTTGTGGACTGTGATGCAGGCAGGATTTCAAAAGCTGTCTGAGATTGTTTTAGTCCTCAGGGCTCATATCCTGATCATTGTCTGTAAATACTGTGGATTTTAACCTCTGTGGTCACTTGGGTTCCTCTGCTTTCCTTTGCTGTCCTCTAGTTTAGGCCACCATCACCTCTTCCTTCAGGGGCTCTGGTAGCAGCTTCCTCTTTGGTATAGCCCAGTCTCCCAGAATCCTGTAACACTACGTAGAGATCCCTGCTCCTTCCTGCTTTCGTGGTGTGTTTTGCTAACTGTAGAGTAGAAACACCATACCCTGTCATGTAAATCACAGCATGGTCTGGCCTGTTTTTGCTTTCCTTTATGTGTTTTGTTGTGTTGGCTTCCACTCTGCTGCATGAATATGACAAACTTGTTCGTTCCTTTGAGCCTTGACGCTTCTTGGTTTCTGTCTTGAGTTTCCCTCCTTAACTTTTGGCATGGCTGGCTGTTGTTTGACTTTTTTTTCTCCCCTCAGGACTTTTTTGATGATTTCACATAGGAACAGTCTTCATTCTTGTTTGCTTCAGTAATCATAGAACCGATTTAATTCCTTTATAATGTTTACAACCAGAAATTAAGTTTTAATGCATCTGTGATGTGTTGTCTGTTCCCACCCATGTGAATTGGAGCTGTGGAAGGAGTGGGCCCAAGCCGTTCTTGATCATGCAGTGTGAGATTGTGCCACTATCTTCTGTACTCTTCTGAAAACTTTTTGGATAATAAACTTACTTCACACATTATGTGAATAAACTTTTTACTGTATTTTATTTTTTCTCTCTGAGTATCCATGAATGTTGAAGTAGAAAAGAAATAATATTTTTTACCCATGCATGTTAAACATTTAAACTGATTTTAAACATATCTTATGGTTTTGAAAATAAGTGATATGTTTTTTCAATTTCCATTTTTTTAATCATATAGTCTTTCTTTCTCTGAACTTAGAAATGGAAAGTATGGCAAACAGTAAAAGAAATTACTCTTACCAGAAAAACCATTTTAGAATTATTTTTATGTGCAGCATGTATTGTTTTATGTAAATGGGTTATGTGTGAAGGAATCCCTGTTCCCAGCTTTAACTTCTTTGGTGAGGGTTGTAAGGGTTGCTCCTTTGGGAGGGATCAGGACAGAGCACCCTCTCATACATGGAATAGGTACTTTATAGAAGATGATTCTGAAGGATAATCAGACCCCTTTGCTCTTCTGTTAGGGGAGAACTAACAAAAGAGTCCCCTCACTATAGGTGGCCCCACATCTTGAGGATTTTGGCCTTTAGAATTGTGACCAGAATTTTCTGTTGTGAATCAAATCAAAGGTAATTCTGTTACAGGATCTGAATGGATGAATACGAAATAAGAATTGTCATAGTTGCTCTTTTGCATCCTGTTTTCTAAAATCTAGTATCTCTTGAGTTTTTCCTTAATTATTAAATGAAATGGAATGGAAGACATAAATTATTCATTTTTATTGGATAGAGTCCTATTGGATAACTTTTTCCAGTCTTTCTTTTATGATAATGTTATGCGCAAATGTGTACTTTTGGAGTTCTGGGCCTTAAGTTTATTTTTAGTTTTTGAGACTTTTAGTCAGGAGTGCACTGTATTTATGTAATTCCACCCTCTCACCTCCAACACCTCCTGTTTTCCCCAACCTCATTCTCTCTGGAATTCCTGACCTTTCCATATTGGTGTTGGTGTGTCACACACACACACACACACACACACACACACACACACACACACTGCCTAGTCCATTTAGTGTTGCTTTTTTGTAGATGTGTTTAGCACTGACCACTTGGAATTGGCTTACCTATCAGGGAGTTGTGTGTGTAGAAAACTCATTTTCCTTCTCTGAGCACCAGTTGACTGTTGTTCTTCATTTAGGAGTGGGGACTTATGGACTTTCTGTCATCCTGGTATCATGTCAACGGTATGATTATTATGTAGGTCTTGTGTAGCCACCGTATGGTTGAGATTTCATGGGTGCAGCATCCCTGCCATGTCTAGAAGATACTGTCTTGCAACAGGTGTCCTCATCCTTTCAAGACTCTCTCTCCACCCTTACCTGTGATGCTCCCTAAATCTTATGTGTAAAGCTCTGTAGTATATGCTATGCTGGGCACCACATAGTCACAATTGTCAGCATTTTGATCAGTTTTGAATCTTTCATAGTTTCCATCTGCTGCAGAATGACGCTGCTGAGATGAGGGGTTCCACTTAATCTGTGGGTATAGGGAAGGGGTTTAGAGTACAGTTAGAAAGTGTATTGATTGAGGAAAATGGCAGTAATAGGTTCTTCTCTAGGGTTAGGATATATTCCCAGAAGTATATTATAAGGTTAATAGAAGTAATATTTTAAGGTTTAATATGTACATTTGTATATACCTATTTATTACTGACTTGCCTTTTTGGAAGAATTTTGGTTTTGGGGTATTCACTGGTATTTTCTTGGAAAAAATTGCTATTTGGGTTGATTATTTTAATTTAAAATAATTTAATATTTTTCATGTGTGTAAGTTTTTTGCCTGCATATATGCCTTTATATTATGAGCATTCCTGGTGCATGCAGAGGCCAGAAGAATGTTAAGTCTTTTGGAACTTGAGGTACAAACAGCTCTGTGGGTACTGGGAATCGAACCTGGATCCTCTAGATGAGTAGCTAGTACTCCTGACTGCTGAATCATCTCTCCAGGAATATGTCTTTATTTTTTTGACCTTTGACATAATGGTTTGAATATCTTTTTGTGTATCACTACTTTTGCTATTGTTATTTTAAAACAAGATCATACTATATTGTCTTGGCTGGCCTGGTACTATGTGGCCCATCTAGGCTGGTCTTGAACTTGTGGAGATCCTACTCTAAATCTGATTTAGAGTGCTGGAGTTACAGATGTGCACTACCATGCCTAATTACTCCTTTGAGTGTTACCGAATGGATTGCCTCTTGAAATGGAGGGAGGACCTGGGAGAAAATTCTTGAGTAACAATGAGAGACAGTCAAGACTGGTTCTTCTCTGACATTTCTGTTAATTCACTGGCTAATGTAACAATAAGTGCTCATTAAAAGAGTTGAGAGCTGGTCTTCCCTTCCCCTCTCCTTCCTATTGTATGCTTAGTAGGCACTCTACTACTTTAGCAACATCCACAGCCCTGCCCTTGAATTTCTTAACAACTTGGATTTCTGAAAGTTACCTGTTCCTTACCACAGTGTAACCATGTCATCCCTACTTTCTTTTGTCAGTTCCTCTTCTATATGGCCCCTCTTTTTTGCAAGTTAGTTCATTTTAAGTACTTTGTATATTTTTCTGTCATTAATAGTTTCATGGCTTTAACCTTTATTTCTCTTTTACCATAGGACCTAGTGCTCATGTGGTAAAGGTTGGGAGGGAAATAGAGAAAGGAATAATGGAAAATATTCATCTTTAATGAAACATAACCATCTATCCATCCATCCATCTATCCATCCATCCATCCATCCATCCATCCATCCATCCATTGATTTTGGTATTGAGGATTGAATTTAGGGTTAAGTACATTACCTCTGAGCCACACCCTCAGCTCAGAGCTCTGTATTTCAGTTATGTATCATCTCCTTACTTAAGGGCTCCAGTGCTTCAGTTTTTCCTTGGTGGAGCATAATTCCTACCACAGTACGTACACCCCTCCCCAGGTCTGTACTGACTATAATTTGGTGTTCAACTTTTTGACCACTCTCAGGATGATGAGATTGTCCAAATACTTAGGAAGACTGTTACAAAGGAGTGCAGTGACCTGGTATATCCTAGGACATTAATGTATACAATAAGTTATGTGGTATGGAGCAAAGCTCTGGAACAAAGCTACGGTTGGAAGTAGAATTGTACAGTGGAAGTAGAATTGTACAGTGGAAATATAATATGAAAAATACTGACAGATTTAAAATGGATGTTTCCTTCTACATTTATTTATTTGAAGGAGATAGTGTTATATAATTTTGTTTAACTAGTAGACAGGGAAAAGCATATAAAGGTCTTGGAATATACCTCTGGGTTCTTGAGTGGCTCACATAAATCTTCAAGGCTGGATGTTTTAGTATGACACTTATAATTTCATTATATGGACATCATGTTGATCTGGAGCACCATATTTTCTGAAACATTCCTGTTAACAATAGGCTTATCAAATTGTCACCCGGATTAACACCTGGCTAATGGAGAAACTTCCCAGTAAATCAGGAACATTATCTCAAGCAGGATTGAAATAATGGGATTAGATGCTTGAATTCTTCATGTCCTCTGGCAGAGAAGATGCTGGCTGTAAAATACCATGGAACAGAAGCTGGTCTGGAGAGCTCCCACCTCTTTGTTACAATCTGGATTCTGCAAACAGTCTGGAGACCCTTACTATCTGCTAACTGAAGTGAAGGAATGAAGGACACAGAATGTACTTCCTAGTAAAATGGATTTATGCTATTCTAGTAGGCGTACTAAATACATCTATTAATAGGATTGTTGTGAATATGGGAAAAAATGTTGAATACAGCATTCAGCACATAGTAACTTCTTCAAAGCATGACATTGCTTTATGATTATGCACAATTATTTAATTTTTTAAAAGCGCTTCAGGTCTTAGCTATAATAAAGGATTAAAAACTAGAATGAGACTGGAGTATGATTAATTGCTACTACAGCAACTGCTTTGATAAACTTAAACACAAAGGAAACTTAACAATTAATGATACTGCTTTGCATGTAGGGTAAGTACAAATATTTGAAGAGGGTGCCATGTTCCATTTCAGTACTTATCCCTGCTGGCTAGCCTAGAAACACTATTTGTGTAGCAACACTAGCAGATTAAGTGTCCTGCATGAACAAAACCCAACATTTATTCAGTGCTTACTGTGCATCCACACTGCTTTCAACGCTTTGAAAGTGACTCATTTGGTCCTCCCAGCAGACTGAGGGGAGGAGTCTCATTTTATAAAAGAGGTAACAGACTTGGAGAAGCTGAGTGTAGTTCACAGGGCTGTTAGATACAGGCTTCACACTAAATGACTGTCTTCTGTCTGTTGATTATTAACACCTTTGAATTATAAAACTTGTTTCATTTTAGAAACCAATGATTTCTGAAAAGTGCTGTTTCCCTTCTTAGTTAAAGTGTGCTTTGTATAGTAAACAGGAATAAGCTTACTGTTAGCATATATGCACAAAGACATATTCTTAGTGGGTGTGTGTTGATCTGTTCATCATTGTCTTTCACAGACTTAAATCATGTGATATTTACCTTTCAAAGTGTTTTACACAGTCATCAAAACTCAGCTTCTCTGAGTTTTTCAAAGCACATACTTGCTAGTTAGCACCTACATCAAGAAATCCATTGTCCTTAGCACGGCTGTTCTTCTGTAATCTTTTGCCTCTCTCCATGGTGAACCACTGTCCTTGGAGTTGACTTGTTTTTGATTATAGTATCATGCAACCATGAGCATATAGTTATGCCAAATGTATTTATTGTAAAACTGTTTATTTTATGCTTTAGTAAATGCTAAGGTGAAAGATGGCTATCATGGCTTGGGTTGTAAAAAGTTCTCATTTGAGTAATAGTATTGGGTTTTAGTGTATGATATGTGTGACAAAATTTGTGAGTTCTTTTTCTATGTTTTGGCTTAGTAATGCCAGAAGGTAACTTTTGTATGAATGGTGTTTATCACACTAAAGAGTCTAGGAGCAGTGAAACTTTCTAACAGCCCAGTATTATTTGTGTTATGAGAATGCAGTGAGATTAAATGCCTATGTTTCCATGTAGGCAGTGTGTGTGTGCATGCATGCCTGTTTACTCATTCAGTGTTGGTTCATCTTCAGAAATACCATGGTGGCTGTTTGAAAGTTAGGTAAACATTGCCTCCCAGTTACATTTAGAGAGGAGATTTTAACAAGCCGAGTGCTGTGACCAGTTCCTCTTATTTGGTGAAGGAGGAAGTTGGGGCTGTGGATCTCATCATCTGTGGTTAAATAGAAGAGAACCCTGACAGGTAGGACATTGCCTTTTCATATTTGCTGTAGAGAAAATCTGTAAGGAGAATGGAGACAGCCAAGTCAGCAAATGACAGTTGCTTTCATACTCACAGTTAGAAAGATTGCTTACCATTTAAGTGTAAGGCCAGAATATTATTTCAGCTATGCCTGCTGGGTACATGTTCTGAGTACTAGAGCAGTGGATAAAGCAATGCTGTGATTGGACATTGAGTGGGAATGCTAAACAGCTGGGCAAGTGTGTGTGCATAGCCATGGGTGATGTGTGGTTCAGAAGACACTGCAGGGGGAGGGGAGGAGAGGGAGGGAGAGAATGTGACTATCGGGGACCGTGTGTGTGTGTGTGTGTGTGTGTGTGTGTGTCACACATTTGTTAGTCTTTATACTGTGGTCAATGCAACAGTATAAAGCTACTTAGACAACACTGACGGGAAGTACAGAGACAGCTGCGATGCCTTTCCCTTTCTCTGAGCTGGAGGGTGGCATGGTTGTACTTTGCAGAAACTGAGTAGACGCTAGGGCATGTAATAAGCACTGGCAAGAGTAGGCGAGGCCAGAGACAGTGGAGGAGGAATGCACAGGACCCCCCCCCCTTTTTTTTCTGGTATAAGGATACTGGGGCATTGTAATAATAATAATTTTAAAAACCCATAAACATACATGATTAAAAATGTTGTAGAATAGAGTAAATACCAAACAGATACCTAAAATTTTGTTTTGCCTTCTACAGTGTTCTTGATTCCTTAAAGTATAGACCTGATCTTAGTATTTTTCTCCTCCCTTTTATGGTCTTCTTTTTGCTTGCTTTGTCCAGACCTTCTTTCCTGCTTAATAGTCTTAAAAGTCTCTGTTAGTAACTTTCCCCTACGGAAATGTAAATCAGCATTCCTAGTATGTTCAAGAGTCTGGGCTTGATACCTAGCAAGGCAAACGAATTAAATTACTATAACTTAAAGAATACCACATGTGCATTAGTTACTTTTCTTTTACTCTGATAAAACTTTAAAGCCAAGGAAACTTAAAGAGTTTATTTGGGCTTATCATTCCAGAAGGGTAAGAATCTATTACACTTGAAAGCAGGGAGGTATGTCAGCTGAAGAAGGAGACTGAAAGCTCCTAACTTCAAACTCAAGCATGAAGCAGAGAGAGAAAACTAGAAATGGCAAGGAGTCTTTAAACTCTGAAAGTTCACCTTCGATGACATGCTTTCTCCAGCAGGGCCATACCTCCTAAACCTCTCCAAAGAGCCCACCGACTAGAGAATGGTGTCCAAACACCTATGACTGTGGGGGGCATTTCTCATTCAAACCACCACAGTATGTATGACTTATCATTACACCAATCAATAATTTAATCATTGTAAGTTAATTTTTTAATTTTTAATTTAAGATAATTTAATTATATTACACTCATATCTATATTGACTTGTGTCAAAAATTTTATTTCAAGGAATTGGTTCATGTGATAATAGAGATGGGTCAGTCTAGAAGTCCAAGGACAAGTTGGCAGCCTGGGGCCTTGAGCCACAGATATTATCGTCCTTTGAGGAAGAGTGTGTGTTCCCTTTCAGAGACAGCCCAGAGCTTTTTTATGTAGCTGGGTCTTGGTTTGTAGATGTTTCCTTTTTTTCTGGTTCAGAGGCATGAGGAGCCCAAGCTCAGAGGAAGTCTTAACTTTGTTTCGATGGAGTCGTATATGCCAATAGAAGCATTTTTCTCTTCAGAAGTAAGACCTCTGGACCAGCCCGACCATAAGGCTGCATGGGCATGGTGTTGTTTAGGCAGTGGTGCTGTTGCTGATTTCACCCTGGCAGTTTGGGGCTAGGTAATGGGAGAAATAGTACTCTTTTGGACACAAATTTAGAGCACAAACAACTTGATGGCTATCACATTGCAGATCTACAAAGTATTTTGTCTCCTATTTGATATTATAATAGCTTTCAAAAGTTCATTTCATCACCATGCTGTCAAACTGACTGTGTCATTGTGCTGGGGACTTGGTAAGACAAGTGAATATCATGAGCTTGGGTCCATTGTTCTGCTCCATGTGCTTATAGGTAAATTTGTTATCAGAAGCAATGCTGTGTGAAATAACCAGATGGTAGATAAGGCATTCTGTAAGGCCATGGATGGTACGTTTGGCAAAAACCTTGTATGCAGTAAAAGGCAAATCGATATCCAGAGTGTCTGCTCTAGTAAGAACAAAATACTGCCCTTTCTATGATGAAAATAGTTCAGTATGTTTAACCTGCCACTAGGTAGCTTGGCGATTATCTTGTGGATTGGTACCATATTAGGGGCTCCCTGTTGGCACGTTAGTGTCTCTAGCTAGATCTTCTGTGGTTGAGTAAAAGTTCACGTTCCTGTCCACATTCATCATGTTCTTTCCTCCCATGGCCTCTTGGTTCATAAGGCCATCAAGTAATGATAGGCGTGGTTAGGGAGAGAGTCTTACTGATATTTACAGAATGGGTTACCTTACCCTCTCGATTCCTAGAATACTTCCTTACTAATACCACCCTTTGGTGAACATTCTTGTTGGGTACCTATCTCCACTTCCCTCCACTCCTGTTCAGAGAGGTCTGCCAATATACCTTCTTTAGCCTTTCTTTCTAGCAGCTTCCTGCTAGTTTGTCCTTCCAAGTCTGTGGCCATCTAGGTAAACTATGGACATATCCTGTGAGTTGATACACATGAGCATCTTTTAGCCACTCTTCCATGTAATTGAAGAATTAAAGCATTGCCCAATGTGTTGATTACCTTTTTGCCTCTAAAGGAATGTCTCAGAAGGGCACACTCTGGATTTTTTTGGTGGTTTGTGCCTATTGTCTAGACTCATCTGTGAATCAGACCCAGCCTTTTCCTTCTCTGGTTAGCTCTGAGTACTTGATCCCCCGAGGCGATAGGTGTGAGCTAGGAGAGAGAAAAGAATGGACAGGAATGGGGACTGTGGGCACCAGAGCTTCTTGGTCATAAATTACGTGTACCTCCAGAGTGCACTTGGTCACTATCTTGTTACTGTCGTCTGTTTGTTTGTTTGTTTGTTTGTTTTTGTTTTGAGACAGGGTTTCTCTCTGTAGTCCTGTCTGTCCTGGCACTCATTCTGTAGATCAGGCTGGCCTCAAACTTAAGAGATTCACTTGCTGTTGCCTCCCGAATACTGGGATTAAATGTTTGTACCACCACTCAGCTTGATCACCATCTTGCATAAAGCATTTCCATTTGTCGGCAGTACTGTGGTATCTGCCCACTATCATGAGTTTGGTTCGTTAACATCAGTTCATGATGGAGTTCAGATTGTGTGGGAACTTGGTAACTGTTTTCAGTCTCTAATAAATCCCAGGAACAAGCAGCATCTGCTCCTCAGAAGGAAAGTCAACTTTCTGTGGAGGGTGATAGGGTCAAAGTTCCCAAGGGTCTGTACTGTTTACCTACGTGGGCGTGCCAACGCGTTCAGGCAGTATATCTGCCATTGCCACTTCAAGCATCTCCTGGATCATGTGGCTTAAGTTGTAGAATCTGGTATGGCAGTCCAGCTTTTTGCAGAGCATTTTGTTAAAAACAACTTAGGCTAAGAAAGGTGTTGCAACTTTAAAGTAAAAGACACTAAAAGTGTCTTTCAAGTACAAATTTGCTTGCAGGTAACAAACTATACCTAATTGTCTTATTAACAGATTTAAAAAAAAAAAGGCCAGTATTTGCATTTCAGATTTTCAGTATTTCGGATTTCAGTATTTCAGATCAGTATTTGCATATCAGGTACCAAAGGATGGCTTAGTGTGTAAGCAGACAACACATCTGTTACAATGGACTTTACCGAAGGGCTTGATTCTATGTTCTGGTAATTCACAATGACTTTGGTTCACTTGATTTGACCTTTCTGGCTATCCAGATCAAATCAGAAATTTTTCCTAGGTGCACTGTTAGTCTCTATGACCTGAATAGTCCGATTACTGTTAGCATTTTGTGTCCCTTAGGTAACTGGTCCCCATGTGCTTGTTAAGTACTGCTAACTGGTCCTGCTTTCCTAGTATCTAGTTATCCTCATTGCATTTAAGGACCCACATCAGTGATCGAGGTTCCCATGGTAACTTGTGACTCAGACAGCAACTCTAGCGCTCTTCAGCTGTGCTGAAACTCCTCACCATTTATTTCTTGTATTTGTGGTAAAAGCTGCGGAGTCTGGGTCTCCTGAGTTAGGTAAACAGATTTTTATATGATCAGCCACTCTGCTAGTCTGACTGACCCAAGCCTTTGCATAGTATATGCTCTAGCAGTTTTGGCCCTGCAACTTTATTTGCTATAGGTCTCATTTTGATTTATATTTAGCACTAACCAGCTAGGCTGCTAGACCCATTCAGTGTGCTAACCTAGTCTTTCTAGTTAACAGCCCATATCGATAAATTGGGCTTGGACAAATTTGAACTTTTTTTTACACTCTCCTGTACTCTTAACACCAATTTCCACACATAGTTCCCAGTTTTTTGTTCATGTAAACTGCATGCCTCTTCCTGGGTTGTACGTTGATACTTTCTGGAAATGAAACTGGTAGTATTCAAAACTGGTGGCAGAGTAGGGTCTTGAGAAGCTCCTATTTCTTGCTTCTATGTCAAGAAGCCATTGCAGTCTTCATGAAAAGCAAGTATAGTAGTCTATTTTTCTGTTAAGTTTAAGGTTCTGTTGCTGCTACTGTTTCAGCTCTGAGCACACATGGTGATGGCTTCATGATAGTACATTTAAGAGGGATCATAAGGTGAGGCAGAAAGACAGCATGGAGGGGCAGATCTTGCTTTCTTACAATAACTAAGGAATACCTGGAATTACAGAAGAACAGTATTAATCCCTTCCTAGTGCTGAATTGCCAGTGATATCTTCCACTAGGCTCTGTCTCTTGGAGGTGTCATCAGTTCTCATACTGTCACACTGAGGAACAAACTTTGAATGTACAAACCCTTTGGGACTGTGTTCACATCAAAGCAGCAAAGTTCACCTCAGGTGGTAGATGTTTGATGTACACAACATCACAGAGTGCGTAATCCCCCATTCCAGTTCTCAGAATCTCGTTACTTCCAAATCAGTGCTTCTAACTTAATAACAGTATTCTGTGAGGCGAGAATTCAATTTGTTTTGTTATAAAGCTACTTAGGATGACATTCTAGTTGTGCTGTTCAGAAATTGACTCTGTAGCTACAGTAGATAAAGTTTCTTTTAGACTTAGATATAGAATCTTGTAGGTCATTTATGCAATTACTTGAATTAGGCCTATGAAGCTTTGAGTTTTTACTTTTATTTTCCCACTTCATGTAGCAGTAAGGAGCCAGCCACCAGCTAATCTCATACTTGTTTGTAACATGTTCTAAGCTATCAAATACATTGTCATACAGAACTTTGGCTTAATATTTCATTAGTAATATTCAGTTATTATATTTTGTACATTTTTATTGATGCACTGTGGGCTGTCTGTTCGTCTTTACCAGTGGAAATAATGTATTGTTGCCTAAATCTAATAAGAATAGAGAACGTATTCAGAAAATTCATTAAAAAATTCTTCCCTCTAAAAGCATTCACAGTACTCAAATCAACTTCTATATAAACAGTAGAATGACTGCAAAGATGAAATCATTTAAGAAGTGGGCATATGTGATTGTGAAGTTTAGTTTGAAGTTTGTCGGGCAGATATTAAAGCTTGGGGACTTTTGTCTGAAATTTGATTTTGTGATGTTAGTTTTCAATTCCTGCAATTAACTCAGTTTTGTCTTGAAATAGGATCTTTTTTTGTGGTTAAATTAAATTTTCTAATTATTTTAGAGTTCTGTATTTTTTGTTCATGAGTGAGGCCATTTCTTCTTTGTTTGCTGGAAAAGTTTGCCAAGGTAGAATTCTTTTTCTCTTGATCATTGCTGGAACTCCTGAATGAAATTATCTGTCATCAAACAGTTACCTGTGGACTTATCAGGTGAATTCTCAGAAGTTTGTTAACTTTATCTTTTTTTCTTTTAAGAGTATAAGGTAAGAGAACCATCCTAGATGGCCAGTTCTTTAGTGTCATCTATGCGCGTTCTGAGTTGACCTTTTTTACTTTCTCAGGTGTAATTTTTTTTTTTTTAAATGGCTAGTCTGACATAACCACAGTGCAGAGCTATTCCTCTGGCTAATACTTATTATAGACTAGCTTGTGTTCGCCTAACACTACCCCTGCCCCCGCAACCCCTGCACTCTCTCTCAAAGGTATGTGTTACTTTTAAAGAAATAGATACTGGACTGTGGACATAGCTCAGTTCGTAGAGTGTTTGTCTAGCGTGCAGGAACCTTAGAGGTTGATCCCAGCATTGCATAAAACCAGACCTTGTTATGCGCTCCTATGTTCCCACAAGTGGCTAATGGAGACAGGAAATTCAGCAGGTCAAGGTTATCCTCAGCCGTATAATTGGTGGAAGGCCAGCCTGGGGTATATGAGATCTGACTCAAAGAATCTCTTCTGAATCAAGTTACATTTAAAAGTAAGTTGTGTAGTATACTATTTTATTATTGCTGCTTTTGCTGATATTTGAATGCATTCTGAATCATGAATCTTGCTGGGATCTTTGAGCAAGGTTCTTTCTACCTTTGGGTCTAACAGTGTTTCTGGGCCTCAGTACTTCATTTGTAATACTTCATAGAGTACCCAAGAGAGTAGACTGAGAAGTAGTTTTTGAATTATTAACTATATAAGTGAAGGTTTCAAAACTAAAGAAGAAGGACAGAATGTTTAAGTGAGATTAGAGTGAGACAGAACTG
The DNA here is from genome assembly GCF_900095145.1 of Mus pahari. NCBI lineage: Eukaryota > Metazoa > Chordata > Mammalia > Rodentia > Muridae > Mus > Mus pahari. The sequence goes on from NC_034602.1 coordinate 46,148,193, forward strand.
TTGAGTCTACATCCCCCAGCTTGTAGAAAATCTTGGCTGAGGAAACCGGAGCCGTCCATGCTTCCCGGGGACAGCGAGTGCGCAGCATTGAGAGCGCAGCCCAGGCTCTCTACTGTCCAGTGCCTTGGATGTGCCGTTTGCCTTCCTTCTCATAAAGTCATTGAGAAGCGCTGGCTCCTTAGTTGCCCCGCAGTGTGTGTCTTTCTCAAAAGCTTAGACAGAGCGAGTACATGTGACATCACAAGGACAAAGGAATCTTAAGACTTCGGTAGTTTCTTAAGTTACCAGTAATTAAAATTGCAGTCAAAGTAGTTGCTGGATCTCCCCCCTCCTACCCACACAATGAAAGCCTTGTTACAGTATTTGAGGATTAAAACTCACTTAATATAGTGAGGAATAAAGTCTTTTGTGACTGCACCAAATGCACTTGGAATTTAGTTGAAATTGTACTTGAAAAATGATCACTCCAGTATAGTTTTAAGTAAAATCTTGACTTACTATTTTTACGGAAAATTTAACTAATTGTGTTTGCTTTTTTCTAATAAATTCTTTGGTTTCCTACATATATGTACCACAGATAATTTATTTTTCCTTCAAATTCTTTAAGTTGATACCACTTATGGAAAGGTTTCTTATTAATTGAGCTTTTGAAAATATTGTACAACAAAGGCTTCTTAGCTAGCCAGAAACTCCTCCCCCATATTACTCTATATGAACTTTTTTTTCTAATGTCATACAAGAATTTATTTTTCCTTTTTTAACTTCTGGGAAACTTATTGCTTATGAAATCATAAGATTTCTAAGGCTATATTAAAAGATTTATGGAGGCAACTTTAAAATCATACTTTGTAGAAAAATGGTATTTTAAAGTAAGTTCTGAAAATTATCTTTAGTCCTATTGCTTACACACTCCTGTAATGTGATGGATAACGTCAAATGCTATTTGTGAATAGTCTGAGTGAACAGTCCCTGTTGCAATGTTAACTTCCATGAGGGTTCAGTAAGTGCTTAACATTTGATTGATGCGGGTGTTAAGGCATAGGTGGACACAAGTTTATGTTGTGTATGCTTCTGCAGTTTTTTATGTGAAAATCAGAGAATTAAAAATTTAAAGAAAAATTTAAAAGACATTATTACAGGTGTCAGTACAAAGGGTAACTCGTGCTGCTGAAGAGGAGAGCCAGTTCCTTCGTAATGAATGTCCCCTTTAGGTGTTATGGATATTATTAGGTACTGTACAGGCTTACATATTTTCTCTAACCACATATTATTATTTATATCCCTCTTGTTGTTCATAGAAAACCCCTCAGGGTAAATATGTGTGCTAACTTTGCATTTGAGGATGCTAAAAATCCCCTAAGAGATTGGATGAAGATGACATTCTAGTAAACATTGAAATTGAAATTTAGAACAGTTCTGATGCATGAGTTGGTAGTCTTTGCTGTGAAATTCCACTCTCCCTTTGAGAGACTGATGTTGAGGCGACAGGGAAACAGTTGTAAGTATAGTAGTTATGTGCAAATGCTGAGTGAGTAGTGTGGGATAGATAGTGTCTGTTAGGGAAGTCAGAATGCCTTAAAGGTAGAACCAGTACTTTTTCTCTTAAAGTGGGCTAACGTTATGTATCCCTAGATCAGGCTACCCTTGAACTTTTGATCATTTTTTGATTGCTGATATGGGAAGAACACTGCTTTTAATTGCTAAGGGCATAAATCATATTTCCCAGTGACAAAGCTCTTACAGTAGATGAAAGCTAAATGTTTGGATTAGGCTAAGAGAAGTGGGTGTAGCACCCACCTAGCAGTAGCTCACATTACCTCCAAGTGGTCAGCACTGTTCTGTGAAGGACTCCATTCACTCGACATCATTTGAAACCATTTCATAGACATTTCTGATTGGTTCTGCAGGTAAGAGTACGGCAGTAATTGACAGCCTTTTTGACAGCATGCCTTCCCTGGCAAGTCCTACCTACCTAGTATTACCTTGCATCTTGTCCTTAGACCCTGCTGGAAGAGAGGTACTGGCACTGTTCCAATATGTCATATTAAGGTAGGGGGAGTTTTCTTGAATTATCTGTTAAGTGTGATCTGTTTTAAGAGGTCCAGAAATAAAAGTATATGACAGTATGAATTTAGTAGGCTACTATAGATTATCATTTAAAATTTACTTTTTACTTGTGATATTTTTATTTGCTAGTTTTTTAAATAATAAAGTTCATACAACTAAAATAAATGTTACTTTATGTACCTAGGTATCTCCTTTTATGAAATTGTAAGATGCAGAGGAAATGGTCGTTATCTTTATGCTTGGTAATGAATGAGGCTTTTCCTTTTGGGTGCAATGCTTCATATAATGGAGGTGGTGTGCTAGAGTGGGCATAGTGAGAGTCTGTGAAATAGTAAAACTTAAGTTGTAATTTTTATTTCTGTCTCATTGTAGCACTGGCTTAGCTTATATTCTCATTCTTGTGATGCTAGACAACTTATCCCCTCCTTAGTCTGTTATCATTAAAATCCACATCCTGAAACTATATGAGTGTTCTGTGCAAAATCCAACCCAGCACAGTGCATTCATAGGTCCATGATTCTCTCATTGCCAATGTGTTTTGTTAAGTGCTTAGACTTGTGCCATAAACAGGTACAAACGGGCTCCTGGTCGTTGATTCCTAATCCTTCCTGTATGTTTCAGGTAGTTTACTGAAGTTTAGTGAAATTACTCTTAGAAAGTGGCACAGATCTTGACAACACCTTTATGGTGGTAAAGGCTAAACCCAACGAGGCCTCTAAAGAGCACTGAGAATAATAAAGCCATCTCACAATGTTATGCTTGGAGGAAAAACCAGGAAGGCAGCAGGTTATTTCTGAGACTGTAATGATAATGCGTGCCAAGGAGAACGTCAGACTGTCCCACCTGTTTGATCTGTTTTTTATTAAGAAAGTAAGTGTTTAATTAAAAATAGTAGAGCCAAGTTATTGAGAGAGAATTAGATGAAAAAAGAACTAACTGTTCGCAGTGCCCCAGGTAGGCTTTTTCCCTCCCAATCCTAGGGTCCAAAAATAAAAGTTTTGTTTTGTTTTGTTTTTTAATATCCAACACTGTATTATAGGTCTCCAATCAGTTCTCGTGACTGCATGATGTGAAAGAAAATAATGACAAGTTTCTTTTAAAAAAATTCTTTGACTTGTAGCTAAAACATTCAATAAAGAATTCATACTTCAAAGTGTACAACTTGGCACGTAACCTATATTTATGTGTGTATATATATGTATATATATATATATATATACATACACATATATACATATATATGTGTATGTGTGTATATGTGTGTGTGTGTGTGTGTGTGTGTGTGTGTGTGTATTTATCAACCATGGCCCTCAGAAGAGGAGTTAAATAACAGTCACTGAGGAGAATGTTCTGTTGTCCTGGAAGCATCATAAAGAAGATGTGGAGAATGCTAATTGATAGTCAAAGTAGGTCTAGGAATGAGACACCTTACTAGATTTAGTAATGTGGAAGTTACTTGTAACCTAGAACAAACTGATTTAGAGTTTAGAAGAGAAATGGAGAGGAATTTGAGATTGTTAGAAGCGGTTTAGATTTTTTTTTTTTTTTTTTTTTTTTTTTTT
>NC_034602.1:46152036-46153309 GCF_900095145.1 Mus pahari
CCAGGGCCAGGAAGAGGGAGTGGGTGGGTTGGAGAGCAGGGTCGGGGGGGAGGGTATAAGGGACTTTTGGGATAGCATTTGAATTGTAAGTGAAGAAAATATCTAATAAAAAATTGTTTAAAAACTACTGACACTTGTTATTACTAAATCACACTCTCTTTATTCTCTAATTGCATCAGTTTGAGCTTACAAGTCTAGTTATTTAACACATAGAATGTCATCTATATACTTGGTTTTAACTCCTATATAATATTTTAACAACCAGAAATTTCTGAATAAACTTTGATTAGAAATAAAAAAAAGCAAAAAAAACAAAAACAAAAACAAAAGCAAACCAAAACCTTGGCTGCTTAGTCAGTGACAATAGCCATATGAAGACCCAGGGAGGTGCTCCTGTGGCCATGGGGGTTTATGGAAATTCTTTTCACATAGCTTCACTTAATTCTCTTGCTTTCAGTTAAACATAGAAAGCAGAGTGCTTGCTGTAAGGACAGGAGGTGGTGTGAGGATGAGGTGTGAAAGAGTGGGAGCTTGGCTGTACCTGGGAGTTGTATGTCTGTCCTTGCAGCAGGTGTGATCTCTGGTTATGGATGAGTTTAAGACATGATCAGCCACATTCAGAAGCAAGGTGTAAGTACATTACACTTAGCTGGGGATATGGCTTTACTAAGATTCCATGAAGAAACAAGAGCAGGAAGGAGGCTGAGGCAGTTTGTAGCTGAGTGAGTGGCCATGGGTCTGTCTGTTGAAAGGAGAGGGATGACATCAGAAGGAATATCCGTGTAGGAGATGGGGGTGGCGCTGAAAGGGGCAGTCTCAGTAATGTTTCAAAGGGAAAGCTTCCAGATGTCCTGGTACTGGATGATGTTTCCAGGAGGAGTGACTGAAGTTTTATGCCTAGCAGTTGTAAAAGGCAGTTGCTGTGACCTCAAATGGCTCATGATTTGTTTGTTTGTTTATTTATTTATTTATTTATTTATTTATTTATTTATTTATTTATTTATTTATGTGTTGTGGCTTAGTTATACTTTGTTGATGCATAGAAAAAGGAAAAAAATTATAATTAAGCCAACCAAATGTAAATGAAAATCAACTAAATATGTTAAGTATGGTGATACATGCAGAGACCAGAGAATCTCTGAGTTCAAGGCCAGTTTGACCTTCAAGGCAAGTCCCAGGGCAGCCAGGACTGGATAGTGAGATTGTCTTTAAAGAGAAAGAAAGAAAGAAAGAAAGAAAGAAAGAAAGAAAGAAAGAAAGAAAGAAAGAAAGA
>NC_034602.1:46153314-46198034 GCF_900095145.1 Mus pahari
GAAAGAAAGAAAGAAAGAAAGAAAGAAAGAAAGAGAAAGGAAGGAAGGAAGGAAGGAAGGAAGGAAGGAAGGAAGGAAGGAAGAAAGGAAGGAAGACTAGCTAACTCTTTGACAGTTTCTTCCTTCCTCCCTTCCCTCCCCCTCCCTTCCCCTTCCTTTACTCCCCCTCCCTCCTATCCCCCCCCCTTCATTGGTTTAATAGACAAACACTGAATTTCATGCTTGCTGTGACCCAGGTGATATTCCAGGTGATGGAAACTTAGCACTGAACAAGACACCTGAGTAATTTGCACTTGGCTTAGTTAATATTGAGAAACTAGTATGGGCAATTCATGAAACAACAGTATCTTAAATTATATTGTATAAGTGTACTTAGCAACTGGTAACTGGTTCAGTTAATTGTATATGTTTCATATTTCACCTGTAGCAGAAAGAGCATGCTCCCCTAGAGTCTGGAGGGTAATACCTGAGTGTCTGAGGTTTAGATAGTGGCTGAGCATCCCCGCCCTCCTCCCTCTCCTCCCCTTCCCTTGCACCCCCTTTCCCTCTTTCCCACCTCCCTTTGAGTCCAGGTCTCATGTGATCCATTCTGGCTTCAGACTCACTTTGTAGGTGAGGTTGCCCTTTAATTCTGAATCCTCCTGTATCAGTCTCCCAAGTTCTGGGCTTATAGGCTGCACACTGCACTTGACTCAGATCGTTTCACGTTGTAACTGATAGTGCTGTCTGCCACAAAGCCTGGAGGGCAGAATGAGAATGGGTATCTATGAAGAAACCATGAAATGGAGAGAAACACTTCAGTGAGAAAAAAATAATCTAGGGATTATTTACATTATTGCTAATGAACCAATATGTCATATGTGAGTTATCATTTATGAACGGCTTTCATTTTTGCCTACTTATTTTGAAGCAAAAATCAATGTTTGAATTGTATGCTGTTTACTATCATGTGGAAAAGATAGCAAAAGTTGTTTTAGCAAATGAAGTTATTTCTCAAGAGTTTCTTGCCAGTCTTGCTAAGCATACTAATTTCAGTGTTTTTCATGGACACTTTACAGTGCTCCGTGTCCTCTGGCTTCTCTTGTGTGGTAAGTGTCTTATACAAGCTAGTAGACATGCTAGGGAGGGATGTTTAAAGCCAGAGGCAACATTAAAAGTGTTTGCTGGGATGTTTTTAATTATCAGTAATGGTTTCAGTAAGCTTTGTAGCTCTGAATGTTAGAACTAAAAGTGTAAATGTTTAATATGCGATGGCTTCCTGAAACCTTCCCTCTCAAAGCAGAACAAGAATACTGTTTCCTGTGTGCTGGCTGATTTCCTGTAGATTGCTTGTGCAGTGCCAACATAGATCCTCAGATGGTGCTGACACCAGCTCTGACCACATGCTCCTGCTGTGCACACGCCTGGCTCCTCCCTCTTTACTTATGACCGTAGGATAGCATTGTTACAGAAGTAAGAGAAGGAATTCCTGTTTGTTTGTTTGTTTTCCTGAGACCTTATTGTATGGTTACAGACTCTGTTTTCCAATTGGAAAACTATGTTTCTATTACCAAACATTAACAATTTCTTGAAATAATTAATTGAAACAACCAACCAATGAAACAACCAACAACCAGTACATAGCAAAACTATCCTCTCAGAGTAAAGTGTTCCTCCAAAGTCAAATAGCAGTATGAACATGTTCCTTTCCCAAACACTCCCCCTGGGAAGAGCTATGAGGCTGACACTGGTTGATGGAGCATGTAGACCAGTCAAGCAGAGCTTTCATGTATGCTTTTCTGTGTGCTTTGAGTCCGTGGTACTTTGAATGAAACTGCTTCCTGATTTGAAACTTGCTTTCAGAGAATATTTCTTTGGCAAATGGGAATATAGTTTAGTGGTAGGGCACATACCCAGAATACAAAGGCCCTAAGTTTGAGTGCCAGTATCACCCAAAACAGATAAACAAATGGATTCAAATGAATAAATCTTTTTCTTCATAATGTTCTTTGTTGGTAATATTAAGATTTGGAAACCTGATTCTCTAAACAGCTTGGGAGATGGAGGGAAAGGCTCTAGGAGGTTTGGACAGACTGGGGTTGAATTACAACTGAGCAGCTAACCAGCTGTTTGCCTTTGGAGAATGCTGTGAGAACCTTGGTTTATTCCCCATGATACTGACACTGGTTGATCAGAACATCTGAATTAGTCAAGTAGAATCCTTTTCCATTACAGCCACATAGTAAGTGCTGCACTAATTTTGTCCCTATTGTGTCTCTTTGTAGTAGAGGTCTGTTTGTTTGGGTTGTGGAAAATCAAAGACGATTTTGGGTTACAGCTAGTTTTGTTTTGATGATTTTTTCTTAGCAGTAGTATAACAGAAGAATTAGATTACTGGAGATTTAGTAGGTTTCTACCGTGGCATCATTATTATCTTGATAATAATTAGTATCTACAAAGTATAAAATTAATGCATATTAGTATGCATATATATGCATGTATATGTGTGTGTGTATATGAATAATTTAGTTCTTACTAGAGCTTTATAAAATTTGGTATTATTTCCATTCTATGGATGATGAAACTGAGGAAAGGAGGCTCAATAATTTTCCTACAGTTAAGTGACAATGCAAGGATGAGTTGAGTATTTCTTTTTCTCCTTAGAACAGCCAACTTTCATCTGCAATACTGACACTAATTTAATTTTATATGGTTTTAAATCCTTGTGTCGACCTAGAATGAGACAATGAACTGTTCTTGAATTATAAGTGGACAGTCACAAGGCTCTCTTTATTCCGTAGTGTGGACTTAGGTCAGGTAGTGTTACTGTTCACTGCTTGCTGTAGCATGTGTAGTGTCCCTTTCAGTCACTACTCTCTCTCTCAGGGAGCACTCACCTCAGACAGTCTAAGAAGAGCAGGTGCTGCATGGGTCCCTGCTTCTCAGCAACCTTCTTCATGTTGCATTCCATCAGTAAAAGTTTCTTGTTTTGAGAGAGAAGTTAGAAATTGCTTCTGTGTGTTCAAAATATTTTTGTTCATTTTTATAACATCCTGGGAAACCATGAGCCAATTAAGTATGGACGTGCACCTGTTTGCTTTTTTTTTCTTTCTTTGCACCTAGTCAAAAATAATTTCCCATTTAACAGATGCTTGAGTGCTGTATACAAAAACATTATTATATTTTTGGAGCACTTATAGCACAAAAGAAAATAAATAAAGAGGCAACTGTCTGCATGAAGAACTAAAGATGGCTCTATGAAGAACTCCTTATTTGCGTACACTGAAGGAACATGTTGGTTAACCAAGAATTAAGTTATATAGAGGACTGTGCTAGGAAATGAATCATATTCATATTAAGTCAGTGTTGAGGTAGAAGCAGTAATTCTAGCACTTTTTGAAAAGATTAGTAGAGACCTAAGAAGCAGCTTCGGGTAGCTGTAAGTGGGAAAGAAGTAGCTTTGTGTTGGTAGTGGGGTAAATGGGAATAGATGGCTATAAAATTATAAGACATTTTAATTTTAAAAATGCCATAGAGTAGGAAGGGAATGAGTTTGTATCTCATAATTCAATCAAAACCATAAAATGTTGAAAAATAACTTACTGTGAGGAGAAACTGCTATGCTAATGCTAGGGTCAGGGTAAATTAGTAGAGCTCCAGCAGGCAGTCAGAAGGGACTGTTAGCAAAGGGATTTTATTTTTTCTTCAGAATAACATACCACTGTAATTAGATATAGCTGCATGTAGCTTTTAGGCCTGTTATTTGTAAGTTCTGCCTTCTTGACCATCAGACAGTCTGAGGTGTTGTGGAGTCTGGGGTTCTTCACTTGTGTTTTGATGCACTGTAATATAGTACTGTATGCACACATCTGATGATGGGGCTCTCATTCCCCTTTGTTTTCTGCTGTGTAGTGTGCCCTAGTAAATGCTAGCTAGCATCTTCTAAAGGCCCATTGTTCACCAGACAATAGAGTATATCGTATGCTGAAACAAATACATAGAACTTTAAAACAATTTTTTTTTTGAGATCTATTAATCCTACTACATACAGGCTAGGTGTCTCATGCTAGATGTAGGGAGAATAAGACAGTGGTAGACACATGAGATTGATCCTGACCTCGAGAGGATATTACATCATTCATTCTGTGTGAGTTTGAATTCGGTGTTTGGTATATTAGAAAGTGATACTAGAGAATTGTCCCTGATGGTACTAATGTTTGCCTTAAAAGCATTTAAACTGAAATATTTGACTTGATAAAGGTTTGGACTGTTTATGGCAGTAATAAATCCAAGATATTTTCTTTTCTTTCAGGGGTAATGATTAAGCAAATCCTAATCATGAGATTCTTAAGTAGTTGCCAAGATAATAAGCTGAGCTCTTGGCAGGGCGTGATGCTGTGCGTGGTCAGTGGGCCATAGCCATTGGCAGCTGGTTAAGTTACCTGGCTCTGTTTCTTCCTCACTTCTGCATGAAGTGTAGGAGGGAGACTAAAGACTGTGTTTACTGTTTCAGCCACCCCATCTCTTAGTAAGTTTCTGAGCTATAGTGTCTGTGTGTATCAGTAGATTTTGGTGACAAAATTCAGCGCATGGCATATATGTTCTTCAAGGACAGCTTAATGGCATTATAGTTGATACATTTCAGAAGCTTTGTATGGTCTGGATTAGCCAAATGGAGGAGAAAAATATCTTTGTTTTTTAGTTGACTTTTAGCCCTGCCTGTGTCCTCTCCCTAATAAGCTTCCCTTATCATTTCAGTGTGATCTGTTATTTTTACTTTTATTTCGATGCCTGCAGTTTATATGCTTTGGTTCTGGTTGGCTTGTGATGCTGAGGACAGAGCCTGGGGCTTTATGCTGGCTTGGCTACTAGGCAGCATGTGCTAGTGAGTCACATCCTTGTCCCTGTAGCTTATATTCTGTAATTTACTGCCTAGACACTTGTGATAGACATTATGGGTGACAAATATCTATCTTCAGATTAAAATAAAGCCAACATATCTTATCAAGGAGATTCAGATAAGCATATGAAAACACATCCCACATTATGCTCGAGGGAAATGCCAGTGAAAACAGTGAGATATGTCATACCCCTCAGTTTGGAAGACCACGAGCACTGACGGTAGGAAGTGTTGACTAAGTGTGGAACACCAGGGACTCATATCCTGCTGGTAGTGGACAGTGGTGTAAATGGTGTTAGGAGGCAGTTTGGCCATTTCTTATAAAACTTGCCAGTTTTCCGTGAAGTCCAGTAATTCCACCTGTTGGTATTTATCCAGAAGAGTTGGAAAATTATACAGAAACCTATACACAGCTTTGTTCTTGATAGTAAAGCTTAGCAGCCAAGATGTCTACCAGCAGAGAATGGACAGATAAACTAGGTGGTTCATCCAGACAATGAGATATTATTTAGCATAAAAGGAAATGAGCCAGTATGAAGAAACATGACTCTCTGTTCCTGTGTGTGTGTGTGTGTGTGTGTGTGTGTGTGTATACAGGTATGTACGTGAGTTAATGTGGGTGCTGTGGAGGCCTGAGGTGGATGTCAGCGTCTTTCAGTCACTCTTACATTTTGGGACAAGGTCTGTCATGAACCAGGAGCTTTCAGGTGCCACTGTGTTAGCTGTCCAGCAAGTCCAGGGTCTTCCTGTGTCTGTCTGACTAGTAGGGATCATAGGTGCAGCCTTCTGCTGGGCCTAGACTTTTATTTTTAAAACAGGGTACTTAGTTCTTATTTACAAAGCATACACACTATTGACTGAGCCGTGTCCCTGGTTTTCTAGTAAAACGGACCCTAAAGGTTGTATAGTAAGGATCTAAACTATGATAAAAGACAAAACTAAAATGATCACTATTTGCCAGGAGCTGCGAGTGAGGGATGAACAGGTAGAACACAGGGGTTGGGAAGCAGTCGTCCTACTACCCTCTGTGATATTTTAAGTGTGGCTTCATGTTTCAGTGACTTAACCAAACCCATAAAATGTACAATAAAAGTGAGCTTTATAAAGTATAGCCTTTGGGTGGTTACATGTTGTCACAGTGTGTATGTTCATCAGTGACGTGGATAATTAGAAAATAAGATTGGAGTGAGGATTTGTACTACACCAGATAAACTCTGAGTTCTCAACAAGCTTCTCCTTTGACACTTTTCTGTATCACTTCCACCCCAACCTTAAGCCACCCTAGTGTGCAGATGGAACTCAGTGTGGGTAGGTGTCTCACCTGAGCTAGTAGTCCCCTCAGAACCCTAGGCTGGGGTTCTTGACCTTCACTGACAGTAGCCCAGTTAGTCTCTGCAGAGTCACTTCCTGTTGCAGCTCCACCCTCACTTGATAGTGTTTTCTTCCTCTAAACTGGGCAGTAAGACTAGCTTATTGGAGAACCGTGCTTTGTTGCTTGAGCCAGCCCTGTGCAGTGTTGTGGCTTAATGTCCTTGCCCTGCCTCCCATCCACAGTCCAGAAGAAGCTGTGGGGAGAGTTTGAGAAGAGGGGAGCAGAAAAGAGCAGAGCACTGCTGGTTGACACCCTGCTAGCGGGTTTTATTATTTGTGGGTTCCAGAGTGCATCTCACTTCCTGCTGGAACTTACTTTTGTTGTCCCTTTTACTTAGTAGTTTCTCTTTCATCAGGTCACAGCAGAGACAGTTTTGGACATGTAAAGTCAGACACATTATTTATTAGGCATACTATAGTAATACTATAGGTAGGGTATGGGTCGGAACAGGCTCTGCCCTTGACCTCACAGAGTATCTTGATAGTTACCTTTGCTACTAATGGAACCCCTTGAAGGCTATGTTTAGTATTTTAAAGATGCATTTGGATATTTTTGCATAGTATATTGTTTATTTTGTTCAGTAAGTAAACAATAATGTCTGAGAGTGAATAGACTTCATGTTAAGCCTTAGATGAACATGAAACAATTGAGCAGAAGTACAGAATCATGGAATTTGTACTGCCTGCTTAGATTTATCCTCAACCATAAAGGGGTGAGAAGTTGTCAGTTGATACACTTAGATTTCTAATCCCCTGAGTAATTTCTTAAAAGACTTCTCAAAACATTTATATTTAAAAGCCAATTAATAAGTAATTCAGTAAACAAATAATTTTGAGCATTTCTGTGAGTCAGATCCTGTTCTAGGCAGTGTAGAGAGGACTGATCAAAACAAAGCCTGCGATTTCATGACTGCATCTCAGTGTGGGAGTCAGTGAGGAGACAAGGCATAGTGCTGCACACTGTGACAGGGGCTGGGGAGAGCATGGAGCCAGCAGAGAGCACAGGCCAGGCAGGGTAACCTGGGATGAAGGGAGTTCGTCAGCCATGGTATGTCAGGGAGAAAGCCTAGTGCTGGCAGAGGAAACTGCAGACATGAGCTTCCCTGCCAGTGACGAATGTATGTATTATTCTTTGCTTTACTGAGAATAGTCTGTGAATCTTTCTACAAGCAGGTCTCTTCCTGCTTTTCCTGTTTTCCTCTGAATGTTAACAACGCCTATTTAGTCAAGATGAAATAAATGACCACACTTTCTTATGTGTACTTTATAATATGATAGACATTTCATATTTCCATTATCATTGTGTTTAATGTAACTATTTGCCACATATGTTCTTGCCTGTGTGTATGGAGACATGGTTTTCACTAGTGCATTTTGGGAGCTAAGGTCTATGAAATACTGATGGAGAAGGATTTCAGCTGTCATGTTTGAAACTATTACACTGCATTCATTACAGCCATGGATCTTATAGACTAGACTGAATTTTAAAATAAGTCAGCTAATCTGATTTAAAGTGATCATTCTTGTTGAATTAATCTAGAAAACAACTGAGAAAGAAAAAAAATGAGGCATTAGAGTATAGCAATAGAGTTAAGAACTCATGACTTGGATTTGTGGGCCTAAGTCATACTTTAAGGAAATAGTATTCTTAAAAACAACAACAGAAAAATAGTAAACTGATGAGAACAGATACTACACTTGATCTTAGCCAAAGGCCCAGAAGGGATTGAGACCCATGCCATGAGAGCCCATCCCTGACACTATTAATGATATTCTGCTATACTTGAAGACAGGAACCTGGTACATCTGTCATCTGAGAGGCTTCACCCAGCAACTCATGGAAACAGATGTAGAATGCCATAGCCAAACATTAGGCCGAGCTCGGGGACTCTAGTGGAAGAGAGAGGAAGGATTAAAGGAGCCAGAGAGGTCAAGGATACCATAAGAAAACTACAGTATCAACTAACATGGGCTTACAGGGGCTCACAGAGACTGAACCACCAACCAGACAGCATGCATGGGATGGACCTAGGCCCTCTGCCTAGATGTAATAAATGTGCAGTTCATGTGGGTTCCCTAACAGCAGGAGCAGGTGCTCTCTGACTTGGCTGTCTGCCATTAAATCCTTTTCCCCTAACTGGGCTGCCTTGTCTAGCCTCGGTAGAAGATGAACTTAGTTCTAGTGCAACTTGATATGGCAGGACTGGTTGATATCCATGGGAGGCTCCTAATTTTCTGAAGAGTAAGGCAGAGGGAATGGAGGAAAGGGAGGTGAGAGGTGGGACTTGAGGAGAGGAGGGAGGGGAAGCTTTGGTGAGGATGTAAGTAAATAAATAAATCAATGGGAAAAATAATACTGTGTGTTGGGAAGGGCACATATGCCATAGTGTTGTACATTGTCAAGGTCAGAGGACAGCTTTGTGGAGTTGGTTCTGTTCCACATTTGGGGGATCAAAGTCAGGTTGGGGATAGACTTTGGGGTGCCAGAGGACTGAAATCAGGGCACCAGACTTGCACAGTGAGTGTGCTTACTCACTGAACCATCTCATCTACCCTAAATTTAGGAAACAGTATTCTGGGTGGAAATGTAGATCACAGTTGTCATATTATTGATTGCTCCATCTTCCACAAAACCTCATATACTAGAACTGTCATCATTACACACCTGCTGTGTTTGAATTCCTGTGCTTTTGTTCTGGCAATTTCCCACAACTGTGCCTGTCAGCCTTGCCTTCGTTCCACTGATTTTACTGTGTCACTGGAGTGACCTCTTATGAGTCTGATTGCGTTTGTCCCTCCTTGAAACCCCTTACTGACTTTGCTTAGTCCTTAGATAAGATCCAAGTTCCCTAGATCTGGAAAAGAAAATGGAAAAGGAGATGGAAAAGGAAGGGCTTAGACAACTGATCTCCCTGCAGTCTACTGCCAGTGCCTTACGTCTTTTCCTATGCTCTGTACTCCATACGGACTTGCATGTATGTCTGATGTCACTGACTCTCTGCCTGCCACTGAACGTTTTCTTTTAGGCATCCTTCTCTCCCCTCAAGGCCATCAGCTGTAGGGCCTTTTAAATTTTCTAAATGTACTTCAAGAAAAGTGCATTGTCTTTCCTAGTCTGGATTAGACTCTGTCCAAGTTCCCATAGCATACCATTTTAGTGCTCTGTAGGCCATTGTAAACAACAGAAATACATTTTCAAGGCCAGAAAATCCATGATCAGGGAGCTGGCTGGTAGGTCCAAGCATTCTGTTACATTGTCATGCTGGAAGAAGGAAGGGCAAGAGAGCATGAGATAGGGAGGAATGCAAGGAGGGCAAGGGAGGGCAAAAGATGAGTTAGCCTGGAGCTTCCTGTTAGCAGGGACCTGCTCCTGAGGGCGGGCTCTCATGACCCAGCACCCCTGTTAGGATCCTTCCCCAGTACTGTTACACTGGGGATTAGGTTTCCAGTGCAAGGCTCTTTTGGGGGTGGGGCGCATATTGAAATCATGATATCATGTAGCTAGCTAGTGTTCTTAATAGTTCTAATGTAATGTCAGAACCTGCCTGTCTTCTTTCTCTCTAGATTGTGAACTTTAAAAAGTACATCATACTTTTTAGCTTTCTAATGACTGCATTTTCTTTTTAACGTCTAATGTCAATCTTTGCCTTACATGGCATAGAAGCATCAGAATTAACCAGGCCTTAAATATTACTCAGCAAAATCCTAGTTTTAAACTTGTGATAAATGGGAGAATGTAGTCTCTCCCCTGTTTTTGTGCTTAGCTGAGCAGACAGAGTGATATATAAAGCTACCACAGATTAGTAGAGTACAGTATAAAGTGATGCTTTTAGGTAGAATGATCTGAGAATATGAATGGGAAAAGTTCAGATTCATTAACATTTCATAGCCACTTTTTGCTTTCCTTTCCCTAACTGCTTGCCCTTGCTAGAATGTCTGTAGCCGTCACTGACTCATTGTATAATCTTGCTAAGATATATTCGAATGCTTTACTCTTGTTCACTGTTACTTTTCCAGTGCCTAATACAGCAGGTTACACAATAGATGCCATTTATTTAATTGATGAGCTGGGCTTTGGAGAGGGAAGTATGTACTATGTAGTACTTGTGAAAGATTTTTATGAGCGAGTTAGACCTTGAAGTAGACTTTGGCGTATTTCTTTTAAATGAGTTAACTTTTTTTTTTTTTTTAATGAAGTACATTCAAGTAAATAGTTACCCATCAGTAACTAGTTAATTTTAATCAGTCCAGGAATTGATTTTGAGATTGGATCTTGTTCTGTAGCACTGGTTGTCCTAGCATTAGCAATGTCACCTAGACGTGTGGCAATCCTGCCTATGCCTGAGTACTAAGATTATAGACATGTATGAACATGCCTGGTCCAATTTTATCTGTATTTGCATTTTCCAGGTTATATGTTACTCTTAATTTTATCCTCAGACTTTATAGTCTGAGTAAGCACCTAGTCTATTCGCTTCCGTTTAGAGATGAGTGAGATAATTAAGACCACTGACATGTGGTTTGTTCACAGTTAACTGTGGACAGTTTACAACAGGGCCAGATTTTAACTATTGGTGTGATAACCACACTGTGGCAATGCCACAGATTATAGTAAACCTTAAAGTCGCTGCGTCTAGGAAGACCTCTGCTTTTACTGATAGTATAGTTAAACATTATTTTGATGGTTTAGTAACATCATAGTAGTATGTCTACCAACTTTGCAGTGTACCAACCAGCACGTAGGCTGTGAGGAGAGGGAGTGCAGGCTGTCCTGATTGGCAGATAGGCTTTTACTAGTCACAGCCTCAGAAGAGACCCTTTCGCCCACCTGGCCTTAAGCCTTTGTAGATCTCCGTGTGGCTTATGTCCTCTAAATAGTGCTCCATTTTTATTCGTTTATTTTATTTTTATAGTCCTGCGGCTGAGACCAGGCCTCATGCTTCCCAGGCTTTGTGTAGCCCTAGATCTTTAGTTTTGACAACTTGAATATAATCTTCTGTTTCTCTTCTATTGGAAGGGGTTTAACCAACAAATAGATATTAAAGAAAACATGAGAAATAAGATTTGGAAAAGGTCTCTTGAAAAAAAATCTTGTTGATCTAAAATTGGACATATTCGAAAAGCCAGATAGACAGATGCTTGGATTATCATACATAGAAAACTGTTACACTCCCCTTCCATACTTGTTCTGAATGTCTCTACACTTTCACTTCAACTAAAGTGGGCTGTACAGAAGAACCCTGTCCAGTCCATGTTAACTGTTTCTTCTTAATACGAGCAAATCTCTTTTTCTTTAGAAATATTGGATGCAAAGAGATCTTCAAAGATGAGGAAGTGTCAGAAAAATTGAGGTGTCTCTGCCTATTGATAATTGCATTACTTAATTTTTTCAAGTTTATTATATCTTTGATGTTCAAATTATTCTGGTAAGACAAAAGTTCTTGGTCTTGGTCTGAAGTCTGATTTCCTTTTTCTTTTTCATTCCATCCAGCTATGGCAAGGTAACGTTGTCCTCTGCTTTGTTTCAGATCCCTGTATGTCGCTGAGTCCACCGTGCTTCACTGACGAAGACAGGTTTAGCCTGGAAGCACTTCAGACAATACACAAACAGATGGACGACGACAAGGACGGTGGGATAGAAGTGGACGAGAGTGATGAGGTGGGTGGGGCTCTCTCCTGCCTGCCTTCTCCTTCAGTCTCTGTTCCTGGATTCTTCTGGTTGCAGTTTGGTTCTCAGTGCCTTTAGCTTTCTTTTTTTAAGCTGTGATTTTGCTTATTGTATTTACATGGCTTTTCTGACTTCCTTTGCTTGCTTTTCTCACCACCCCTCTTCCTCCTTCCCCTTTCCTTTCCATTGTAATTGTGAGTTCACAGATTGGTAGTTGTGGAATTTTCTTTTTTTGAGATGAGGGTGTGAAGTATAATAACTCAAGCTAGCCTTAAACTCTCCCAAGTTCAAAATCCTTAACCATAGTTGGGCCTCCAGACATGCGCATTGTCCCCATGCTTCCTGGTTACATAAACTCCTTGTAGTCATGGCTTTCACAAGCACATACCCTGCTCAGTGTCACTACCCAGTGCTTCTATACACACCACTGCAAAAAGACCTGTTAACAACAAGTAGTTGATTCCTGGACTCAGCTGGGCAATGTTTTTGTTACTGTAGGTATGGGCTTTGGTTGTCTGTGGCAGTTGGCATATATTTCTGAGCTGCTGTGATGTTTTGCTACACTTTATGATTTCTCTTTCTGTATGTCTGTCATCCAGGAGTCTGGGTGGGAGTTTATTACTGCCTGACAGCTGGCTTCCAAGTGGTAGCATTCCAGGAAGTTCTTGTGTGTGAGTGCTTACCATGCCTGTAGTTGCCAGGGCTTGCTAGTATCAGATTGGCAACGGCAAGTCATGTGCATTAGCACAGTCTATGTGGGAAAAGAGTATTGCTACCTCACAGTGACAATCTCTAAAGATTTATTTATGTATGTTTGCATGTATTTATTTATAGTTTTTGAGACAAGGTTTTTCTGTGTAATAGCCCCTGCTTTCCTGGACTCAATTTGTAGACCAGGCTCTGGTCTCAAACTCACAGAGATACATCCACCTGCCTCTGCCTCCCAAGTTCTGGGATTAAAGGTGTGTGCCAGCATGGCCAGCCTTTATTAATTTTTTGAAACTTTAATTTAATTACATAGTTCCCACCTTTTTTCCTCTCCCTCTAAATTCTCCCATGTACCTACCACCTCTTTCAAACTCATGGCCTCTTTTTCTTTAATTGTTGTTATATTTTGTGTGTGCGTAATGTGTGTGCTGTGCATGTATACCTGAATGCATAATAAAACTTGACTAGTCTGTATAATGTTTCTCTCTCTCTCTCTCTCTCTCTCTCTCTCTCTCTCTCTATATATATATATATATATATATATATATATATATATATATATGTTTGTTTTCAGGGCTATTTTGGTGATCAGTAGGTGTGCTATTCCCTTGGGAAGACTATCCTGAACTCAGCTTTCCTGTAGTTCTTTGTCTGGGATTGAGGCCTCATGGGCTTTTGAGCATGTCTGTTGGTACCATTATTCATCTCATCTTTAGCCAGTCATATTGGTGAGACTTCACGGATGGTAACGTCTGACATTTCTAGGAGACATAATTTCACAGTGAACTCTTCCTAAGGCTTTTATCTATGGTTTAATCCCCTCTTTCTTGAGCCTTAGGTGCAGGAGTTATCTTGTTGCTCACAGATGAGTATAGTCCTCACTCCTCATCAAGGAGACTTTGCTGTAGTCAGAAACTATTACAGAAAACAACAGTGGATCAAAATGCAGAGTTGTGGAGTCCAGTTCCAACTGATATATTTACAAGATGAGCTCAGAATTAAAACAATAAAAAGATTGCTACACCGTTATATAGCAGCCAGAAACTCATCAAGTAGATGTGGGCCTTTGCGAGTCTCAGCCCATCCATGGCTAATGTTGACCTGCTTGATCTTATGTGGGTCTTGTACAAGCACCAATGGCTACTGTATCACTCCTCCCCTTTCTCTGGCTCTTAACAGTCTTTCTTTCTATGATGGTTTTTGAGCCTTCAGGCTAGGGGCTGATAACAGTGTCCTATTTAGGGGAGTCTGCATTCATTACTGCCCATTAAAGAGAGAAGTTTCTCTTACCAGAGTTGAGATTAGCACTAATCTATGTTTAAAAGCATAAAACTTAGAAGACAGTTTGACAATATATCCATTTAGCAAAACAAGAGTAGTAGGTTCCCCCTTAGGGACTATGTCCTTCCTAATGTGTACTCAGGTTAATAGTACCAGGCCAGAATTCACTCTTGTGGTGCAGGCCTCAAACCTAATAAGAAAAGAGTTGGTTACATCCACAATGCTGATGACATTATACACCAGTGGGCACATCTTGTCTGGCAGATCAATATTGTAGCATTTTAGGTCTACCACAGTTGGGCAAAGTTACCACTGGGTACGATGTTTCTCTCCCAGAGGCCTGAATATTAGAGCATGAAAGCTAAGTAGCAAAGAGGAAGTTTGCAGGCCAGTTCCAGCATGATTTTTCTATGTCCTACATTGTGAAGTCTTCAGTAATAGAGTCCAGACAGATATGGTGGGCAACCAAGAGTCAAGTCAGCATCCTGTGTTGGTTCCCCCATATGACCACCTGACACATTACTTATGAGGAATTATAAATTACTTGTAATCTCATCCCGAGCACGGAGAGTTTTGTTAACTGACACCGTCTGGAAGGATCATTGTCAGCTCATCAGGTGCCCCAGTTCGTAAAGTCCTGTGTTTAAAAAGTAGAGCTTAGGATTTTATTAATATGAAATTTATAGGAAATACTGTTTTTCCTTTTTGATTTTGATATTTAAATATAAACGCAGTGGGCATTTCTACTTTACTGGTACCTAAAAAACATGTAGAAGTCCACCGTTCAGTACAGTAGCCACTAGCCACATATAGTAGTTGAAATTTGAAAATGAGATATGCTATTAACTGTAAAAATGTATTTAAGTGTGAATATTTGAGAAAAATAAAGTATGTAAATTGGAAAAATGGAGGCTTGGGAGAATGCTCCATCTGCAGAATGCTTGCTGTGCAGACATGAAGACATGTGTCCGGATGCCCAGCACATAGATAAGCTGAGCACAACGGCACGTCTGTGATCTCAGTGCTGCTGAGTAAACACAGAATGATTTGGGCTCTTCCTGTCCAGCCTGTGTAGCTGAATTGTTAAATTCTAGATTGAGTAGATATCCTGTCTCAAAAAATAATGGCGACTGCCTGAGCATGGTACCTGACACTGGCCTCTGGCCTTCATATACGTATTGTACAGTAACTGTGCGTGTATATGCAAAATATTGGTTACGAATGTAAGATGATAATGTCTTGGATATATTAATAACACTAACTGTGATACTGAAATTAACTTCTTTTTGTTTAATGTGACTTTTAGAAAATTTAAAATTAAACATTTAGATCCATTTTGTTTTGACAGCACTAGTATAGGGCTTAAATGAATAAGTTTTTAATTTTGCAGTTCTTGGGCTAGTTTGGTGTCTTCAGTTTTATAATTGTTTTTTTTAAATGAAGTATCTCACTTAAAAAGTAAATAGTTCTGTTATAGGCCTCAATTAGCCATAATTAGGAAATTTCATGAGTTTAATAAGAAGCCATAATAAAACAAAATTAAAGTACTTTAGTTTTTTGTATTTTGGGGATTTTAGTAGCACTTTAAAAAAAATTTCAGAAGTATTTAGCATTTTATAATGCTTCATTGCTTTCTTATTTTGTATTTTGGTTATATCAGAAGGCATTGATCAGTATAGTTTGTATTCATTCATATGATTTTGAGCTAATATTTTTGGGCCTTCTGCATGCCAGATGTCCAAATAGATGCTTGGAATAATCGATTGGGAACAAACCCGATGAAATCTGTGCCTTAGAGCTAATGATGTTCTGGCAGGGCTTGTGAGAGACTCATTTAAGAAACTCAGTGCTTAAGTGGGAAAGGGGATCCGGGCAGGAAGATTGTGGGGAGGCTATATGTAGTTTATCATCTTTTGGTGTCTATGGGTCAGAAACTGTAGTGCTGGAGAGGAAGGTGTACAGTTAACTCTTACATTGCTGCCACCAAACTGGCAGAATCCAGTTGAGAGAAACAAGGTTTCTCTTGGCTCATGATTTCAAAAGTTTCATCCTGTCAGAGTAGGGAAATCTTGATGGAGTGCATAGTGCTTGCTGGTCATGTGTGGTGGAGACTCTTTATATCATGGGAGATAACAAAGCAGAGCTTAGGACTGGAATCAGGTCGTGGGCATAACCTTCAGCAGACATCACTCAGTAGATGGCTCTCCCACCTCCTAATGCTTACACAATTTCCCAGAACAGTCCACCAACCCATGAGCAAGTGCTCAGAACATGAACCTGGGCAACACATTTCAGATTCAAGTCCTAACAGTGTGTTATCTAACTCTAGTTCTCTTTTACATTGCTGGTGATGTACCTGCTAGTGTTACTCAATCCAAAAGCCTGCTGCAGGGCTTGAGTGCAAAGGGTGTTGAGGGATAGATCCACTTAAGATCCTCCTCCTGTGTTCTCATGTCTTTACTTGGTGTTAGGCCATTTGGCTCTCTCCATATGGCCTTGTAAAATAGCACTGACTTCCCCCAGAGCAAGTAAAAAGAGCTCTAAGCAGAAGAGTTGGGTCCCTATGAGAAGGACCAGTAACATAGTAGTCATAGACGTCGATCTTTTTAATGAGTGTTCTTTTTTCTGAAAGTATGTATGTCCACCACATGCCTGAGTGCCTGGTAACCATGGAGGCAAGAATAGGGTGCTAGTAGTAGAGTCAAGGTCAGCAGTAAGCTGCCGTGTGGGTGCTGGGGACTGGACTGAGGCTTCTCTTCAAGAGCATCAAGTGCTCTTAACCATCTCTCTAGCCCATTTGTATTTCATCTCGGAATGATGTTCCATTGTCTTTCTTTTAGCCTGCTTGCTGGAACTTAGATACTGTCCAGGCTGACACTCAGAGAAGGAGGTTAGGAAAATAGATTGGAAGATTCCTGTCCTATTGGGGCCACCATGGGTGCTGCTTATCACAGCTTGTTTCTTTACTGCCAACTGCAAATGTTCAGTAGGAAGCATCCCCACATGATTATAAAGCATTAAAGTAGTAAAATTATATCAGTTCCTTCAAAAGGCCTCATTTTAAAAATGATACATAATCAAACTTTTCAGAGCCAGCTCTTTCATAGGATATATTTAGAATTTTAAGGAATGATGTGTGTGACTGAAAGTTATCTGAGAAGTAGTGGGGCTGGAGAGATGGTTCAGTGGTTAAGAGTGGCTGATCTTCCAGGGGTCCTGAGTTCAATTCCCAGCAATCACATGATGGCTCACAACCATCTGTAATGGGATCTGATGCCATCTTCTGGTGTGTCTGATTTAATGGCATGTGTGTTAATGTTACCATGTTCTCAAAGACCTTAGACATAAGGAATGACCCATAAAAGCATCAGTTAAGCCTGCTAGCCCATGAGTACTGAGAAGGTGCGATGCCAATGGAGATAGGAAAAAGGCTGGTAGGTCAGTAGACCGCTGTACCTCAGTAGGGGGAAAAAGACTCAGGAGTTCCTAGCTCTAGGATTCTTTAGTCTTTTCACACTTGTCTTTAAACACAAGTCTCACTGATGGAAAATGTTAAGAGAGCTTAGGACTAATACTGTAAATCACTCAGTGCTCCTGATGGCCAGGAAAATAAAGAGCTGGCGGAGCGGACAGTAGCTTTGCCTGCATGCAGGTCTCCAAACTATTGTTGTTGCACCTCTCACTATAGGAAGGAATTTCTGCAAATGCACTCTCAGATACGATTTTAAATATCTATATTTAAATAACATGCGTGTATATTAGATGTTAAAAAGGTGCATATAAACTATTTACAAGTGTTAAAAATGGGATACAATTAAACATCTTCCCTCTCAACTGCATTAGATTGTATATCCTTCTGTGAGAGGTCTGAACAACTCCAGTTGGAAGTCTCTGTACAAATACATTATAAAAAGAAGTTCATGGTGTATGTCCCATAGTCTGCTCACATTTTTCAAGAGCAGCCAAGTCTGAGAATCTTTTAAGGAAGTGCAGAGGCACTGCTGTGTTTGCAGATTTCTCGAGAATCTTATGTTGATATCTGTGATACTGGCAAGAAATGGCAGAGCTCAGTTATCTGTATACCAATCTAGAAAAGCATATGTGTAATGCTGAAAAGGTAGATAATTTGATATGGGAGGATATCACTGAACTATATATTCTTTTTTGAAAAAGAGCTTTTCCCATAAATTTGTTCCTATAACTATTTTAGGTGTGAATTCTATAAAGTTTTAAATTTAATTCATATTGGGAGAATAAGTGTCTTAATACTCTGAGGAGACCCTAGAAATAATGTGTGAAATAGCTGCAGGTAGGGTATCGAGGAAGCTAGGTGGGAGGGATCTTTCAGGCAATTTTGATATAAATGACTCACAGAGATGTGCTAATCACCAAATATTAATCCTATCGTTTTTGTTACTTCTTTGATTATTTGTAATTTAACTGGGGTTCAAATTATGAAGAAAGATACAGGTCCAAGTGTGTGTCTGGAAGCAGGTAGGGAAAAAGTTTGGGTACATGTATATGTTATCTGTCTTTACAGAGGAAAGAAGGAGAAAGCTCTCTGTAGCCAAATCCCAGGGTCTCACAGTAGAAAAAAAGTTGATAAGGGAATTGGCCCAGTGGGGGAGAACCTACTCTACAGACCAAATCAAAGAAAGCTCCCTAGAAACCCTGCAGTAGCTTGACACGTGTTCTCGAGCAGTGCCCAGCCCTGCTGAGCCACAAGTCTGGGTGGAACCAAATGTTCAGTTGTGCCAAGTCCTTTGATTGTGCTATCTGATGAAACCTGAGAGTCATTTCAGAACACTGATAGTAGCAGAGGCACTTTATCTTAACTTGGTGCTGACTCAGCATCTCGGTTTTACTTGTCATCATTGCATCCCTGGAGAAACAGCCCAGGACCCAGTCTTCCTTGTTCCCGGGCAGCGCTTTGGTCATCTGCAGAGTGCATGACCTCATTGCTGTGAAGGTCTGACAAAAGGCCCTGCTTTCCCCTTGTTCTTATTGATTTTGCTTTTCATCAAAGTCCATCTTGAATTTTTTCTAGTACTTTCTGTAAAAAAAAAAAATGTGGACCTATAAAAGAGTTAGGTTTATATTTTTCCAGAGAAAATCCTTAGATATTTCTGAAGTAAGGTGGTTCACAACCTAGATGGTTAAGAATCATTTTGTAAATTACTGACTTAGATTTTAGTGAAATGTTCTAGTATTTTTCTATTTATACCTAGGCTTTAATTTCAATTGTAAAATTCCTATCCTGCTCCAGTTTTTAGTTGAGTACCCGGCCTCTTTATGTGTTGTTGTGACAGGTGTAGAACTCATCTCCTGAACTTCCTCCTTTGTCTTTGGGATTCCAGCTCATTTGCCAATGACATTTAAAGAAGTGATACCCTTTTAGAGTCTGCCCATGCTATAGTGGATGGCCCCCTCACCCACACACATGCTGGTAGCACAGCTCGGATCCAGTGGCTTTAAAAAAGGCTGCATGGAAGATGGCCTAATCAGCCATCATTGGGAAGAGAGGCCCCTTGGTCTTGCAAACTTTATATGACCCAGCACATGGGAACACCAGGGCCAAGAAGTGGGAGTGGGTGGGTAGGGGAGCAGGGGCAGGGGGAGGGTATGGGGAACTTTTGGGATAGCATTTGAAATGTAAATAAATAATAATTTAAAAAAAGGCTCCATGAGGTTGGAAGGGAAAAGCGGTGGAAAAAGTATATGGAAGGAGTTAGAGGGGAAGGAATTGGGGGTGGATATATATAGGGGTGTGTGTGGTATGTGTCCGTCTGTTCGTCTGTCCCATCTGTCTGTCTGTATATGAAATTCTCAAACAATATAAAAAAAAGAGAAAGGGAACAGATTCTCCCAGAGTATTTCTTACTGTGACTATGTATGTCCTTCAAAGCAATTACTGTAGGTGAAAAGATTCTCTATAATCCTTTTGTACAAGTTACTCCCTGGTTCTTCCTCCCAGCCCCATGTTCCCAGGAATAAGACTCAGACTCAGAATATATTCACCTTGGCCATATAGCTAGGCTCTTCTCTGACTAGACATAACTTAATATATTCCATATATTCCAGCCTACTTTCTACCATGTGGCTGGTTACCTGTGCTCAGGTGCCATACCTTCAGCTCATCACATCTTTTCAGCAAGTCTCTCTGCTTCCTTCTCTTCTCAAACCCTTTCTCTCTCCTGGATGTTCTACCTCTACTTCCTGCCTAAGCCATAGACCATATACTATTTAATTGACAGGCGATAAATCCGTACAATACACAAGATGTTCTCTCTATATCCTATTATTTGTTTGTTTATGTCATAGCTTCTACCATACAATTCTGATTCATTGCAGCAGGCTCTTTCTTGAAGCTGCATTAGTTATAGGCAATTTAAGAAGCTCCTTTAGTATTTAATAGTAAAGTTACATGTAGACTAAATTGGCCCTTCTAGTTTACCAGGAACTTAAACACCATTGTATGTATAGTTATTGCAGAACAATGAGCTTAAAATGGTAAATACAAACTCAGAGAGAGTGGCTATAAGATCTGTTGAAGAAACAAGTACTTCCAGAATTGTATTTTATGGCATCAGAGAACAGTAAAACATTAAACTCAGTAGTACATTTGCCTCTTTCTAGGCATGACAACCTTGTTTTAACTGGAAATCTTTTTTGCTACTTCTTAGATTCTTTCAATTTAACTCAAACCACATACTAATTATACATTTTCATATAAAATAATTTTACATTCCAGTTCCGTCAATTTTTAATTTCCTTCAACAAGAATTTCCAACTCGACAGTTACAGACTGGCAGGGGCAGAGAGTAGGAGTGAATCAGGGCTGTGCATCTGGCCATGACAGTCGCAGCCTGTCTGTACTGCTGGTCCTGTTCCTCTCCTCCCCCTCTGAGGATGCTCAGGACCACAGCATGGCATTGCATTTACGTAATTCACTTCTGGAGAGTTTAGTACACTTTTACATATTGCTTGATTTTTCTGGAAGATATCTGAATGTCAGCGTGTACAGAACCTATTCCATGAAGGATACAGCGATATCTTAGTATAACATTATCATCATTAGTTTTACATTATTGTTATTATAGAATGGCAAATAGGTTTTTTTGTCCAAACTTGGATACTTTTAAGGGTGAAAGTCAGTACTGTTAATAATTACACCAAGATATCTGGCGTAAATGAAGTCTCCCTGCAGCCCAGGGCCATGTTATTATATTCACCATATGGCTAATCGTAATTCTGCTTTATGCTGTACTTAACTCTTTAGTGTTTACCCCCTTCCTGAGTTGTTATAAATTGCTATAAGTTTTGCGCCAATCTTTGTTACTAGAATTTATATATTTACTCAAAGCCTGTTAATATGGTTCAGTTTTCTCTAGTTATATGGAAGGCCTATGCAGAAAGTTCACTGTGTGTGATCTGTCTGTGCATGTCTGCAGCTGCACACATTTGTGTGAGCATATGCTTAGAAGTCAGAGGGACCTTTGAATATTATTTCTTAGGAGCCTTCCATTTTGTTTTATTTTGAAATCATACGTGTTACTAGAGCTCACCAACTAGGTTAGGCTAGCACCAGAAATCTATTTTCCAGTAGCAGGATTACAGTGGCAAGCTATCATGTGTGGCTTTTGTTAAGTGGCTTCTGGAGACCAAACTCAGGTACTTGGTGTGTCTCATACCTCAGAAAGCTTAAATTCTTTTTCCTGACTTAATGTTGTTCTTTTAAAAAATTCTTTACAAACAATACAGCTGCACAATGTTCTCTATAGAAAAACACTATTTATTAATCCTTTCATAGATTTTATAATTTTGTAGTTTCTTAGATCCCCCAAATTTATTATCTTTCTCTCTAAAAATGTCTTTATGTCTATTGAGGCCTGAATGGTGTGTGTCTAATGTTCATGTGTCTGTATATATTTGTATGTTGATATGCACCATGATTTGATGCACTTTATAAGTATGTCTTTCATTTAAGTACTATTAGAGATGTATAGCCATTTTTATGTTTTGATTTTTGCTTTACTCTCTTTTTTTCTTTTTCTTGACCCTATAAGAGTTTAGCAAATGCCTGTTATTTCGTCATTCAGTTAAACAAGATAGACCGAATATTTTGAAGTTCTGTTTATATGTAGTACTATGTATAGGGCAGTATGAAACATGAGTATAAATATCAGTGAGTTTAGTATCATATGATGTCATAACTGCGTAATAAGAGGTGCATTCTGGCAAATTATGTATTAGGAATTTGAATGAACCATGGAAATGGCCTGTGCTTTAGAGAAAAATACCTGTCTGTTTAGGGAGTGTCAGGCAAAGCTTGGTTTAGAGCCTGTGCTGGACCTTGTGACATAAATGGCTATAGTGTTCACAGGCTGGCTGACACCTAGGACACTCTGTGGTGTGGAATCAGGACAGTGTAAGGGAAGAGGGCTATGCTGAGTTTCCCTAGGCAAAGACCAGAACTGCAGAGAACTGGACGTTCCTCTTCATCCTTTCAGTCTGCAGTCTTCTCTGCTTTCTTGCATCTCCAGTGTATGTATTCTGTGGGATGTTTGTTTATAGGCTTCTTTCTCTTTTTACTTTCTAGAAGTTTCACATAGGCCCATGGGTTTAATTATCTCTTCCATGATTGTTAAATTTGGTTTTCTCTCTAGAACAGTGGTTCTCAACCTTTCTAATGCTGTGACCCTTTAATACAGTTCTTCATGTTGTGGTGACCCCTCCCCACTCCCATCATGAAGTTATACTTGTTGCTATTTCATAACTGTAATTTTGCTGTGGTTATTGAGTCATAATGTAAATATATGTAGGATATCTGATATGTGACCCCTGTGAAAGGGTCTCTTGACACCCCAAAGAGGCCGTGACCTATAAGTTGAGAAACATTGACTTAGAATTTTCCTATTACATTTGATCAGGTAGGATTTCCACTCCTCATCTTAGATGCTAGCAAAGCACTTTGTTTTCTGCCATTTTCTTTTCTAAAAGTTTTAGGCTGTTTAAATCACTGGCTTAAAGAAAACGTTTCTTATATTTTTGGTTCTGAGTCTAGCCTTTAATGGCTGAGCCTGCTCTCCAGCCAGACTGGTGTACATACAGATTGAATTTCAGGAGGCTTCACAGAGAAACCCTGTCTCCAAAAAAAACCAAAGACAAACTAACAGACAAATAAGATGAAACAAAAAACCCAAACAAAGTTTCTTGTTCTTTAAGTTGGCAGTTTTGCTCCTCCATTGTATCAGCTTACTTAGTTTTCCTTTCCTGTTATAGTCTATTTCTGCCCTCTACTTCTTAGAGATACTGAGTTTACTATTGTTTTGTTTATGGTTGGCCTGGCCATTGCTAGCCTTTTAGATTCATCTTGACTGCTACTGCTTCAAAAAACATTTAGAATATGATGCTTTGTCATTTTTCTCTCCTATTTAAAAGCTTATATCAGACCACATATCTAGAGGTCTCAAGCGTCAGTATATGTTACCAGAGGACTTTTTTGTAGCCCAGATGGCTCGCCCACACTCAGTTTCTTATTCAGTAGGTCTAGTTGAGGTTCTAAGTTCTCTGGTGTTGCTGATCCTGCTGTTCCAATAGACATGGCCTGAGACCTACTGCCATAGTCACCAGATAATAGTCTTGACTTCCTAGTTTGGCATTCCTGGTCTTTTCTAGGTAGACATGGTCTGCTTGTCTCTCAGCATGATCATACAGCTTCCTCCACAAGCTTTTTACCTTAATCAAGGTGAAATGTTAATAGCTTCTTTTTCCCCCCCTTAAGTCCTATTCTGAATAGTTTTCTGACAACACAAGCTAAAGCCATCTGAGAAGAAGGGGCAGCCTGCTCCACAGAGCAAGTACCAGGACAGCCAGGGATACACAGAGAAATCTTGTTTCAAAAGACCAGAAAGAAAAAAGAAAAGCCTCCTTAAGGTCAGCTGTATGCAGACCTCAAGCATTTTCTTAGTTAATGATTGGTATGGAAGGACACAGCCTGTTGTGAGTGCTGCCATCCCTGCTCTGCTGGTTCTTGGTTCTATAAGAAAGCAGTGTGAGCAAGCCCAGGCAAGCAAGTCATTAAGTAGCACTCCTCCATGGCTTCTGTGTCAGCTCAGCCTCCAGGTCTCTGCTTTGCTGAGTTCCTGCTCTCGCTGCTTTTGATGGTGACCTGTGATAGGGAAGCATAAGCCAAATCATTTTCCTCCCCGGGTTTCTTTGGTCTTGGTGATTCCTCACAGCAGTAGTAGCCCTAACTAAGACAAGCCCACAGAGGCTTTATGTGTGATTTATTGTGTTTTCCTGTTTAGTTTTGCTTGCTAAATGTACAGACATCTTAGGACTAGGACTGGCTCAGCTATAGCTTTTGCCTACCTTAAAGGCATCTTGTAAGGCTGATGCTAGTTTTCAGACTTAGTACACATAGAAATTCAATATAAATCCTTCTTTTTCTCTAATTTTTTCTCATCACTATTCGTCCAACTCAGAGTGGTCCTTTGTTTTGTACTGGTATTTTTATGTTTGTAATTTAGCTTGTTCTGATTTCCAATCTCATTTCTGTCATCATGGTTTCTCTTTTGCTTTTATCTACCTTATATTAGTTACATAGGTACAGGAGGTTATTGAAGAAAACTGATCTCATTCTTTAGGGTATTACAAGTTGCCTATTAAAAAAAAAAAGACAATAATTCCCCATTACTGATTTGCCATATTTGAAGAAATTGTCTCTCGTTTTCCCTGAACTGAAAATACAAGTGGCAAAGACACTAACTATTGTACTTGGTTGCAAATTAATGAAATCATTTAAAGATTAATTTTCTTAAGAATCCTGAGAGAAGAAAATACCTTTTTAGCAGATACATGTTTGTCTTTATGAGAAAAGTTGCCTGATTTTTAAACATTTATGGTATGTATATGTTTGTGTGTGTACATGTGCATGTGTGTGTATGCATGCACCCACACCACTGCAAGTCAGTGGAAGTTAGAACACAGTTTGCAAGAGTCAGTTCTTTCCTTTCATCATGTAGATTTCAGGGGGTTGAACACAGTTCCATGGAATTGGTGACAGTTGTCTTTTCTCACTGAGCTGTCTGGCTGGCTTCGTGTTTCTTCAGATCTTGATGACATAGGTCCTTTGTAAAAAATGTATCCTTTGAAAGTTTCAAACATACAATAGTTTGATCTTATTTCACTACCACCCTCCAAGTCTCCCAGTACCCCTTACATTTTTGATGCACATTTTACATACAACTTAGCAGAGAGATTTTAGTTCAATTGTTTCTGAATTTTGAAAAACAAATACACCTTTATATCGATACACGGCATAATGGCATAGATTTAAGGTATACAGCTTGATCTTGAAAAGCATACAGACCTGTGTACCTGTGAATTTGAGATACAGAAAGAACATTTGACCCTCACATTATAATTTTGTAGAAGACAGCAGTGATACAGTTTTAGGTTATGAAATCTTTTATGTATAGTTGGGTCGTAATTTTTCTCTAACTCTGCAATCAGATCTCATTTCCCATGCTTTTTGATGTGCTTAAAGCCTGCCAGTGATCTGACCCCGATGTTAGGATTGCCTTATCACCAGAGGCCATATAGCCATTAAAAAGATCACAGACTTGATGTGTGCACTGTTTTCCCTCCCTGTGTTGTAAACTGTGTTTCTGAAGAGCAGCTTGTTTCCTCTCTCCCTACTCTAGGGCAGCTCTTTAGAACATTTCTTCTCTCCAATAGCTGCAGTTCCCATTTTCCTCCGGAAACCTTGCCATCTGTCTTCAACCTGACGTTAGATTTCTTTCTTTGTAAACACTGTACTGGCTAGTTGTGTGTCAACTTGACACAGGCTGGAGTTATCACAGAGAAAGAAGCTCCATGAGATCCAGCTGTGGGGCATTTTCTCAATTAGTGATCAAGGGGGAGGCCCCTGTGGGTGGGACCATCTCTGGGCTGGTAGTCTTGGTTCTATAAGAGAGCAGGCTGAGCAAGCCAGGGGAAGCAAGCCAGTAAGGAACATCCCTCCATGGCCTCTGCATCAGCTCCTGCTTTCTGACCCGCTTGAGTTCCAGTCCTGACTTCCTTTAGTGATGAACAGCAATGTGGAAATGTAAGCTAAATAAACCCTTTCCTCCCCAATTTGCTTCTTGGTCATGATGTTTGTGCAAGAATAGAAACGTTGACTAAGACACACACAAAATAAAGACTTTATTGAATCCAATTTTCCATTTTTGCTCTTTCCTCCTTAGTCTCCTCTCTTCCTCCTTTGAGTGTAACAGTCTCTCCAGGAGGGTGTGTATTATTCATGTTGGGTTAGGTTTTTACTCAGTGTAGACCCTTTTCATGATGCTTGCTCTGCAGGGCCAATTCTCAGCCTTCACCTCCCAGCGTCATGTCCAGCATCATGCCTTCAGTTTAACTAAAGCACACTGTTTTCCTCTTGGTTCTTCCAACTTTATGTTTCTTAGGCTACTTCTTTTTAGTTTCTTTGCTGATTTCTTCATTATTTTCCTGTTCTTAGACTTCTTTACCTGTTTATATTAGCTCTTGGAGATTTTCCACTGGCTTCAAGGCTTTTATCTACCCTGTATTTATTGGCTTCCTGAATGTGAGATTTATGTGTCTAACTTCAGCAACATATCCATCAAGATATGTAAAAGTCTCTTAAGTGTTTAAAATTGTGTCCTGCTCTGTGCTTCATTAGGTGGACCTTGTGTTTTTAAAATGCACAGTACTTTCTCAGGGACAGGAATTGCAGTAACCTGTAGGGCGGGCCCTGTGTGTTCAGAGACAGGATCTGATCTACTTCCACTGCTGATGCTCTAGAGTTCCAGTACCAAAGCAAAGCAGAGTTAGTCCCTTGGTGGTGTAAGTATTCGTACTGATTGTAGTCCACATGTTCATGACGTGAAACAAACTTAGTTCCTTAGAAATTAGAACTTAACTCAAACAATATCTTACTGATATCCTCATCTATAAAAACAAATAGCTATTGTTCAATTTACAAAATGCACCTCAAGTTAGAAATATAAATTTCCACTTAAGGTATCCATATTCCAAATCTATATTTGGAAGAAATGGTATGATTTTATTAAATATGGTTAATATATATCTAAAATCAATTTTCATATGTTTGTATGGTATATTAAGTGTGTGTGGTGTAGGTGGGCATGCATGTAGACACGCAGATTGATATTATATATCTTCTTTGGTGTGAAAGATACTTACTTAATCATTTATGCTTATAGTTGAAATGCTGGGAGTTCAGTAATCACACCCTCGCCCATGACCTCTCACACCCACCAGAGGATGTTCCAACCTTGTGCTCCACTTGTCTGAGCTGTGTCCTTGTCCCCTTCCCTCACCCCAGTCTTCTCTGTGAGCTCTAAAGGAACCTCCAGGAGACAGCTGCTGTCCACTTTTACTCAGCTCCTCTTGCCCACAGTTGTACCTGAGACACCAAGTCCTCAAGGAGGCCTTCCTGCACAG
Source organism: Mus pahari (assembly GCF_900095145.1). NCBI lineage: Eukaryota > Metazoa > Chordata > Mammalia > Rodentia > Muridae > Mus > Mus pahari. Next base: position 46,180,713 of record NC_034602.1, read on the forward strand.
CGGTTGGATGACCTCTGGATCCTTCCTTTTGCTTAGTTTTTACTCTTTTGTAGTTCAGGACTCCTGGTGTCAAATTCCGTTAGTGTTTAATTTCTTTCACAGTGTTTTCTCTAGGTAAGAGTTGTAGGTTGGCAGTTCTTCTTTTCATGTTCTATGTGCTGCTCGTGTGTTTTCTGCATCCGTTGTGTCTGATGAAACACCTGTTGTCTTCCCTACCTCTTCTCTGAGAAGTACGCCTGTGTGATCTCTGATTTCCTGTAAGGCTTCCTGTGTGGATCTGGTTTTAGGTTATTGACTAGTGAGTCCTGAGTCCTGTTCATTTAAGATACGCTTTTATGAAATTTGCTGTCACTTTGTTTGCTGTACTCAGCTGTGAATCTCAGTATTTTTCATCTAGTATTTTGTGTCTAAAATATTGGCTTGGAATTTTGCTTTAAAGTTTTAGAAACTTTAATTGTATATGCCTCTATTATGCTTACTTCGTGTCTCAGCTTGTTGAGTATGTAGACTATATCTGTAAAATATCTATTTGAAATTATGTGCATGCCAAGGGGGTGATATGTATATAAATGTGTTTGTAGGGGACAAAAGAGAGCATCAGATTCTGTGGAGCTGAAGGTATAGATGGTTGCAGTCTGCCCAGCGTGGGACTGGGAACTGGCCCTATCTGTACTCAATCCCTGAGCCACTTCTCCAGCCCCTGTCATACTTATTATTAATATTTTTTAAAGCCGTAATTCTCAGCTATTTCATGTTTTGGTTGACCTTGAATGATTATCTTTGAAATTTGGCTCTACCCCCCCCCCTGTATCTTAGCATGCCAGTAACTGGACTACCTCAGTGCCACATATTTTAAATATTGTCATCTTGGGTACAGGATATTTTGTGATTTATAAATGGTCTCAAGCTTTTTTATAGAACTGGGTAAAATTACTTGGAAAAAAATTGAGTTGATAGGTGAGAAGGGACTCATACTTAGTACATTTTAGGAGGGATGGGTGTGGCATTCATTTCAGGGCTAATATTCTCTGGTAATGAAGTAAAGCCAATCATGGTATTCTTGCTGGTGAGTTCTGTACTAGGGGGTGTTCCACTCTGATTGAATAGTGAATACCCTCCTTGTGTGAGCATCAGGGTTGCTTTCTCCAGCATTCTGAGATGAATTTCTTTCCTTCACTTTATTCCTCACATATATGTATGTGGAAGTTCGTTCATGGCACTAAGAATGCGTTCTAAGTTTCCAGGCTCATTCTAAACACACCCCTGTAGTCTCTTGTACCCTTGGTCTCCAAACTCCCATGTGTTTCTTTCTTTGAGAGAAATGGCTTGATTTCTTGTAGCTTCTTTTTTTCTTGTAACATGTTCTATCCAGGAATCACTTCTGTAAATTTAGGCCACTTATCCCATTCCCTGAGCTCCCAAATTATTGATGCTGGTCTCTCTCAGATCATTGTCCTTGATTGCTTTGTGTTCAATGTCTAAAAAATGGTGTCCATATAGTTTGCCTGGTATTTTAGTTGCTCTGTGTAGGAGGACACTAAATCTAGTCTCTTGTAACTTCACCTATACTGGAAATGAACATTCTGACTTACCAATTTTAACAAGTAGAAATGGAGATTTAAATATGTAACCTTTCCTTAAATAGTCACAAATTATTTCTGAGTAATTTGACATATTATTGATGCTGTGCTAATTGTATATAATATTGACTCACATTATTGCAGAGGTATTGGTTTGCATACATTCCAGGGTGGCAAAAAGAGTCAAGTTAGTAACTCAGTGGTTAAAGAATTTGGAAACTTGGAGCCAAAGCCTAATGGTAGAGTTTGTTGAACACCTAATTCCAACGACTTTGGTATATTTCTAGTTGTCATGGTAACCTTAATACAGCAGTACCTCCATCCCTTCACTGTGTGGAACATGCTCCAAGACTTCCCAGTGGATGTCTGAAATAGCAGATAGTGTTGGACCCTCTATGTAGTTATTTTCCTGAACACGCAGACCTATTACAATATTAATTTGTAGATTGGGCAGGGTAAGGAATTAACAACTTATAGATTTCATTAGTATCATACAAGTTTTCCTCCTCAAGGTGAAAGTTTTCTTCCCTTTTCACTAAGGGACATACTTTGTGACTTCTTTGGCATATCTGATATTCACATCCTGGACAGAAGAGGAGCATGACTGAGCTTTCAGTATAGTACCCGGACCAGTGCACAGTTTACATCTTATGTACAGTTAGAGAAACCATAGGAACACAACTTGAGAAAGGGGGACAACCTGAATAGTAACAGTTTCTCAGCATGCCACAGGTATTCTTCAGCTAAGAAACCTACTGTATGAAAATGTGTAAGAAATTCACTTCACAGTGAATAAACTCATCATCATAAAGTAGAAACATCTGACTTATGTCACTGTTACAGGTTCTCTGTTAAAATCTTTCTGCCTCTGTCTCTGTTGCTTTCTACATGGGGAAGTTTTTTGGTTTTGTCTTTTTGAAATAACATAGTTTTAATCAGTCTTCTGTCTATATATTGGAACTAATTTGGTGTTTTTCTAATGCCATAACATAGTACCACTTTTTAAATTAATGGGCAGACTAAAGGAATTCTAGATATTTTGGATTGTAATCATAATAGAGAGGAGGCATCATTGATGTAGCTCACACCATCCTGATGATTTGAGTGTTGGGTTTCTCACTGGCAGTGGTGGTGCGAGCCTTTACTCCAAGCATACAGGAGGGAGAATCAGGCTTTGAGTTTGAGACCTACAGAGCAAATTCTGGGGCTACCCAGAGATACCCTGTCTTCAACACTTCCCCCACAAACAAACAAACATTCTCAAAGTTTTGTTTTGTTTTGTAAATTATTGATTGAATCATCTATCTTTTCTTTATTGACTGGCCTATTGGATCAGTATTATAAATAATTTAAGGTCTGACCTACCTTTATTGGAGTTGACAGTAATTATGAGGCCTGTTGGGCTGAGCTCTTCTGAGAATGGAATTTGAAGAAGTCATTCTGGTGGCTGTGGCTTGTCAGGTGGGTTTTGATTTTTGGTAGCTCAGCGTGGTGAATTGATGCCATAGCAGCAGGGAGTTAGTTGTAACTAACTGGGTGGAATAGAGTTACGCGTGTGTTAAAGTATAAACTGCCCAAGTGATTTTCCAGTTTTTGTCAACATTGAGTGTAAATATCTGAACTTAGAAACCGAAGACTTTTTCACATTTTAAATAATTTACCATTTGCTATAAGTTATTAGTGAGAACATAGTCCAAGCTGTGTTCTTTTATATTTTTAAATTTATTTACTGACTGGCTGGCTGGGATGGGGCATGAGTGCCACAGCACACCTGCGGAAGTCATAGGACAACTTAGAGGAGTTGGTTCCCTCTTTCTGTGGATTCTGGGTATTGCACTCACTTAGATCTTCAGGCTTGGTGGCACGTGCTTGTGTTTCTTCTTTAAAATGAGAATGTGACTGATGAGGTAGCTCATCAGGCAAAGGCAGTTGCTACCAAGCTTCATGGCTTAAGTTTCATTCTGGAACTCCTTCCTGTGCTGTCCTGAAATTCCACATCCATGAACATGCAATTAATAAATTTTACTTATGTATTAATAAATATTAATAACAAATTAATAAAATAAAAGAGTGGGCACGGGAGTGGCAGTTTTCCTGTTGTGTGTTCTTCCTTCTAAGATTCTACACTAAGCTATCTCCATGTTACCCTCAAGTTGTTGATAAGGACCCATCTGCCGTAGTGACTCACTCCCCAGGCCTTGGGCATCACATTATATTTTTGATGACATGTGTGCTTTGGCAAAGTCTCTCTGCATCCATCACCAGGGAAGAGGCTCTACTTTTCTTGCACACTTTAGTCTCACATGTTTTGTTTTAGAGTATCTGAAGTGGAACTCTGTAATGACGGGAAGTAGGAGTCAGAAGAGAAGTTAAGTAACCTGCAAATGTCTGACAGTTAGTGGTACTCAGACTTTGAATGTAAGTCAGATTCCAGAGTCTCGAGGGCTTTAATTGTGGTGATAAGTTGTGTCTCTTGAGTATTGAGGTTTTGTGAGGGTCCAGATTTTATATACTGGAAAGTAGAATAAATCCTGTGCAGTCCAGGAACTGAAAGTAAGAAGTCACTGAGGCGGCTCTGGGCCGCCTGTGCTTCCATCTTCTCTTCCTCTCTGTTACCGCTCTGCAGTCCTCACTTGGTCTCTGCGTGTTTATTGGCTTCAGCTGGTCCACTTAGCACCTGGTTCATGGCGACTGCTCCTGTTATGGTACTTTTAAAACCACAGTATTCACCTCCTTGAAGATCCAGAATTGTAGCCAAGGAGCATGGACTTTCATGATTTTAATTGCAGGGTTTTGTGTGTGTGTGTGTGTGTGTGTGTGTGTGTGTGTGTGTGTGTGTGTGTGTGTAAAACCCTATCATTCTTGTATAGCTGCAGTTCTCTTTTAGGTGAGCTATCTGTCCTCTGATCAAGTAGCTGTGTAAGTGGGTGATAGAATTGGGGAGGGATGGCAGGATATAGGCATGGGTTTTTATTAACATAGTAGTCCCTAGGGGAAAGGGCTGAAACTAAACAGAATGTCCAATAGTAGTTTTAGTGATACGCATTAGTTTTTATTACAGAAGACTCACAAAAGCAACACTACAAACACCAGATATATTTCAGGTGCAAAAACTGAAATGAGTTTATGACATGACTATCTGCAACGACCAGTAAAACAATATATTTTATTTCTTGTGGTACTAGAATAGCTTATTTAGTATAGCCATCCCTGTGACTCCCTTTGAAAAGCATATATAATAACCACTTATTCACAGAGCAGTCCTGACTAGTACTGTCAGCTTAGGATTTCTTGGAGGAGGTTTGTGTGTGATTGGACATCTCTACCAAGGATGTTATTTACTTAATTGAATTACAATTTTTGCTTTCAGATTTCTCAACTCGTGTATTTTAGTAAATTAAAAGAGTTGTCTTTTGCTTATCTTTTTAGTTATTTATGAATTTTCAAGATTTCTCTAGTTGGCCTTTTTTTTCACCAAATTAATAGTTTAGAGAATTCTGAGCGAGCAGGCACAATTTTGTGTTTTATAGGATAGAGAAGAGAGCTTAATGGAGCCAGATGTGCCTTTGAGTTTGTTGTTGCAAGTTTTATTATCCTGTGATCATGTTTTCTTAAAGCAAAAGTATTTTTAGATAGCTCTAGGAAAAGTATAATTCCATCTATTTGGATTTTACCTAGCTTTCTAAAAAATTTTATTGTTGGGGGAGTTTCTGGGGCATCCCAAACAACTCTAGGGTAGGTATCACACTCTTGGTACTAGGTTATTGTTTAGGAACCTATAGTTTTTGGAGGAACATTTTACCCTGTGTGGAGTGCTCCCTCTCACATGGAACTCACACACATGGAGTTTATAGAACAGTAGGCTTCCACATGACCGTTTCAAAGCTTCTTAGTGTTGGTCTCCTTCTCCTTCTTGCTCTGCCTTGCTGTCTTTGCCTCTTTGCACTTAGGCCTTCCTCTCCATTGTTCTCCCCTTTGCCTGCGTGTCACCAGTGTTCTGTTACCCACACTCCCTCTTGATTTGTTAAGCACACACTTCATATATATATCCATCAACTCATTCTGTAATTTCTCAGATATTAGGTAAGTATCACATCTCATCCAAATGGATGGAAACTAGCTCATTTCTAAAGCCACAGAACTGTCCTTTTCAGTTATTAGTGCTCACAGAGTGAGGAGGATTTCCTGGGACATTCTTTTTGGTGTGTATCCCATAAACGGAACAGTTGCTATTTGTTCCAGCTGACTGGACTGTTTCCAAAACTGGCTTCCTCTTTGCTCAGTCTCTCATCATGCTTTTCAGTCTTGATTTTCTATTCAGCTCTTGGGTCTCCTCCAAGAGGAGCAGTTTCTAAGCATCTCAGGTATAGTGATCCCACATCCCCCAAGTATTCTACTCGATTCTAAAGATAGCAGTTTGGAAGTGTAGGAAGGGTGGGTGGGAATAGCCAGACAAGCCCTTTTAACTATACCTTTGCAAAAAGAAGTTTTGAAGCTTAGAAAAGTAAAAGATTTGTTTAACATTATTATATAGCTGTTCAGTAGTTTATTCTAGTCAAACCAGAATATTGTCATGTCTGAGAGGCTGCTGACTATTAATATATAAAAAGAAGAACGTGCTTTTTTGGGTTAAAGACACTTGGGCCTGTGATTTTCTGTATTCTGGATTTCTGAAACAGTCTATGATCTACTTTTGAAACCAAGGAATAGTCAAGACATAAAGTAAAATAACAAAACAAGAAGAAGAAGGAAAAAAGAAATGTTGAGTTAGAAAGCACAACGATTTAAAATATTCTCATTTTTTTCCCTGTATATTTAGAGTAGTAGTTTTATTTCGAGAAAGTTTGAGGAAATAAATGATTTACAGGCTATAAAAAATAGAATTTTCTTTTTACTTATTGAACAGTAGAAAAGAAATATTAAAGATCTGTTTTTTTTCTTTTTTTCTTTTTTTCTTTTTTTCTTTCTTTCTTTCTTTTTTTCCAAGACAGGGTTTCTCTGTGTAGCCCTGGCTGTCCTGGAACTTACTTTGTAGACCAGGCTGGCCTCAAACTCAGAAATCCNCCTGCCTCTGCCTCCCGAGTGCTGGGATTAAAGGTGTGTGCCACCCCTGCCCGGCTGATCTGGTTAAGTTTTAACAGAGCTTAATTTTGGTGCTTTCTCTAAATATTTTAAGGTATGATTAATAAGGGTATGCATAGGTTTCTAAAATATGCTAGTATTACATTGTAGCCTACTTTCCTTTGAGTAATAGTTTAGATGGTAGAAAAATACTATGGTAAAAGTGATTGAAATTAGTGTTAGTTTTGGTTGGAAATACCTCATCATTGATTGTGTGTCAAAATGTAATATTGTGACAGTAGCTGAACTGTGTGCTTGACTGTAGCTGTGACATTGGTTGGCGTCTCAATGCTTGTCTATCGTCTTAATCTTGGGCATGTTACTTAGCCTCCCTCTCCTTGGCTTCCCATTTGTAAAACAGCAGTAGTGCCTTCCTCACAGGACCATCACCAAGTTCAGACTCTATGGCTTTCTGAATCTTTGTGTGTGTGGATGTGTATTCACACGCAGTGTAAATAAATATAGACTAATATCTACTAAGTGATAAACTTTGAATAAAAACCTTTACTGCCTCTGTTTTCATGATTAGAAGACATTTTGTAAAATGTGTTTAGCAAGCATGAATAAATGGCTTAAAATACCAATAGTGTGTTAGTGTCTGGAAAAAAAGATACCACATAACACTCTTGTTCTTAGTTTATCAGGCTCAAAAGATCTTACTTATATTTAACATAATGTTTTCTCTTTCATAGTTTATCAGAGAAGATATGAAATATAAAGATGCTACGAATAAACATAGTCACCTGCACAGAGAAGATAAGCACATAACTGTTGAGGATTTGTGGAAGCAGTGGAAAACATCAGAAGGTAAAACTGCAGCGCTCTGGAGCCTTGGCTTGTCTGCTTCTGCCCTGCTTGGCATTGGCAGCCCTACTAATTGCATATAATTATAGCGAAGATCATGTTTCTGGGAGAATATTTGCGTTAAAAAAAAAAAAAGACTTTCTTAGAGGCTGGGTGTGGTGCTGCATTTCCAAGCACTTGGGAGGCAGAGACAGGTGCAGTTTCTGTAATTTCAAGGCCAGCCTGGTCTACAGAGTGAGTCCAGGACAGCCAGGGCTATTACACAGAGAAACCCTGTCTAAAAACAAAACAAAACAAAAACAAAAAACCAACAAAAATAAGTAAACAAAAAACCCTAACTATCTTAGATGCATTAAGTTACAGGCTATTTTTAGATACTTTGGTATCGTATACTAGACTGAATAGGAATGCTTGTTTGCGCTTATTGTGTGAGCTTTTAAATGGTATTCTTATGTTTTATCAAGTAAAAAGAGGAAACTGTTTCAGTTGTGGATGTCTAAAGTCTTCAGGAGCCCAGGAATTTTAAGCTTTTCCTGAAGTCCTCTGTGAACCCTGCTAATGCTGTAATCTCCCTTGTGTACCTTGTATAATCTTGTCCAGTTGAAGCACCCTATGCATGCTGTTTTTCCTGTGTATACACATCTTCAACAAAGTATAATTCATAAGTTAGGCATTGTAAGAGATTGTTAGGAATAATAACAAAGTAGAGTAATTATAGCAATGAATTATAAATAAAAGTTCTGTGATATATTACTCTTTAGCTGTCGTTAGAGCAGATGGCATATACTGTTTGGATACTCTGGACAATTCATGTGCTTGCCAGAAAAGCAGGAGATTTTTCTCTCTCCCTCCTTCTCCCCTCTTTCCACATGGCCATGGCCACCCTCTACTTCTCTACACTTCTCCTCTCTCTGCCTTTCTACAATAAACACCTTAAAACCAAAAAAAAAAAAAAAAAAAAAAAAAAAAAAAAAAAAAAAACCCACGAGATTTTATTAAACTACTTAGGACATTCATTTGACAATGAGTTGTTTATATTTCTGGAATTTTCCATCAATGCTTTTCTCACTGAGATGGACTGGTAGCTGAAACCACAAAAACTGACACTATAGTTGAAAGACTTCTGAACTTGCAGGATAAAATTCAGTAATTTGTATTTTATTTCCTGTTTATAAGTTGTGTATTTTTTTTGTGGACAATAATTTTGTACAGTACAAGAAAAACCTCATGACCCAAAGCCTTGGCACAGACACTAATACTAGGTAGGGACTTACTACAGTTTAAGCAGCTTCCAAAGTTCATTCAGTTTATTCTGTTTTTCAGTATCCGTTTACCAAATTATCCCTTTTCTAGTATTTCTGTTTTTACAAATCTCAAACAGTTGTTATGGGATATATTTTTTCCTAAAACTTTGAATAACAAAACTAAGGAACTGAACAGACTTTTATAAAAGTATAAATAATTACTAGTTTACTAGATTATCAGTGGTAATATCTGGAAATGACAGCATGCAAAGCCAGGCATGTAATTGTGAAGAGCTAGCTGGGGACCTTCTGAAGGAAGAGGTGTCTCACTCAGATGGAGTCTGTATGACCATTTGTCACATCTGAAATATTTTTTCTTGGACAAAATTCTTTTTAAGGCAAAAAGGAGGTGTCAAAAAATGTCTCAGTCTTTCCCCCCCCCCCAAGACAGGGTTTCTCTGTGTAGCCCTGGCTGTCCTGGAACTCACTCTGTAGACCAGACTGGCCTCACTCTGTAGACCAGACTGGCCTCAAACTCAGAAATCCGCCTGCCTCTGCCTCCCGAGTGCTGGGATTGAAGGCATGCGCCACCACGCCCGGCGCCTCTGTCTTTTCTTATTTTTTTTTTCAATTAAATAAGAAAATTTATTTAATTCAAATGCCTCTATTAAAAATGCCTCTATCGTTTCTTATTTATTTTACTTATGTTGATTGTTGTAAATGCATAGCCTTGGTTTCACAAAAGGACAACCTTTCCTAGCCTTTCTGAAGAGATCTACAGTGCTTCCGAGTAATCACCTTGAATGAACTATGCCAAAGGAATGTGGGAGGTTTACTGTTCCCCATCACAGTTGTGCCCTGTATCATCTGTTCTTCACCTAGTAGAATAGTTTACTTACAGTATAAGTCTGAAGTGTTGAGCACCCTAAAGTGGCTCACAGGAAAAGGAAAAAATATCAACACAAATCTTCACAGAGTACTCTAAGCCATGCCTCGGTGACAGTCACCTCTTTTACCTTCTGGCCTGTCTTCTTTATTTCCATCCAAATTAGACTGGCCTCTTCCTGTTTCACAGTGTGCAGGCACAGATGTCCTTTTGGCTGGCTCCCTTCTCTCTTTCTTTAGTCTTTATCAAAGGCCAGTCTTCCATTGGAGCCTACTTCCTTTTCTGTTCCTCATTTTTCTGACACTCATGATCCTTCATTCTTGTTCCCATGCCACACTGTGTCCAAAGTATTAAAGATAGCTTCTTCGTCACATGCGCTCCTTACACTGCAAAGCTGAGAAGGAAGAGTCTATTCTGTTGCCTCGTAAATCTCCACATGAGAGGACCTGTCCTTGCTTCCCACCTTGTGACTGTGTTCTGAGCAGATCTTTTATAATCCAGGAGACTATTTCTAGCTGTTTCCTTGTACTTTAAGGCTTTCCCAAGGTAAACAACCCCTTCTTCTTCTCTTAAGCTTTCACACCTGTCCTTATCTATTTTATATTGCAACAGAGCAGTGATTTGATGTTAAGTCCACATTGCTTGGCCAACTTTTCTAACCTGAGTTTGTTTTCTGAGTGTTTGGCCTCCCACTTCTCGTTCTTAGGGGGAAAGGCCTGAGAGAAATGGTTGCCAAATTCCTGCTAGCACAGATGCCCAGAGGGAAGGAGAAAGGAAGAAGACTGAGGAGGATTCAAGCAATAAAACCTCAATTAGAATAAGGAACATAACTCTCATGAAAGGTTATAGGTACAGAGACAAAATTTAGAGCTAAGATGAAAGGATGGACTATCCAGAGAGTACCCCATTCGGGAGTCCATCCCATCATCAGCCACCAAACCTAGATACTAATGCTAATGCCAGCAAGATACTGCTGAAGGGACCCTGTTATTGCAGCCTCTTGTGAGGCTATGCCAGTACCTGGTCAACACCGAAATGGATGCTCACAGCCAGCTACTGGATGGAACACAGGGTCCCCAATGGAGGAACTAGAGAAAGTACCCAAGTACCTGAAGGGGGCTGCAACCCTGTAGGTGGAACAACAACAGGAACTAACCAGTACCCCCGGGGTTTGTGTTTCTGGCTGCATATGTAGCAGAAGATGACCTAATCGGCCATCAGTGGGAATAGAGGCTCCTTGGTCTTCCAAACTCTATATGACCTAGCACAAGGCAAGGCCTGGGCCAAGTAGTGGGAGTGGGTGGGTAGGGGAACAGAGGTGGGGGGAGGGGTATGGGAAACTTTCGGGATAGCATTTGAAATGTAAATAAAGAAAATAATAATAATAATAAAAAAAAAGTTTACACAGATGGGGTCGAGTCTCTCATCTCACAGTTAATAAAGGGCCATGTAAGGCTGGGAATGGCCACTAGAGCATCACTGAACCTGCAGAGTTCTGCTTTGGTCACTTGTATCATCTTTCTCTTAAGATTTCTGTTAGAAAGCAAGTAGTCTTTTGAAAAGTTTTGAGAACTACTGAAAGTAAACATTAGAATGAATGTAAAAATACTAAATTCAGTATTGATAAGTTGAATATGTAAAACAGAAGTGTGTGTGGCAGATAACATATAGACATTCCTTCTCTGCCTGACATTTTTTTGGTATCCAGTGGCCAGATCAGTGGCGCTTTACAGCATGATACTCAAAAAGTGTATGATGAATGATGAATGTCTAAAAATACAATGCTTTCTGAAAACACCGTGTTCTATATCCATTTCATCAGATATTTTGGCCATGCTGTCTACAATTCTGAAAAACTCACGCTTTGCAGAACTATGAACTTAAAATGACAGTTTGTGCTCCCAGACAAAAGAACGGGTAAGGTTGAGTGAGCTCAGATCCTGTGGCTCAGACTTGAGAACAGTGCAAGTGGGGCCAGTGCCTGCCAACTCTACCTGCTCTGGTACACCTAACCATGACACTCCTCCACTGGGAGAACCATGACAGTCAGTCAGTAGGGAAAATTCCTGAAGTCCTTCCCCATGCAAATAGAGCATCCCTAGCATCTCAGAGTGAACCAGTGGGAAGCATCTACCTCTGGATCCCAGCCCATCTTCAATGTTTATAAAGTCCCTATCCACATGGAATAAAGTGCACATGTTATTTCACTGAGAATCGCCGGAGAGTGGCTGTTTTACTGAGCTATATAATACCTTGGGGAAGGATTCTCTTTTCCGAAGCATTTGTCACTGGACCTTGGACCAGCCTGGCAGGCCAGGTTCATGCTCCTGCTGCTCCTGTCCCTACCACTGCCTACTGATGCCCCTGCCACTGCCTACTGATGCCCCTGCTGCTGACATTGGTGCTGCCATGGTAATGGGAAAGAGCTGGGACCCTAGCTACCTGCCCCCATGAGGGCTTTCCTTCTGAGAGCTGTAACACCTTGGCCATTTCTGGCTGGGCCAGAGACCATAGAACCTATTCATTGTGTTCTGCGGAGGATGACAACAGTTAATGGGAAACAAAAGTGGGTGGAATCGATGACTCAAAATCTGTGCAGCCTCATAACCTGATCACCGGCAGTGCTGGCACTCATAAATAGAAATTTGATATTACTAACCATTAAATGCTACCCTAGCAATAGGAATGAACACTACAAGTAGTAAGCGGATGAAACTTAGTGAGCCCGGCTACCATGTATGGTTGGGTTGAGGTTGCCTTAAATGAGATAGGAAAACAAAGCACAAAGATGAGCTCTGAGAGAGGCCTGTGCATGGCATCTGCAGCCACGTGAGCTGAGAGGAAGAAGGGGAGAGGTCACAGTTTTATGTGTTGATACGTATATACTATATGTATTGCTGCTATTTGGTATTAAATGCTAAGTTGTTTGAAAGTTCCATAATATATTGACACAGTCTCTAATTACCAGTTGTATATAAGATAATTCATGTTGCACAGGTTATTCTGTATTTTGTGCCACACAGGCAAAACCCTGGGTCCTGGAGATTAAAGTTGAGGTACACATAGGACCAGGCTATACTCAGCAGAGCACTGAGTAGAAGAGAGAAAGTAAGTATGTGCTGATAGCATGAGATGATGTGTCCACAGTGCATGAAGGCTGGAATATGGAGCTGGCTCACATACTCCATATGTGATTAGCTCATGACTAAGAGTATTTACAGAAGGTGGTATTTAGAATAGTCCATGAAGATAGACTAGTAGGTCTTAGAAAGTAAGGTAGATTATGCGAGAAGAGTCGTTGAAAGATCAAGATACATTGTGTACACATATGAAATTGTCAAAGAATAAAAAAATAAAGAAAAGCTAAAACTAAAAGGAAAATTATAAATTACAATATGAATTAAACTATACCTTAATACTTGCTAAAATTGGAAGTAGACATGGCATGCTTCTGAACGTATATGGATCTCCAAGTTGCTCCCAGGGCTGCAGAGATGGCTCAGTGGTTAAGAGTGCTAGCTGTCCTTCCAGAGGATACAGATTTGATTCCCGGTGCCTACATGGTAGTTCACAACCATGTGGTACTCCAGTTGTAGGGGATCCAATACCTTCTATTCTCTGAAAATACTCCAGATACACATTTGATGCATATACATTCATGCAGCAGAACACCTATTTATAGTGGCTGACTTTTAGAATGTGACTGTTGTATAATGTAAATGAAATGTTTTCTGATGGGTTCTTAGCAAGTGCTGTCTCTATAGTACTTCTGTATAAACTAAAAACATTCAGCCATGCTTACAGATTTTTTAATTGAGTAGATATGTAAAAATTTAGAAAAGTTTAACTTAAAGCAATTTAAAGAACCTTTAATTAAGAGATTGGAGAGATTTGGGCATTTAATAATTGCTATTCTCCAGTATAAATAAACAAAAAAAGGATATTGGGTGTTTTATTTCTGTTTATGACAGCATTTGTTTTGTAAACATTGCATTAAAGTAAAAAAAAATTCTGGCCATGGGCCCTGAATTCCTAAAAGTCAGGTGCATTATAACTCGTTGCTCCTCATGCACGCTTTTTATGCCGAGGTTTGCCTTTTGGGTGTGTCAGTGTGGATGGATTTCTAACTACTGATGAAAGTCCGGCCTTTTTGAGTGTGCACTATGGCTTCACATAGAGACTGAGTTGGAAAGTGGAGATGGACTGAGTGCACCCTGTTTGGCCTGACTATCGGAGCTACTCAGAACCTAATACTTGGAGACCCAGTAGCATTTTTGTGGTATCCAGCAACAGAATACTTTGTCTGTTTACAGTAAGCATGGGAGTCACTAGCAGGATCCAAGGAAGCGTCAAGCTTTTTCTCTGAGTTCTAACAGCATTTTTTCATGTACACGGATGGAAAGCTAAATAGCAATGTAAGAATTCTTAGTTACATACCATCTAAATGGTGGTATTACAGTTTAATAATACGGACAAAATTATTCTAGGGAATTCATATTATGGAAGGCATTTTTTTGTTTTTAGAAATAAGAAAGTTGGGTGTATACAGTTTAGCACATTTAACATGAGAAAATTAGTCTTTTTAAATGGCACATCTAAGTGTTATATTCTTTGAATAAGCACAGTTTATAAGCCAGGCACGTAATTTCTTTTAGTGTATGTGATAGGCCACTGAATTTTTATTTCTGTAGTTTAGTTCTGTGGTAAGCTAAGTAAGGGTGAATACTGTTAACTACATCTAGAAGATTGTTCATAATCAGAGGAAAAGTGCTTAGAGCAGTGCTGAGCCCCAAACAATGCTCAGTAGATATCTGTTCCTGTCACTGTTTCTGTGAGGTAGTTGTCACCATGCTATGCTAAGCAACATGGGTGTGCCAAGTAAGGTTCTGCTCTTACACCTGAGCCAGGGAGCCCGAAACTTGCTATCTAAAGAAAGCTGTTGGTTTGTGTGTTGTCTCAGTAGCAAAGAAAGATAGTCTTGGAGGATGGCATTCTAGTTACGAGCCTCAGTGTTTACTGTGTATGTAGGCTATGGTAGTTCAGGTAGCGGATTTGTCATCACCACCAAATATTAAACATTACTGAGTCCTCTATGAATGGCTTGGAATAGACTTTGTAAAAGTTTGAAGTTTTGTTCTCTGTACACTAGCAAGAAGATTATTACCTTTGTGTGGATAAAATGTGAATTTGAGTGGAAAATGGAACATCATGGATTCTAGAAATGTTTTACAGGAGGACTTGGAAACTTTGCCCCTGTGCTTAGAGAGTGTTCCGAGGGTTTTGCTTGTGTGTTTTTGCTTGTTTGCCATACTGAGCTGGTTCATGCAATAAGAACCTTTCATAGGTGCTTATTAGGAGCATGGCCTTGTCTGAGACCAAGATACTCAGATGAAGAATGCCTTTTTGTTCTTGACCTACCTGTGATCTGTTAGTGGAGGAAGATCTGCTAACAGCTACTTAAGGGCTGCCAAGAGTGTATAAATAAAGAGCTGTGGGGTAGATAGGTAGGAAGAGGTGTGCCAGCAGAGGTGAAGTAAGAGAAGGAGGATTGCATTCCATGACATTCACCCTGCCACCAGTATTCTGCTAGATTAATAGTTCTGAGGATATTAATAATTAATAAAGCACATTTAAAGAAAGACGGTTCTGAATAAGCTGCTTAGCTAATACTGCTCAACAGATCAAGTTTTAGTATTTTTGATCCTGTGTGCAATGCTGTTAGTTTTAGAAGCTGTTGTCAGTAAAAACCATCAATATAAGTTCGGGTTTTCATTGTGCCCGAAAGCACCTTACACAAGGAAGGCTGGTTCCTCCAGGTGGAGTCTAGTTTCAGAACTGATAGTCTCCATCATCTGTGTGTACAACTAATAAAAGGTATTCAGCATTAGTATTCAGAGCTGCTTCTCTGTAAAGGAAGGTGATGTAAAAATATGGCTGGCTCACTCTGTCAACCACCATTTCTGGGGGTCAGTGTGGGTTTGCAAGAAAAGTAGTACATCTGTTTCCCACTCAGTTCCCATACCAGGTAAACACTGGGTATATGCTGGGTATGGGGGTCCCGAAATCACCTGAGAGTTTATTTTAAAAGCAAACAAACAAGCAAAAAAAAAAAAAAAAAACCAGCAGAAAACCCTATACCTCATGTTAAATGTATTCTTTATTCTTTTATAGTCATAACTTTTTATCATAAATTCCTGAATTCAGAGTACTCTCAATGAGCGGTTTCTGATTTCTAGATCACCATTTAGAAGAAATGTTAGATAAAATAAGGTAAATTATACACACACACACACACACACACACACACACACACACACAGAGAGAGAGAGAGAGAGAGAGAGAGAGAGAGAGAGAGAGAGAGAGAGATTATCTAGCTTTTTCATGTATTTCCAATCTTAAAGGTTGAGTTTTATTTTAGTAATCATTCCTTTCACTATGCTTCATCATGACTTTTACAATGTTAAAATAATGCACCATTAGATACTTTATCAAGTTTTTTCAATTAGATATTTACTGTCATTATTAGTTTCGTTTGAAATTAAGAGTCTAGATTAGTCTGACAAAATGAAGAGTTCCTTCATTGAAAGGAATAGAAAGAAATTTAGTGTTTACTTCCACTGTCAACTCCTTTTCATTTTATGCATTAAGTTTTCTTAAGAGCATAAAACAAATGTTTTCTCATTCCTTTTATGTGCTCAACCTAGTAGACTTACCACTTAACAGAAATATGTAGTAGTTAAAAGTCAGGGACCGAGCCAGCCTTCGACATGTCTCTGATCACAGCTGCACAGATGGCCAAGGCTGGACGACCAAAAGTACCAGGCCCCTCTGGGCTACAGAGTAAGTTCAGTTACCAAGGCCCGGTCTTAAATGAAAAGTAAAAAGCAGCTGGATATATAGCCTAGAGGTAAAGCGCCTGGCCTCGTGGGGTGCATGACTGGTAATTCCTAGAACCATTGTGTATGTGTGCGTGGAGTGTAGCATAGGCATTGACAGCTCATTGAAAGAGAGGGAGTGAGAGACCACTTGGGGAATACTGGCAGGAAGGCGAGGTCCGATGAGGAAATGAACAGTGGCCTTCAGAGGGACACAGGCAAATCAGAAAGGGTGGTGGGCTAGAAAGATGATGGGTTAGCCCTTAAAGGATAAGGCTTATTCTAAAGGACAGAAAGGACGGTACCATTGATATCTAGACAGGGGAATGTTTTCAGAAGTGGGTAGCTGGCTGTGTAAATCTTCAGGATAGTCTATCATACTGCAGAGTCCTTGTTAAGTAAGAGTCTGCATGAAAAGTAACTGACTGTTCGGTCTTAAAAACAAGCATGAAAGTACTTCAGCGTGGGGTTCATGTGTCTCATGTATGAACTGTGACTAATTGTGTTTTTTGCTTACTTATATGTAGCTGTTGTTAAGGGTCTTATGTATATTTTGCACATGTTCTTAACTGTGCTTCATTTTGATTTTCTGGCTCAGTGATATCATTCATCATTTATTCTCTTTACATGGCATGAATCTTTGTAAAAAATTCTTTTTGCCTTTGGCACAACTCTGTCCTATAGTGAGAGATAGAGGAAGACAAAAAAGTGGTTAGTTATAGGCACCGCTGCACTGCTGGGGAAAGAGCGGACTGGTGAGGGGACCCGCAGCTGAACCCGATCGTCCTGCGCCTCTCCTGCCCAGGAGGGGT
>NC_034602.1:46205928-46287729 GCF_900095145.1 Mus pahari
AAAAAAAAAAAAAAAAAGTGGTTAGTTATAGTTAGACATAGAGAAATGTGGTATAAAAAAAATCTAACCCAAAAACTTAGATTTGGCAAGAAGCAAATCATTAACCTTCAAGAAATTAATTTAAGTGTTGATATGATGAATGGACACACACACATTTGTGCCTGCAAACACACAAAGGAGGATTAAGTAAATTTTAAAAGGAAAGAATTTTGACAATATGCCCTACACGGATGATTCTTGATGGTACAATAACTAGTGAAATAAATTTGCCTAACAATACAAATATTATATAATTGTATATATGCGAGATACCACTGAGAGTCATCAAGAATCACAGTGCTAGAAGAATTGGTAGAAGTGAGATTGGAGATTGCTGTATAAATACTACATACTGATTTCAGTTTCACAGGATGGAAAGTATTCTGAAAATAGATCATGTGATAAAAGCACAACATATAAATGGACCTAACCCCACTAGTTAAGGCCACACGTGTACAAAAAGGCGAAGGTAGAATTTACTGTGTTATATGTATTTTGTCATAATAAAAAACTGTCAAAGAGTGTGAGATAAGTAGGACACAGTAGCTAGCCGCCTGAAAGAGATAGTCCATATGAAAAGAAATTGAATGGTAGCTGCAGGTGGGTAGTGTGATCAAACAAAGAGTTTTAAGTAGGTATGACTGTACTTAAAAGACACAAAGGAAGTGCTTAATAATTATAAGAAATTTTAGAGCAGCTAGTGCTTTTTGAATAGCCATGTATGAGAGGTTGTCTTCCTGTGTCTTCATATTTAACAGCAGCATCTATTTCTTTCAGGAATAATTGTATTAATGTGTTGATAAGATTTGAGTTTGATAAAAGTGAATTTAAGCTCAGATAGGCAAGAAATCTACTGGGAATACAGTTTTCCATTGGAGCACAGAGGTTGCTAGTGACTTTAGACCTGCTCACCATTTTTGAATCCATCTTTGAACTCATTGCTCATGGAGAATTAGAACAACAATTCTTCTTGAGCAATGACTTTAACTTTTTGGAAGGGATTGAGGTAGGAGGGGAAAGGGGGAGTGGAGGGTAAAGAGGAGAGGCCCAAGAAATTCTTTACCATATAAACTGGCTTATACCTTTGTTTAATTTCTCAGTTATATAGTGTTAGCATATAAAATGCTAACAACATTCTTTTCCATGATTACCAATACCAAATATTTTGTGGCAGAACTTGACAATAGGGCTGCTCTAGCTCTCCCACAGTTAAATAATCATAGGTTTCTGTGTGTTGTACTGGCTGTGTTCCCACTGATCCGAGCCTGTGGCCTTACAAAGGGAAGCATATCACACTTGCAGTGTGAGATAGTGTGAAGACTTGTCTGCTTTGCTAGCTGTCTAAATTATTCTAGCTTGTTTTCAATGAGCATGCTTAATTGCATGAATCCGACCGACCATGATATTAGGCTGCATTCTCTATTAGAAGTGAAATTGGAAACCTTGAAAGAGGATAGGTTAAGTTAATCTCCTTTAAGGCTAGGTCTAGATTCTTTGAATAATTTTTACAATTGGCCCCTAAATGTAATTTCTCTAGCTTCTAATAAAACCGTACCATGTTAAATGCTGGAGGCTTATTTTATCACAGAACTAAACGCTAATTCCTGTGCATAACTGATACTCACTGTGCTTTGTTGATTGGCTTGAAATTGCAGTATAGTATATTTCATTCCTCCCTCCCTTTCTTCCTTCCCTCCCTCTCCTACCCCCTCCATCCTTTCTTTGATGGAAGAACTTTATTTTAAAATCTGAATACTTTATTTTAGTAAGTCTGCCTCTCCTCTCCTCCCACCTTCTTCCTTGCCCTGTTCCGTTCTTTCTTTTTCTCTTTTTACACATAGAGACTCAAAATGACCTCAAGTAATGAATACTTTTTGTTAAGGAAGCTTGATGATCAACGATTCCCTTGATTGCAAGGGGCAGAAGTCATAATTATTTCATTGTTACAAATAATTTATTTAGTTCTTTCTGTGAGACATGCGTTATTCCAGACATTGGGATAGAGTATTCTGTAAAATAGATATCCTACCCTCATAAAATCAACAAATTCAGGGAAAGAATGACTATGTTTGAATTTCCATGTGTGAAAAGATATATTCACAATCATGTAACTACTAGTACAGTTGAATTATGTGATTAAACTGTTAAACAGGGTAACAAGATAGACAGTGATCAGGGAAGGCAAGGGCTATTTAAATAGTATGGCTCACGACGGACTATCTCAAGAGTAATACTTGGCTGTAGAACTGCTTACTGACGGCGAGCCAAGGGTAGGTACTGTGAAGTGTATGCCGGGAGGCTTAGAGGTCATATAGTTTAAGGTACCCCAAGGCTGGCATGGTTTTACATATTTAAGGGAATTGTGTAGCTAGGATGTAATAAAGGATAGCATAAGTAAGATACACATCTCCAGATTCCCTTTTAGATTTTCTTAGGGCCAAATATAGATCTGGATTTAAGTATATTTTAATAATATCTCCATTTAGGAGTTTTGACTCTCTCTCTCTCTCTCTCTCTCTCTCTCTCTCTCTCTCTCTCTCTCTCTCTCTCTNTNTGTGTGTGTGTGTGTGTGTGTGTGTGTGTGTGTGTGTAGTACCCATGAACATGGAAGCTCAAGATTGATGGTGGGAATCTTTCTCACTTGGTCTTTCACCTTATTCTCTGAGGCCTGGTCTCTGAATTAAACTTAAGGCTCTATCTAGTCTTGCTACCCGGCTTGCTCTGGGGATTCTCTGTCTCAGCCTTCTGGGAATTAAATTACAGGCAGCTGGCCACACTTATCTGGCAATTCTATGGGTTCTGAGATCTTAACTCTGATTCTTTTGGTTACAAGGCAGTGCTTTAATGCTGAGCCAACTTCCCAGTTCTGTCTAGGAGTTTGGACAAAGTATTTTTGTCATTGTTTTTGGAAAGATTATTATAGTTGTGGCGTAGTTAATGGAGTCAAGAGCAAAAAGAACAAAAAAAGAAAAAGACAAATATGAAAAAATGAAAAGGGACTTCTGTTGAGGGTCTGGGAGTAAACGAGCAGAGGTGACTAGTGACAGGTGGCACACTGGTCAGTTATTTTCAGAATAGTCAGCAATATTTCCTGTGGGATTGGATTCAGGACACTGGTACTGAACAAGAACAAGAATAAAGGTTTTGTGTTTCTATGATGTTAGAGTTTGGAGGATTGCAATGATTAGGGAAAAATGTCTGAATAAGCTTGTGGGTGGGCAATGAAAAGAAAAAATGCTGACTGCGCTTTTTAATGATGGGGTGAGGTGGAGAGTGGAAGGCAGTGAGGTCAGGGAACAGTAAGATTTGGGAGAGAATACTGAGAAGTGTCCTAAGAGAAAGAAGACCAAGAAGACGTGAGGGTCAGCAGACCTCAGAAAGAATGTGCTTTAAGCATGGGTATGAACTCCAGAGGAGTTGAAGCAACGGGCAGCAGGCTTCATGGTTGGACTGATACAGGAAGACCCGTGTTAAATAAGGTTATTTTGTGGGGCTGCCTCCCAACAGTCTGTGACTCCAAGGGATCCTGGATCCTTCTGGTCTCTGTGAGTATTCCCACTCACATCCTCAGACTTACACATACAACCGAGAATAAACAATGTTTTTTAAAAGTTACTTGTATTTTAAAGGATGGGAGGTTTCCAGTGTGTCCATGTATTAATAGAATGATCCAGTTCAGCAGTAATTGATACGGAGGAAGGCTGAACCACTGTAATTGAAAAGCAGCCCTCACTGAGTTGGAAAGTGCAGGTATATAATTAGACTGCTCATGCTGGGCTCACTGGCTTGTCTATTGGGATTTTATTTGCTGATTTCTAGAGGCTTATTCTATGGATCTTAGCCTCTACGGGCTTGCATTTTTAACGATGGTGCATCTTCCTTGCTTGTGCTAGTTAGAAGAATGCCAGGAAGTCACACCTGACCCGTCACTGGGGTATTTTGGTTACTTCTTCCTGCCTTCATCCCCAGATGATCAGAGGCTGTTGAAGTGGAATACCAGCAGCGCCCAGCCCTACAATCAGATTAGCACGTGCAGCTCGACTGAGAACAGGCCAGGGCTGATCAAAATGCAGGGTGGACGCAGGGTGGGGCCAGGCACTGTGGGCCACATGGTAGAACAATCTGATAGTCTTTTGACTACAAACTAAGTTTTCTGGGACCTCGAAACAAACAAATGAATACTGTAATATTATACTAAATCTCAATTTTATTGAAATGAGCTAATACAGCCCTGAAAATTGAAAACAAAAAGAAAAAAACTTTACCTGTTAAAGCACAGTTTTCCAAGGTACTGCCTGCTACTTTATACTATAACAGGTCAAAACTGACTGAGATCACTGGGCACTTCTAAATGATGATAAACTTACTTTTAAGAGAGGGTTTTCCTTTGTAGCTAGACTGGCCTCAGGACAGCCTCCTGCATTAGCTGAGTGCTGAAATTAGAGGCAGATGCTCCTTCCCACAGCAGCACGGCAAAAGGAAAACAGTTCATACTCTCATCATTACCAAGACTTTGGCTTTGGTATGTAGTATCTTCACTTACATGTGAATTAGATTTGGGCACAGTTGACTTTTCCCAGTGAGGTTTCTCCAGGATAGACAGTGAGCACTGTAGTTAGTGAATGCACCTGAAATGTATAAAGACTCCAAAGAGTTGTCTAGGAGAGGATCACTTCATGAATTTTTCCAAAGGTAAGGTCTGGCTGCCAGCCATCACCTCATGAAGAAGTACTTTCATGTCCCACTCTGTTATAAAACAGTAGTTTACTTAGGTTGTTTTTGTTTGTTTGTTTGTTTTTCATATGGGCTCTCTATTTTCTTTTTGATCTAGTATAGGATCTAGTTAGCATTTTTCTAAAGAACCAATTTGATACCACTGTGAATAGTCACTTTTTATGATAATAAGAAGGAAGGATCGGCATTCTCTGGTGACATTTGAGCAGTGTCTTCATTAGGGTTTTGCTGCGGTGAACAGTCCAAGACCAACAGAACAGAACATGACCAAGGCAACTCTTATAAGGACAGCATTAATTGGGGCTGACTTACAGGTTCAGAGTGTCAGTCCATTAACATCAAGGTAGAAGCATGGCAGCATCCAGGCAGATGTGGGGCCAGAGGAGCTGAGAGTTCTACATTTTCTTCATCCAAAGGCAGACAGGAGAAGACTGGCTTCCAGGTAGCTAGGACAAGGGTCTTAAAGCCCATGCCCACAGGGACACACTTCCTCCAACAAGTCCACACCTACTCCAACAAAGCCACCCCTTTAAATAGTACCACTTTCTGGGCCAAGCATATTCAAACCACAACAATGCAGTTCTTACACTAGTAGCTTTTTTATTTTGCAAATAAATTTGTTAGTTATGATTTAGAATTCAATTATAGTTTGTTGACAGTTCTATTACAAGTAATTCCTAGATAATAAAGTGTTTTGCTTGCATGGGCCATCAAATACAAGAATGAATAGTTTATAACTAAATAGGACTTTGAATTATATTTCATAAAATTATATTGATTCATCTCTAACATTTTCAAAAGAGATAGCAGGTTGCTTTCTTCATTGGTACATCTGGAGACCTGAGAGGGAGGAAAGAGAGAGAGGGAGGGGAGAGAAAGAGAGAGACAAAGAGAGACAGAGACTCAGAGAGAGACAAAGACAGAGACAGAGACAGACAGAGAAAGAGACTAAAAATGTCTAGATATAGTCACAAGAAGCCTAAGAAATACAGTATAGATTTGGGAAGCAGTGGTCAGCTAGTTAGAACAGTGAAAATAATATGAAATAAACAGAAAGAGATTGTTGTCAGCTCCAACCCAGAAAACTGAAAGCAAATATGAGATGTTTTAGTAATTTAACCACATGTAATCACTATGTTTCTAAAAAGACTTCTAAAATTACAGATAATTCCCTACTGCAAAGTCATGAATCAGCTTTTCTCTGAACTGTAGTTGTTAAAATCATCTCAGTTGTTTGTAGTTGCTGTTATTTTTATATAAATACCAGAAACCTATAGTAAAAGATTTCCAGTGTTATGTATTTTCATCGTACATCTTCGCAGCTTATTTCTAAATGAATGCTAATATAGACTTGCTATAGGTTTTAGAACTTCTACCTTTTTGTTGTGAATTAAAGAGCCTCCTCCTTTCCTGAACAGACAAGATCAATCTCTCAAAAGTAAGTGAGCGCCCTGGCTTGACTTCCTATATATTGACTTCCTATATGACTCAGGTGAATAATTCAATCACTGGGTTCCCTAGTTCCCTGTGTTCCCACGTGTACAGTGTAACTAGTAGCATTCTCCTTGTAGCCCGTCCACACACACCTAGGCAGCTGTGCTGAGGGTTAGTGAGGGGAGTACAGGAACTGGCCCCGAATTTGTTATTGTCATTGTCATTGTTAATATTGCCTGTTCTGGCTGGGTGTGGTGGCATATGCCTTTAATCTCAGCACTTCAGAAGCTGGGGAAGGCAGCCCTCTATGCATTGCAGGCCAGCCTAGTCTACATAGGGAGTCCCAGACTAGCCAAATAAACAAAACCAAAAACAAATTGCATACTGTCTTCAAGAATATCACAAGCAATAAAATTAATAGAATTTTTATCTATATAATATAAACATTTTGTTTTAAACTTTGATTTCACAGCTAAAGTAAATCAAATTTAGAGAAGTTGTCAGAACTAGAACAAAGACTTTCCATGCAGTGTTTGTACAGAGAACCCCACTGTCCATTTCCCTTTCACATTTGTCCTCATAATGGCCTTTATAGCTGAGAAGTGCAGGATTGTGCATGGTAGCCCATGTACGTCTGCAGTCTTCAGCCTGGAACAGGTCCTTTATATCCTATACCCTACACACTGTGGCTGGTTATCTTTAAAAATGCTATCTTGCAGCTTTTTTGTTCTTAAATTGGGATTTATTTATTACATTTGCATAATCAGGTTATGTATTATGGATGGATTGTCATGGAAATGATTTTTTCATTACATTCTTTTGTTGTTGTCTGTGTCAGTTTGATTTAATGTCAGTGCTTTTACCTTGGTCATGTATGGAAGATAGTGTTCACTATGTTTTTATAAGTGGATTTTCATCTTTCTGTTAGAATATTTCAGTTTTTGTTTGACACAGGGTTTCATGTGGTCTAGGCCTGCATCAAACTGTTTGTGTAGCTCAACCACTCTCAGTTTTTTGCAGTGCTGGGAATTGCACTCAGACCTTTATGCATGCTAAGTAGCTAACTGAGCTAACCCTCCAGCCCCTTTTATGATACTTATTGTGAGGCTGTAACTTGAAAACTGTGTAATAAAATATCATATTCCTCATAACATATTCACCCACTTGTTTTAGTGTCCTTTGGATTTTTGTTGTTGTTTTTGTTTTTGATTAAGTATTATACTGATGATTGCCAAATGGCAATTTTTCATAGTCTGTCATTCTTGTGTTTATTAGTTGGCATTGTGCTGCAAGAGATTTGAACAGAGTGCATTATTAGCATCTTGCCATGTGAGAATAGTGGGTGCTAACAGACAAGACTTGGAAGTAGCCCCGGGGAAAGATCCACTCATAGCATCCTACTGAGTCTTCCAAGTTTCATCTTCTGTATGAGTTCATTCGATTACCATCAGAGCCAACTTTTCTGTTGTATTCTCTCTCAGCCTGTTTTTTTTTTTTTTTTTCCTATGCTGGCTTTAGTAAACCATATGACCCCCTAGGCTCTCGAAAGCTTCCTTTTGACCTAAGGAGGTATTATAGATGCATCGTGTTATTTCTCAGTGCCAGACTTAGAAACTAGTAGCAAGAATGCTACTAGGATATTATTCTGAGATATTTTCAACTGTCAAACTTAAAACATTACAGTTTGTATTTGTTTCTTTATTAAAAACCATGATTTCACACTGATAATTTATACCTCCAATTTCAGTCCAACACTGTTGAGTTGGTTGTACTTACCTTCTCACTGTGTGTGTGTGTGTGTGTGTGTGTGTGTGTCTGTGTCTGTGTCTGTGTCTGTGTCTGTGTCTGTGTCTGTGTCTGTGTCTGTGTCTCTCTAAACCGACAGCAAGTTGAATCGGCTGTTATCCCCAGCGTGTTTGCTTGCTTGTTCCCTGTTTATAGTCCCTTTCCTGACCACATCAGTCTGCTGCTGCCACACTACAGACCCTGCCTAGCGTGGACTTCTGCAAGGCTGCTAGCCCAGTGCCACACCAGACAGGCACTGGTCAGTAGTAACTTTTTTTTTTCATCCTTATACGGGACTTGGCTACTTCTGAGCAATAGAAAGGTTATTGAGATGTGGAGAGCTCTTGGAGGAAGCCTTAGAGAGGGCAGTGTTCAGCGTCTTTGGGTGAGTGAGTCCTTCAGTGTGGATTTACTTTTACTGAAGCTCTTTATTCACAGTGCGCCCTTCTTATGTAACTCACTTTTTAGCCGTTGACAAAGGTCCTCTGTAAATAAGCCTGTTTAGTAACTTAATATTTGTCCATTGTGCCACTACTCAGAATTGAGGGGATTTTCCCTAAAAGTTGTTTTGCCACAATACCATTAAACCATGACTGTATCATATACCTAACAAAACTTAAGTCAGAAAACATTCCATATTAAGTAAATGTAGCTAATGATATTTATGAACCAGTAGATTTTAAAATACTAAATGTACTAGGAAAAAATGGATACAGTTGGAGATCAGACAGAAGTTGGTTTTTTTTTTTTTTTTTTTTTCAGTAGCACATTTCTCAAGGCCTTTATTCTCACAAGTATCTTTTGAGCACCTACTATGTGCCAGGGTTTGGGATGCATGCTGTGCAAAATGATGCTCATGAGTGTGGGATCTGGTAGGACAACGGAAGCAGGTACAACAGAAACTATCTTAGAAGGCAACCAGGGATATATGCTAAAATGGGGCTAAGACTATACTATAAGCAAAAGCTAAGAGGCAAGAAGGAGGGGGGCTACCCACCCCCACAGCTTGGCTCTGGGGATCAGGCTCTTGAATGGAATGTAAGCCTCAATTTCTTTTTTTAAATTTATTTATTATTTTCTTTATTTACATTTGAAATGCTATCCCGAAAGTTCCCTATACCCCACCCCTGTCCCTGCTCCCCTACCCACCCACTCCCACTACTTGGCCCTGGCCTTCCCCTGTGCTGGGTCATATAAAGTTTACAAGACCAAGGGGCCTTTCTTCCCAATGATGGCTGATTAGGCCATCTTCTGCTACATATGCAGCTAGAGACTCGAGCTCAGGGGGTACTGGTTAGTTCATATTGTTGTTGCACCTACAGGGTTGCAGCCCCCTACAACTCCTTGGGTACTTTCTCTAGCTCCTCCATTGGGGGCCCTGTGTTCCATCCAATAGCTGATTGTGAGCATCCACTTCTGTGTTTGCCAGGCACTGGCATAGCCTCACAAGAGGCCGCTATATCAGGGTCCCTTCAGCAGAATCTTGTTGGGATGTACATTAGTATCTGGGTTTGTTGGCTGATGATGGGATGAATCCCCGGATGGGGTAGTCTCTGGATAGTCCATCCTTTCATCTTAGTTCTAAATTTTGTCTCTGTACCTATATCCTTTCCTGGGTATTTTGTTCCTTATTCTAAGGAGGAATGAAGTATCCACATGATGGTCATCCTTCTTGGGTTTCTTGTGTTTTGCAAAATGTATCTTGGGTATTCTAAGTTTCTGGGCTAATATCTGCTTATCAGTGAGTGCATATCTAGTGACTTCTTTTGTGATTGGGTTACTTTACTAAGGATGATATCCTCCAGATACATCCATTTGCCCAAGAATTTCATAAATTCATTGTTTTTAATAGCTGAGTAGTACTCCATTGTGTAAATGTACCACAGTTTCTGTATCCATTCCTCTATTGAGGGACATCTGGGTTCTTTCCAGCTTCTGGCTATTATAAATAAGGCTGCTGTGAACATAGTGGAGCATGTGTCCTTATTACCAGTTGGAAGATCTTCTGGGTATATGCCCAGAAGATGTATTGCTGGGTCCTCCGGTAGTACTATGTCCAATTTTCTGAGGAACCGCCAGACTGATTTCCAGAGTGGTTGTACAAGCTTGCAATCCCACCAGCAATGGAGGAGTGTTCCTCTTTCTCCACAACCTGGCCAGCATCTGCTGTCACCTGAATTTTTAATCTTAGCCATTCTGACTGGTGTGAGATGGAATCTCAGGGTTGTTTTGATTTGCATTTCCCTGATGACTAAGGATGTTGAACATTTTTTCAGGTGTTTCTCAGCCATTCGGTATTCCTCAGTTGAGAATTCTTTGTTTAGCTCTGTACCCCATTTTTTAATGGGGTTATTTGAATTTCTGGAGTCCAGCTTCTTGAGCTCTTTGTATATATTGGATATTAGTCCTCTATCAGATTTAGGATTGGTAAAAATCCTTTCCCAATCTGTTGGTGGCCTTTTTGTCTTGTTGACAGTCAGACAGAAGTTTTTAGAGTAAAATTAACTTGGGAGTAAAATTAACTAGCGGTAAATAATTAATTTTACCACTCCTGCTCCTTAACTTACTGGCTTTTAAAGGTGTTCTTTAATTGGGCCTTTTTTTCTGGGGTAAGGGAGTGTTTGACTCCCTCAAAAATGAATGTATTTTATTATACCATGTTCTAGGATAGTCTTAGTCTTGATAATGCTTGGATTCTAGTGTTTTATTTTATTCAGCACCCAATATTAATTTCTATGTGCCTGGTAAATATTTGCCCTATGGAGAAATACCAAGTTGAGTATATTCAAAATTTTAAGCAGACTTAATTCATGTTATTTTTCTTGTATAAAACCCTTATGTGGTAACCAGAGCTGGAGCCTGGGGTGTCTGAACATAGATTCTGCTGGGGGTGGGGTGGGGTTCCAAGATGGTCAGTGCATTTCTAATAAGGAGACTTGGTGAACATGGTATCTTTCCAGAGGTTGGGACTCAAGTAGCTGTAGTCTTAGAGATGACATTGAAGGTGGCCTTGGCAAAGTTGGCCCCTACCTGATGTGTGGCAGTCAGCAATACCAGCTATCAGCAGCAACTTCTTGGGCACAGGAGCAGAGACAATGCCAGTGACTGTGGTGGCCGGGAGAAGACGCACCAATACACAGCCACAGTGGCTTTCACCTTGCATGGAACAGTGAGGACTTGCCACTTTTGTTCCCCCTGCCTCTGTGCACAGGGACGGTGGAAAGCTTGGTCAGGATGATGGACCCTTGAATGGCAGTGGCTACCTCCTTGGAGCACTTAACACTCAGACCAGCATGGCCATTGTAATCCCCATGTCTTAGTTAGGGTTTTTATTGCTGTGAAGAGACACCATGACCACAGCAACCTTTACAAAGGGAACATATAATTGGGGCTGGCTTACAGTTGAAGGTTTGGTTCAATATTGTTCTGTCGGGAAGCATGGCTGCACACAGGCAAACATTGTGCTGGTGAGGTAGCTGAGCGCACTACATCCCAGTCCAAAGGCAACAGGAAGAGTAACAGTGGACCTGGCTTGAGCGTCTGAAACTTCAAAGCCCACCCCCAGACACACTTCCTCCAATAAGGCCACAACTTCTAATAGTGCCATTCCCTATGGCCCATGGGGGCCATTTTCACTCAAACCACCACACCCCAGTAGTGACAAAAGCCTTGAACCTGGTCTTCTGGTCTGCCCCAACCTAATCCTTTGGGGACATTACCTGGAAAAAGTCAGTGATCTCACGTTTCTTAGAGGGCTGGAAGATCAAATGATCTCCCCCAGGGACTTGGTCCATATGTCCTTGACCAGCTTAGTGATGGAGATGCACTCACTCACAGCCTCTGGCCTTAGCTTCTGAGGATGCCTCCTCCTAGGCCCGGGCCCTCCCACCCACCACACCAGTGCCACCCACCACACCAGCGCCACCCGCCATTTGTGTTTTCTTGAAGAAGCTATATTATAAAAAATAACTTTAAGATTTAAAGGTAAAGTGGCAGAAAATAAAACCAAAGATTCAAAAGATATTACTTAGAAATATATATTTTTTGTTTAATATGTTTTAGAAGATAGCACGTTCATCACTTTGCAAAACATAGCCACACTTTAGAAGAAATTTGCTTTATCTAGAAATGTCACTCAAATTACTAGACACTGACCCCTTCCTGTTCTCCTAGTTTAACAGAATCATTTGTCATATATTCATGTGCTGGCAACTCCTCATTATTTAAGTACTTCACAGTTGTTGACATGTTGAGATTATTTGGTTAAAGGAAACCGCACCCATCTTTAAAGAGACTGATTTGGTATGAAGTCCTTAAAGAAAAAAAGATAGTCATTGTGTCAGTGCCTGTGGAGGCCAGGAGAGGGCAGCAGATCCCCAGAAGCTGGCATGAATGGCGGTTGTTAGCCACCTGATACGGGTGCTGGGAACCAAACTCTGCTCACCTGCAAGAGGAGCAGGTTGCTGAATGTGAACCATCTTGCCATAGCCCCAATTCAGTATTAAAAGAAGAAATCTGGATACAGAGGGGAAATGCATAAACGATTTAGCCACTCTCTTCCTAGGTCATAAATTTGTTCTGTGACACACATAGAGATGTTTAAGAAAACTTGATTAAACATTTCTTTCTCTTGTAGTAACTGAATGTATTGCTGCTTTGAGTTTTTGGTTTTTAGTTTTTTTTTTTTTTTTTTAAGAAAACATTTCTAAAATTCTCTTGCATGGTATTTTAGCTCCTATATTTATGATGATAAAATAAATCAGTTGTTTATGTTCATATGATATATTTAAATGAATAATTTCTATACTTTTTCTGAATTCTTTATGCATTTGTTACTCTTCACCATTTTTATGGGCATAACCACTGGTAATATACTTAATTTTACATAATTGTAAAATCTCAGTTTAGAGCAAAAAAAGTTATAAAGCCTTATACAGTGTTCCTGGAGCTACTGTTGGGTTCAGGATACCCCAATAGTTTTACATTTTTTTTGTTGTTGTTTGTTTTGTTTGTTTGTTTTTTGTTTGTTTGTTTGGTTGGTTTTTCAAGACAGGGTTTTTCTGTATAGCCCTAGCTGTCCTGGAACTCACTCTGTAGACCAGGCTGGCCTCGAATTCAGAAATCCGCCTGCCTCTGCCTCCCAAGTGCTGGGACTAAAGGTGTGCGCCACCACCGCCTGGCTTAGGTTTAAAGTTTGAATATCCAGGCATTTGCTAACATCATGTTGAGTTCTAAAAATTCTGCAAAGTTTTTACATGATTCAAGGCAAGGAATACATGAAGGAATGTATTAGCACACCTGCTAATACCTGACTTTCCCAAGTTCAGGGCATGGCTTTCGCTGTCCAAATATAGCATGATGCAGGGGTTTAGTCCATGTCAGAGACATGTCTTGCTGACTGAAGTGCAACTATGAATTCACATTCTGGCCCTGTTGTAAAGATAAACCTTTCTCTGGCAGCTGGTGGTCATGGTGTCAGCCACAAGTGACCAACTGGGAAAAGACGAGCAGGCTTGCAGCTTCTTCACCTCTGTGCAAGGAGTTGCTTTTTCTCATGTTTAGTAAAGTTTAATAAATGGTTAATTAAAGTTTCATTAGCAGAGCCCTGCCTTTTTACAGCGTAGGCTAATTGAAGTTTCCTGGGAGAAGTTACATCTGCCAGTGTAATGAGAACTCCTGAGGCTTTGTAACTTGAAAGTCTTTCATTTGAAATTGAATTTAATTCTGATAAATTCTGTATTGGTACATTGTTTTAGAATATATTTGTAAACATGCTACTGTTTCAAACATTAGCCATTTTGTCTTTAGACTTTTATAAAAATGTCAGAACAGAGAGCACAGACCATTTTATAATGGACAATGTTAAATAACATTCCTTTTGTGATTTCTCCTCCCTTGTGCCTATACCAGCCTGTTGATATATATATATATTTTTTTTTTTGGTTTTTCGAGACAGGGTTTCTCTGTATAGCCCTGGCTGTCCTGGAACTCACTTTGTAGATCAGGCTGGCCTCGAACTCAGAAATCCGCCTGCCTCTGCCTCCCAAGTGCTGGGATTAAAGGCGTGCGCCACCACGCCCGGCTTCTGTTGATATTTTTAGGGTTGTTTTCATGCTATAATTGAAGATAGTGTAGTTAACTTTACAGCAGTGGCCCACTGTCCTAGCTGATTACAGCAGGGTTGGACTTGTCTTCAGGAGCTCTTCTGCCAGTTGCTTCTTGACACTGAGAACATAGCGTGTAACTGTTTATGCAGCAGTAGCTAATAGCTAGGCAGAGTTATACATCCACTCTGCTCAAGCTCTGCTGCTGCCGACAGTGAACTTGGCTGTAGTTAGAGATTTTTCTCAGAATGAAACAAGGTACCGGAAGGAAGAAGACCAGGACAGTAAATAGTTTGAACTTTGACACCCACAGCAATTTTGGTTCCATATGCACTACCTACTTGGAGTATGAATTGGGGAGTTACTAAACTCTCTGATCCATAGCTTCCTGATGTATAAGCCAAGAGTCACAATAATATCATTTTTGAATATAATATTATATATATATATATTTTAAATATATTATACTAGTATCCATAGTATTGCTGAATTCAACATGGGAATTATGTTACTATAGAAATCTTTTAACATAGTTAATTGGAAACTGTCACTGTATCTTTACATAGAGAAATGCTTTATGATTAGAAGTTAATTTTTTTATTACTGTTTGGATAATTTATGAACATCTTTAAGATTTGGAGGACTAATATTAACTTAAATTTTAAATGAGACTTTAGAAACTTTTTTAATTTTCAGGCCTGTAATTTAGTGTAAATTCTAAGGCTAGTGACTGCATTGGCTTTGTAAAATTTATAGGATTTATAAGATTGATTTTTATGGATGACAGGAACAAGTGATTTGTATAGTGTATTCTCTTAAAGTTTAAATTTCACACTGATTTGTAAGTATCAGGTATACTTAAGGCAGGGAATGGACCAAAAGCACGATATCCT
This sequence comes from Mus pahari, assembly GCF_900095145.1. Lineage (NCBI taxonomy): Eukaryota > Metazoa > Chordata > Mammalia > Rodentia > Muridae > Mus > Mus pahari. The sequence continues at coordinate 46,220,918 of NC_034602.1, forward strand.
CTTCCCTCCTGACAGCTGACATCTGTCAGTCAGTGCTTTCGTTGTGTTCTAGGCCTCTGGGCTCTTTTCTAGAACCAAGGACTCTCCAGTGCTGCTTTGAAGTGAGAGGAGTGTTGTTTATTTTTATTACAACTCCAGGGCCACAAGTAGACAATTCAGAGCAGAACTGATTCTTTTCAAAGGAAGAATTGTTACATCTTCATTGAATACTTGAAATGATAATTTTACAGTGGAATATAATAGTATCTCGTGTAGTATGGAAGCCAACAATATAGTAAGGCATGACGTAGTGAGCAAAATAAGACAGCTTAGATGTTGTGCTATTTTGTCGAACCAGTAAGTAGGTAAGAATTCAGGGGCAGAGATCCCTGCCAGCTAGGGCATTTCATCCAGTTGTAGTCTAGCTGTGTGCCTGCTGTGTCCCTGAGCATGACTCATGACTTTCTTAGAAGGCTGTTTCTCAGGGCTGAGGTGGCCTCTTTGGTGAAGGCTGTGTCCACCCCTTCCTATCTCTTAATTCTCATTCTCGCACCCTACTGCTTTCCAAAAGCTTCCACTTCTTAGACCTAGTTTTCCTCTTTCATGTGCTGTTCCAAAATAGTTACATTGTGGTAGGGCTGGCAGTAGAGTGTAGGTGGGGCTCATGCAACACAGTGCCTTTCTTTTTTTCAACTGAGGAACTACATTTACTGTTGCAGAAATTGCCTTGTTAGCAAAAAAAAAAAAAAAAAAAATTCTTTTAATCTCCAGCTGTCTGTCTTTCTACATCCTGTATCCTCCTCTGCCTCTCCTGGAGTTCTGGTCCTGTTCACCATCCTTTTTCCTACCACCCAGTACACCAGAGGAAGAGGTAGGTGGATCTCTGCACGTGTGAGACCAAGCCTGATCTTCATAGCAAGTTCCAGGACAGAGACACTGCTTCAACAAAACAAAGCATGGAAGCCCCAACTGTTAGCTCTTTGAAATATTATCTTCAGGTTGTTAGAGGGTCTCTCCCAACTTACAGGCGTATCTTCTATCATGAAAAGCTAACATAACTCTACTGAGCTTTTATGTTACTACCTCCAACGTTAGTGTAGCCCCTATGTATACCTGACATCTCTAGGAGAACTGCAAGTCCACTTCACCAGCTGCTTATAGTAGACTGCTTGTTGGTAACATTTTGTACTTGTATGCTATTATCACTAAATTTCTAAGAGAAAATATCTCAAGTGTTAGTGTGGTGTTTTGAATCAAAAGCTACCTATAGTAGAATGGGTTTGGACCAGAGTTCATATTCTAGTTATCAGTTGATAGACATGTGTAATCATATGTATGATTTCTTGGCCAAGTGTCTCTTTACAGAATCTAGAGATAGCAGCTACATTTCACGGTAGCTAAAGGGTACATGTGGAAATGGATGTGTAAGTGTGTATTTAGGAAAAAACCTCCTTAATTAGCTGGATGACAGTAATAAGTCCTGGGCGGATGAGATGCCTCAACAGGGGAAGGGGCTTGCTGCCAACTCCGAGTTTGACTCTTGAAACCTGCAGGTAGAAGGAGATAACTGACTCTTGAAAATTGTCCTTTACCTCCACACTTACAACATACATGTACACATTTATTTGCATATATATATATATGTATATATACACATAAATACGTACACACACACAAAATAAATGCAAACCACTTAAAAAAATAAGTTCCTCTTATCTTAGCACTCATCATCAGAGGGCAAATTGTGAGGACATTCACATCACATGTATATTGGTTTGTCTCTTGGTTGACCCATGCATAGATGATGAAGAATACAAAGGAGACCAATGCAATATTGAAATGGGCGATTGGGAAAATGTTTAGAGGAAAGGGTTCTTCGTTTGAGTCGGAGGGAGTAAGGACATGGCAGGCAAATGGAAGAAAGGAAAGCTAGTCTCAATTGAAGAGTGTCAGGGGCCACAAGGACACAGGGCATCTTTAAGAAGCTGCAGATCGTGACGGGTCATAGGTTATGCTGCTGTGCAGTGTCTGCCATTCTAGAAACACCTTGCTCTGAAACCTACTGTGGCCATTTACTAATTTGTTTATACCTAATTAAGAGTTCTACCTTGAGAAAATTGTAGGCTCAGCATGGGAATAAATGTACTGCTTTCAGAGCTGCTACAGTGTCCACATGAAATAACATTCATAAATCTGGTATGTAGTACATAGTTAATGTTAGCAACAGTTTTTATTGGTGTCCTAGCTGTTTTTAGAATTCGATCTTCCCTGTCAGCATTCTGTAATGAAATGTTCTGAGCTGGTTGTTCAGTTTACAGTGCTTTAGACAACAGCCCTCTTTTGTTATAACTGAATCAGAAAGACAGAATTTTAAAGTAGCTTAGCTCAGTTTATTACTCTGTTTATTTAAAAACTGAGCCTGAGTGAAAGAGCTACGGTAGCTCTGTGACTTAGGTACACCGCCTGGCAAAGGTTTCTTTCCATTCCTAAGTGTGCTGAAAAATCACTGAAATGTCAGCCTATAGCACTTGCCACAGTTTTGAGCAGCTTCAGGTCACTCTTTGACACTGGGGATTTCCTATGCAAACAAGCCTAGGTTATACAGTACTCACTCTTTTAAGTCTCATCTACTTCAGTAGGTAAGTGGCACCCAACAAACTGTGCATGAGTGCTCAGTAAGGACCTTATACATCCTTTCGTGGAAAAGCAGATGTTCAAAGAATTCCTTCTCTTCTAGATGATGGTAATTAATTAAATTCTGTGGGGAAAAAAGTTCTTATGAAGAACTGAATTTAGCTAAGAAAGGAAGATTCAACAAAATAGAGGAGATGTTAGGATTCAAACTGGTTTCATATCAGGTCTTTGAGGAGGGATACAAAGGAGCCACTGTAGGGGCTGAAAGACAGCAGAGTGTTTGGAGCAGAGGGAGCTAATACAAAACTTCTCATGTCCTGGTCATGAGAAGAAAAACTGTTTGCAAGGAACCCAGACATCAAGTGGAAAGTCAATTCTTTCCCTTAAGTAACTCTGTCTTATGATAGGATGGTATTGTTTTAAAGATGCATTCGAAAGAAAATTAGTTTTACAAACAAAGCTATTTTAGACTAGCACAGCTGTCCACTCAGGTCGAGTAGTATTAGGACTGGACAGTTTAGTGTGCTCTTTTGCATTTCTTCCTTTGAATCTGGTCTCCTTGGAAACTTGGTGTGCTGGATTGCTTAGATTGGTTCTTTTACTATTGAAAAATCCAAAGGCAGAGAGAATCTTATCCTGTTTTCCTGGCTGAGAGTTTTGTGTGGGTGTGTGCAGTGCAGCTGTGCTGTGGGTTTCTTGGCATTCAGACAGGGCAGTTCTCCATGTAGTGCATAGCAGAAGGAAGAAGCCTTCGTGTAAAAAGGCTACTTTGACTGGATTAGATTCAGCGGAAGGCCCCTAGGCCTGAGCTGCTGGCTGGTAGCCTCATTTGTTTGGTGCTGTGGCTCCAGCAGGCTCAGGCCCATACACAGGTGTTAGGGTAGAGATGTATCAGAAAGAGAACATAAGAGCTTTGTCTCAGTATAAAATTGCCACTTAGCAATACAGTTTTTAAAGAAGGTTTTTATTAGTTATACTTTGCTTGTTTTTTTCTTAAAGATCATTGAAAAGGGCAGTGTGAAAACATTGCATGCAAATGTGAATTTAGAATTTTCTATAATTTATGAGAATGCTCTTTTCCTAGAGCCTTTGTGCACAGATGGATCTGCAGCACTGCATCTATCACTTCCTCGTTGTCTTCAGCCCCGTTTGCCCTCTGGTGTGGTTTTCCCCAGTCTTCACATTAAGTGCAGACAGTATGCAGCTCTCCATTTTTCACGCCTTCCCTTGGAACAGCTTACCCTTTACACAAGCAAGCAGAGAAATGCCTCCAACTTAATTCCTATGGTCTCTTCTTGTTTCTACCTTTGCTCTTGGTTGTTGCTCTCAAAGTGCTATAGAATAAGCTTCTATATTTAGTGTGCCTGCGTTCAGGTCCAGTCTTTCCTAGTGTGGTCCCTCTCTGACTTTCTGCCTCTTCCTAAAATAAAATACAAACCAAACCAAACACAACTCAGCAGGATTATCTCAGATCTTCAGAATTCTATGGCTTTTATTGTAGGTTTTAGTTGATGTAGTCAAGACAGAGGACTTACCTAATTCATTCTCATTTTCCCTCCCTCCCTCCCTCCCTCCCTCCCACTTTTAAATGACTAGCATGATTTAAACTTTGCCTTCTCCCATCTTTCTTCATTTCTAAGTTGCCCCCCCCCTTGAATCTTTGCCCAGGGCACTTAGATTTCACAGGGGTAAACAAGTCCCCATCTGTTCTCTGCTGTGTGCTGCAGTGCTTACCCTCGGCCTGACTCTCACAGGGTGGTTCTCTGATTAGATGCATTAATGGGCTAGGTGAAGTGCCTATCAAGTCTATATGTAGTTAAGTTGTTACACCCATGGAAATGGGTTGTTTCATCCTTTAAAAACTCTGTATTAATGCTTATTTTAGAATTAGTTTTACTACAGCCTGTCTAATTGTTTTATGTATTTTTTTCTGTTTTAGATTATCCGCATTTGGGAAAGCGGGTGGGCCTCACTATTTTCAGCTTACCCTAGAATGCTAGCCGCTATTCTACTACCACGTATTACATGTAATTGAAAGTTTAATCTCTCATACATAGATGTGTTTAGATTGTAATTTTGAAAGCAGTGTGCTTTAAACTGTACCTTCTTTTCTGTGTTACAGTTCACAATTGGACACTTGAGGATACCCTGCAGTGGTTGATAGAATTTGTTGAACTGCCACAATATGAGAAGAATTTTAGGGATAATAACGTGAAGGGAACAACACTCCCCAGGTCAGTGGTCACCCAGAGGGCGTTGAGAAATGTGTTGTAGATGCAACCTTTCAATTCTAAGTCTGAAAGATACTGCTGGGGCTGATGGGAGAAACAAAATACTGTAAATGTGTCTGTTTGAAGTACTTTATCTTTTTCTTATTTTATTATGTTTTTAGTTTTTGTGTGTACATGTAGTGTATGCATGCATGCATGCATGTTTGTGGTGTTAGAGTGTGTGCATGCAGATGACAGTGCGTGTGTGTGCAGGTCAGAGAACCATCTCTCCTGGACCTTTCACCATACTTTGTTATCAGTGTGTGCACACAGCAACTTAAACTTAGCAGGCCCCCAAGTTCCGAGTATTCTCTCACCTCTACCTACTGACCTGGAAGTGAGCATTGAGTGAATCCCTCTCCCCTCAGCCTACCCAAGAAGACTTCTTACCTTCAATTTGGTTTTCAGTGTACATTGTTCATCTGAAACAGTTGAACACTGAGTGTAGTAAGAGCTCTTCAACTGCTGCTAGATAAAAGCTCCTGAAGTAAAAACTTTTTAACGTCTACTAAAAATATTTAGTAAGTTTCTTAGTAATTTTACTTGTGTGTGTGTGTGTGAAATGATAGTGAAATGCTGACATTAGTTACTAGGTAATTATTATAAAATACTTTCAGTTTCATAAACTTTGCACTTTTAGTAAGTTATAATAGAAAATAATTTCAGAAGATAGTAGCTCATCAATATAGCAGCACAATTATTACCCTGCAGAAGGCTTTCAGTGTCTGAGTTTTATGAAATTGTTTCTGAAGTAGTTTGCTTTAATAGAGATGAGCTTTCAACAATGATTATCAGAATGTGAACTGGTAACTATGTTGCTTATGTATTGAAATCTATATACTGGAAATACCTTGTTTACTTTGCATATTATGTTTCTATATACAGGATAGCAGTTCATGAAACTTCATTTATGATTTCCCAGTTGAAAATCAGCGACCGGAGTCACAGACAGAAACTCCAACTCAAAGCCCTGGATGTGGTTTTGTTTGGGCCTCTGACACGTTAGTATCTCTCTCAGGCAGCGATACAGAGTGCAGTCTGCCCCATCCCTGTGGAAGAAAACAGACAGCTGAGAGGAACAGGCAACCAAAAAGAACCATTTGCTAACCATGAAGGAAATGTGGCTTGTAGGATGAGCTTTTCTGCCATAGAAATGGGAATTTTCAAACTAGTTACTAATATGAAAAGCTGTGAAACTGTGACAAACCTGAGAACTTCTCAGAAACAGGGAAAAAACCTCCTGAGAGTGTAGTTGTCTGCAGTACATGTCTTGCGTGGCATGTGAGAGTGTATGCTTTGGCAATACGGAACACTGCGACTTTGTAGCATGCACATAAACATGGATACACCCTGGACTTTATAGCCTAGCAACTTGAGATTTCTGTGGAGGTCATTTACTGGAAGCATGCAGAGTATCTTGTGGCAGGAGCAATAATTGTTTAGGCAGTATCTTAGTTAGGGTCACTATTGCTCTGATGATATGCCATGACCAACTGGGGAGGAAAGGGTTTATTTGGCTTACACTTCCACATCACTGTTTATCACTGAAGGAAGTCAGGACAGGAACTCACACAGGGCACGAACCTGGTGACAGAGCTAATACTGAGGCCATGGAGGGGTGCTGCTTACCGGCTTGTTCCTCATGGCTTTCTCATTCTGCTTTCTTATATACCTCAGGACCACCAGCCCAGGGATGATACCACCCACAATGAGTGGACTGGGTGCTCCCGTATCAATCAGTGATTAAAATCACTAAATGCTGTACAGACGTGAATATAGCTTCATCTGATTGAGACATTTTCTCAATTGAAGTTCCCTCTCAGATGACTTAAGCTTGTGTCAAAATGGCATAAAAGTAGCCAGGAAAGGCAGTCCACCACTATAAATTACATTTCTTTGGAGCCCTAAAATACTACATTGTATTTCATTAGCGATCATGTATCTTTCTTCTAATTAGTCCCCGGAAAGTTGGTATATATTGGCAGTCAGGGCAAGATTGAAATGATATTTGAGTAGAGGTTTTATGTTTTACATTCCTAAAGACAGTAGCACTTGTGCCTTCTGCATTACATTTGCAGTGCCGAGTTGACATCATACCTGGTAGGTTAGGGAAGAAGCATCCTGCATTTCATTTTGTCTCCTCCCAACCCCTGTGTTGCAGACAACTGGCCACTTGCTAACTAGCTATGGCCCTTGAACCCAGGGCTTCTCAGTGGTGTACATGGTGAGCAATGGATAGTGTTTGTTACTAGTTGACTGTATGGTGGAAGGCGTTTTCCTGTCAGCTGTAGCGTGCTCAGGAATATTCCTGGCCTCCTCTCAGGGAGGTACCAGTAACAACTTCCCCAGTACCTCCCTGTGTGCTAATGGGATAGTAGTGTTAGATCTAACATTACGGACCACTGAGGAGAGTAGTTTATTACAGAACCACATGCTTGAGGAAATGCTTTATGGTGAGTGATTGATTCTCCAGCTTGTGCCTCAGTGACAGTGACCTAGCCTAACTGAAGGAAATGGAAGCAAGTTATGGGATCCCTTCACTCTGTGGGGTCTTCTTTCAGTAGCATGAGATCGATCAGAATAAGCCTGTTATAGCCATGTGTTTCTTTGCCTTTCTGCAGGTCCTGTATATTAGGTAGATCCAATGAGCACACAGATTGTCGGAAGGGTTGTGACTTTATAAACCTGGAATTTGTAACGGATGGAAGGAGATAGTTTTGTTTGCTTTGTATGTCTGCTTTTCTGTATATTTACATGGTATTACATTCAAAAAATAATTTTACTATCTGCTTTTTATTTTTCTTTTTATAGGTCCACCTCATAACTGGATGAAAGATTTTATTCTCACAATTTCCATAGTAATTGGTGTTGGGGGTTGTTGGTTTGCTTATACACAAAATAAGACATCAAAGGAACATGTTGCAAAAATGATGAAAGACTTAGAGAGTCTGCAAACTGCAGAGCAGAGTCTCATGGACTTACAAGAGAGGTAACCGAAGCATCACACTGCACGTGGTGGCTCATACTGGGAGGTAGGGCTAGGAGGGTCAGGCTAAGGTCATTGTTGGCTGTGTAGCTGGTGAGATCAGGGTCAGCTTGCACTACTAAGAACTGCTCTCAAAATCCAGGATAAAACAAAAGTTATTACCAAAACCAGTCCTAACTCTTAATGTCACATAAATAAATATGCTTGTGAAATGTATGAATATATATGTAAACATTTAGTTTAGGTTAGTGTTCATATTAGGAATACATGCTTATTTCATTTTGTATTTTTGGAGAATTACAGTTTGGGAGTAAATGTGTAGAAGATCATAGGAACTAGATCAGATAGAGGTAGAATGTAGTTGAATTTTACTTTTAAATAGATTTAAATGTTTGTAAGGGTTTTTTTTTAAGTCTTTTTTTGCAGAGACCATTTTTTGTGATCCTCGTGAGCGCAAGATAACAAAAAAATGGACAAATAATAGATTGCCTGATATTTACCCTAATTTGAGATGAATAGAAATACTATAAATTCAGAATAGACTATAAATTTTAAAAGTATAATATTGTTTGGAACAATTTTTTCATTGAAATGTAATTTTGGATACTTAAGTGATGAATTTTTAAAAATGTATTGTTCTCTAAGACTTGAAAAGGCACAAGAAGAAAACAGAACTGTTGCTGTAGAAAAGCAAAATCTGGAACGGAAAATGATGGATGAAATCAACTATGCCAAGGAGGAGGCCTGTCGGCTGCGGGAGCTGAGGGAGGGCGCAGAGTGTGAGCTGAGCAGGCGCCAGTATGCAGAGCAGGAGCTGGAGCAGGTACTGTCCTAGTGGGAGTGGCCCTGCTGCTACTCAGACGGGCTGCCAGCAGGCCGAGGTTTCCTTTTTCTTTTGTTTTGTTCCATTTTCTGTATCCATGATGTCATGTGTTCTGTTCCTCAGCTAATAAAAAAATAATCTTTAGCATTGATCAAATTCATATTTTAAAAATAACAAAATGGTAGCCAGAAGGTGAAGTTTCCAGCTTGCTGCTGCTTCCATGCAGCGTTCTGTCCTGCTAGGCTCATTGGCTTGAGTTCACGGGAGGGGTTTACTTAGATCTGTAGTACGTTTCTGTTCCTAATGTCACCGTGTACGGTAAAGGACTTCTACTGTGGGCTTCTCTAAAGCCACAGGCTGCAGGTGTGAAGGATTCTATTAGTCATCCCTTTCAAACCTGTTAGATGGGTTTAAAATACAAGTCTGCTAAAGTTTTCAAAGATATCTGCAAAGATGTCCTTCCTAATGTCTGTTTCCTCCACTCAGCTGCTCAAAATAGGATGGAGTAGGCTTTCAGACATTTCACAGTTCTGCGGAGATGGGAGGATTGTAGGATTTCATGGCATGCATGTGTATCAATTTCCTGTCCCTGCAGAGACAAATTACTGCAAGCTTGGTGGTATAAGTAAATGTAGATTCAGTATCACTCTGAAGTGTCTGCAGGGCCTTGTCCTTCTGGAGCCTGTGTTTCCTTTCATTTATCATCCCATAAGTTGCCTGGAATTCTTGTCCGATGGCCCTTCCTTCGTCTTCAGAACACGTTCTGGGTTCTCTAATGCCATCTCACTTTCTGACTTACCCATTTACTGATGGAGAAACTAAGAAATCAGATAGGATTGGGAGATTTGTTCAGAATTAGTCAATTGTAAAGCGCTCTGCCTCACTGTGTACTGTTGGTGTACTGCCGCCTTTCAGTTGATTGCCACGTAAAAGATCAGAATTATATGATGAGTTTTGATTGCACCTCTGGGCATGTGTATGGATTGAGCGCCACTGTTTTCTTCTAAGGTGTCATTTAGGAGAACCTGTCTGACTGAACTCTGGTCCTCTTCTGTTGCTGCTACATCTCTCTTGAAATAACATTTTAAATCTCTTTCCCTTGACTTAACATTAAGTTTGGGTCTGGTTAATTTTTTTAGATATAAAGTTTACTAAACTTTTTTTAAAAACTATTAAAATTGCCTTTTAGATGTATTTTGTAGTTATGCCCATCTCATTGGCAAACCTTTCTGTCCAGAGCCCATCTCATTGGCAAACCTTTCTGTCCAGAATGTAGGAAAGAGTCAAGAAGTTAACAATAAAGGCCCGTCTAAAGTTACACGCATCCAAGACTAGGGATGCCCTTCAGGCTCTTACTAAACCTCCTGGCCTGACAGTTGGCTTGTCCCAGGACTACGAACAGCTTGCTAGCTCATCCTCTAACTTTCCTATAAGAAGGACGTAACCCTGAGGAACTAATACTACTTTTTGTCTTATTAGCATATGTAATTACCCTCCACAGTGGTTTCATTACTTCCTTCTCCTCATACAGAATCAATGTGTTTCATCCCATCCCTCCCTTCTGCCCTCTCCTGCCCTTTACTCTCTCACCCATTCCTCCTACTTTCATGTTTTTCACCTGATTATTTTGATGTCCCAATGAGTTGATTCCATTCCTTTATGGAGTCCTTGAGGAGGTAGTATTTACATAAGCATGGGCTTGCCAGTGGCCAGTAATGATATGTCTATCCTTCCTTAAGTGAACCTTAACTGCCTTAAGAACATAGTTTGACAGGTGACTGCCTCTCCTTTTATCTCTGGTTCTGTCACAGAGAGCTTTGCATGCCTTTGTAGACCCTAAGGTCACCGGAATGTGATGCTCCAGTTGTGCCAGTATAAACACAATCCTCATGTCATCCCGAGGCAATCAAGGGTGGCTTACAGGAGAACAGTGGGTCTTGTAGGAAGAGCTCAGCCCAACATGATTGTATTGATAAGAAATACCACTTTGAGTCGTCAGTGTGCAGAAACCCTTGCTTCTGCACTCAGGGACCTGCTCTGAGTACTACCCCTTATAGGATGCTAAAAGATGAGGAGGAGGGTTACATAACCACTTCTTTGCATTACACAACTGTTATTCAACAAAGGCAAGCTTTTGTGTGTTTAATTTCAAATCTTTGATTTCCTCTACTGCTGTTCAAAGAGTCATTTACTGAGAAAGTAAATGATTAAACTGGGAAATTAACTTATGTATATCTATAGTACCCTACAGTTGCATATAATGTGAAATATACCCCCCCCAGTGGAAATAACTTCAAAAATGATCAATATGGTATTACTTTCCTTAAATGAAGACTTTTGGGTAACTAATATCACATTATATTTTTATATCAATGATTTTGCTCCTAAAATTTTTATATTATTATTATAAGTCTCAGGCAGTGATCTTCAAAAGTGTGGATTTTGCTGGAAGCTTCATGGGCTTCCAGCCAATCAAATCCATCAAACCAAGTCTGGAAGCTAGGTTTGAGGTATGTGGGCTGCTTCTTCCTCACATGTTTCTGCTATTGCTTTCAATGTTCCAGAGGGATATAGTTTTTAAACCTTAAATTCATTTGTAAATGCTATTAACTAATTAGACTTTGAACATTCTCATGGATAACAACATAATTCAAACTAAGAGTTAAGATTTCGATCAAATAGCAAAGTTAAAAATAATAGATGTTGAACAGTTACTATTATGGGATGGTCATAAATTTCACATTATTTAATAGTTAATTTAAGCATTGCTCAGCCTCAATTTATGTCCCAATACAAAGTTTCTGTGCAAAATAATTTAACTATTTTAAGAGAAATTTATGGAAAATGTTTAGGATTGTAGAGAGTTAACATGAGTGAAATGTGTTGAGATTCTATGTGTAATATCCTAAACATTTAAATTACACTGAATTTTTAGTTTCAAAGTCTTCAGAGAGAAAAGGCTTGCTGCAGTCTGCTTGTGGTGTTCTGTAGGACTGTGTGTCACAGGGCCTGGTCTCAAGCTCTTTCTTCAAGAGATATCAACAAGGATGCCACATAGCTTAGCCAACCATCTTACTAAATTCACATTGTCGCATGTACGTTACACAATGAATCACACTAGGTGAGTGTCACCTAAGAAGTTGCTTCTATTGAAAAAACCTTTTTTTAAAGTCTCAAGTTGCAACTTTTTTTTTTTTTTTGGTTTATACACTTTGTGTCCTGTTGTGATTTCTTTTTAACTTTGGAGTTTTAAAATATTTTTCTACACTGCCCAACAGCTGTTCTATTTCTTTATCAAAAGTTTGTGTAGTCCTATTCTTAGTTTACTCTGGCAAACAGAAAGGTTTATTTAAATCAATTGGATTTGTTCAGATCACACATCCCTCTGCACTTTAGTTTAGAAATGGAGGGAGTTTCAGTTAGCTCAGTTAGCTTTGTGGGCGCAGTCATTCTGCAATCATGGGCTGGACACCAGAATCAGTGTTCCATCGTGCCCCCATGGCCTGATGGGAAGGTTTTCATTATGCATGCCAGTCCCACCATCCTGCCTAGATTGTAAGTAAGTTGTTCCAAGGACTGAGTCTCTGCTCCTTCTTTGTCACTTTCTTAGTGGGGCTTCCCTTCATATATATTTTTTTCCTTAGCATTTATTACACTTAACACATCAGACATCTTATTTCCTTTATTTAATTGGCTGGCCCTTAAATAGCATGTGGGAAAAATACTTCAATGCATAGTTTCTCACAGGGAAAATCAAATATATTCTTGGCCAGAATTGACTTTCTTGAAATTTACACATAGTCTATTCATGCTTAGTGTCTGCTTGCTTACAGGAGCAGTGGGTGATCTAGAAAGGGTGGAACAGGCTGTAGTGGGAGAAGCGCAAGAAAGAACAGACAGGGCATCAGGGAAGGAGACCTTGAAAGCCTGCTTGGTTTATGTGGGTATTGCTTCATATCCTAGGTTACCAAAAAATGTACTGTGCGGAAAGTCTGACCAGTAATTTATATATTTCCTGGGTTGTTTTCTTTTGAGTCTGATTTGTCTTAGCTTAACAGCTATAAAATACAAAAACTAAGTATTTCCACATTTTATATGTGTGTGGACACATGTGCCCCTTCACTAATCTGTGGGTTCAGCTTTGCTTAGTAATCTTATGATGTACTTCAAGTCAGTGCTAGTTTTGAAATAAAACATTTAGATTTAGGGACTTTAAAAGGTTTTTGTTAAGTCCATAATTGAATTGTTTTTGGTTATTTTGTTTTGTTTTGGTACCAACGTTTATTTCGGTCTTTTCTCCCTTTGTGTTTTCTTCCTCTCATCCTTCCAGGTCCGCATGGCTCTAAAAAAGGCTGAAAAGGAGTTTGAACTCAGAAGCAGCTGGTCTGTCCCTGACGCACTACAGAAATGGCTTCAGCTAACACATGAAGTGGAAGTACAGTACTACAATATTAAGAGGCAGAATGCTGAGATGCAGCTAGCCATCGCTAAGGACGAGGTAGTCTCTTATTTCATGGTCAATCACTTAAAATACAAAGACCTCAGTAAAAGCCCTTCTTGAAGATTCTGTTTTTAAAATTAGAGTTTGTCATCTAAATTGACCCTTGCAATTATTGAATTTAAAGTAAAATTACTTTCTCTAGAGAAGTGCATATATAGCTTTCAAAATTACCGTAGTGTCCTTGAGCAGTTGTGACTTTTGCCACTATTGTAAACGTTTTATACGGAGCTTCTCTCCTCCAGGTCGCTGCCTCCTATCTCATGCAGGTTAGTAGTTACTAGAAATTCATGTTTGCTGTTCATTAAATTGTGTGAAATAAGAGTAAGTCTTAATCTGAATTCTGGAAAAATGCATAGTTGACTCACTAACACCTCATTGCAGTAGGATTTGGTTAATGTCTTTCTGTTGGTTTTAATAGAAGATTCTGGTCTTTCGCGGCTATAGAAATCTGAGAAACAGTTCTCTAGAACAAAGCTTTAAATGTCTTTGACTTAGGAGAGCATGCTTTCTTTCTCATCTGTTTTCTTATTTTGAAAACATGTCTGTATCTTGGCTAATAATTTTCTACTGGTTTTATGATTAATAGAGTCAAAACCAGGATCAACTTCACTGGTTATAGAAGTAGCCATTTTCCTCAGCCTAGCTTTATTCTTTACCTTTTGGGTCTAGGCAGAAAAAATTAAAAAGAAGAGAAGCACAGTCTTTGGGACCCTGCACGTCGCACACAGTTCCTCCCTGGATGAAGTAGACCACAAGATTCTGGAAGCCAAGTGAGAATGCTGCTCTGTCCGTCTGTCTGTCGGTGCTCAGCTGTATACTATGTAGATAATGTATATTTAATCAGTGAGGCATATGTAATGACATAATTTATACTGATTCGGAAATTGGATAATTTCTTCTTACCAGTCAATTTCTGTGGTCTCCTGTTGTTTTAATTTCAGTATCATATTAAAGACTTCAGTCCGATAAGTAATCCATCCATTGGCTTTTCAGGAAAGCACTCTCTGAGCTGACAACGTGTCTGCGAGAACGGCTTTTTCGCTGGCAGCAGATTGAGAAGATCTGTGGCTTTCAGATAGCTCACAACTCTGGGCTCCCCAGTCTCACCTCCTCTCTGTACTCTGACCACAGCTGGGTGGTGATGCCTAGAGTCTCCATTCCACCGTACCCTATTGCTGGAGGAGTCGATGACCTCGATGAAGACACACCCCCAATAGTGTCACAGTTCCCAGGTGAGTGCTCAGTAAAGAGTTCAAGCCTTGGTTTGCTTTTTAAAGTAGGTACTTGACATGACCTTTTAGGAGTGATGTACTTTGAAACTTAAGGGGAAAAATACATTCTTCTTTGCTACTTTTTTAAACATATTTTTTCTCTTTTTCCCATATATTCTCACATATATTCTTTAAATGTGTGTTATATATTCTGTCTTAGAAATCTACCTGATCAAGATGTATGGATACTTAATTTATATAATTTATCACATTTATATTTCAACAGTTGTCATATATAACTCACGGTAGGATTTTGCTTTTAAGCATTACTTACCATTAAATTAAACTGAGAGAGTCGCATCAGAAAGGGCGGCACAGCATTATGACTGCAGATGGTTCTACCAGTGACATGCTGGACTCTGAGGGACACTGCAGAGAAAGTGGAAGGCAGTGAGTGTTGGGAGCTGGGTGTGGATGCTGGCTCTGCTGAACTCAGCTGAACTCAGCGCCTGACTCTTTCGTCAGCTTATGCTTTGCTCCATTCCCAAGGCTTTTCTTTCTTTCCTTTTTTTTTTTTGCCAATATTTTTGTTAAGCTTTTCAATACATTCTTTTATTAATAGTGTTACCCTGCTCTGCTTAACTCGTGGAGAACTAAGTCTTTCTGTCTTTAGCAAAATTAAACCGTGCTTGTTTATGAAAACTTAGATGTGATATGTATATGTGTATGTATAAAACATTATATATGCACGCACAGAAGTAAGATGTGCTAGTTGTTTTAAGATGAGCTTTGCTGTGTAGCTCAGGCTAGCCTCCTGCCTTAGCCTTCTGAGGACTAGGATTTTACTTGTATGCCAGCATGATGTTTTGCAGGAATATAAGTCCTTCCAAAGGTCGCTTTTGCGTGTATTAATATTGCTTAGTTGTACACCATGCTTTTGAGTTTTACTTCGTAAAAAACAACCTTGGTAAGATAAAATTTGAATGCTTTAACTCTTGACTTTCTGTAGTTACAGATGTTTTCAGTTTACAGGGTGTTTTTTTTTTTTTTTTGGTTTTTTTTTGTTTTGTTTTGAGACAGGGTTTCTCTGTGTAGCCCTGGCTGTCCTGGAACTCACTTTGTAGACCAGGCTGGCCTTGAACTCAGAAATCTACCTGCCTCTGCCTCCCGCGTTCTGGGATTAAAGGCGTGCGCCACCACGCCCGGCTTACAGGTTTTTATATTAGAAATTATTGGAAGCATCCTTTACCATTATTACTGCTTACCTGGTCTATTTTTCCAATACTTAAGACTTTTTTTTTTTTTTTTACCGTGTTAATAGAATGAAGCTCTGAAGAGTGGGAACTAACTATTAACTTAGTTCTGGGTTGACTGACACCTCAAACTATTAGATTTTGATGACAGTCAAGTCATCTTATCTGAGAATTTTTAATTTGGCCTTTTTTGTTCAATGTTGCAGCTTTCCTGAGACTTCTAGAACAGTTCTGATTCTATAAGAGCGTTGTGATAAAATCCAGCTCTTAATCTGACAGATAGCTCCCAGTCAGTGGGCCTGTGTTTGTCTTTTCCCTGGCTTTGATTCTGTTCGTGGCATAGTGGGGTGAGGAGCCAGTAACTCCCCCGGGGAGAGCAACAGCTTGGAAGTTTGGAGAATGCTTGAAGCAGGTGACTTCACTTGTCTCCTTGTCTGGACTGCGAAGTGGTGATGGTTAAGTTGCGTCTGTATTCAAGCTGGCTTGCAAATTGAATTTGTCTATTTGCTTATTGGTTTATATATGTGCTCTTATATAATACTGAATCATATGTGTATATTTCTTTGAAAACTAAGCCTTTTAAAAATAGTTTTTCTTTAAAATATGTAACTGTTGAGAATCAGAATTGTGCTTGAGGAGGATCAATTACATCTTTTTCTTGCCTGTTTTAGAAGCACTTTTGAGAGTTTGGAAATGGTAAAACTTAATTATTTTTCATTATTTTTGACCCATTAAAAGAAGATACTTACACTAAATGTGAATAATTGACATATGTTTTAAATAACTGTGGTATTATACATAGACATTTATACTTGTAAATGTGAAAAAGTACAAGTAGCTGGTTTGAAATGTTATAGGAAGTTTTAGAAATTAATCTGATTGCTCATAGAATTGGAGAGCTGTGCCTCCACCTAGTGTCCACACAGTGGTACTGCATTTTGCTTTGTTACAAGGACCAAAGTCCTGGACCTTATAAAACAAAGGCTGTTAGCCTGAACTGTACTATGGTAGGATGAAGGTGCTTCATTTAAATATCTCTTTATTGGTTATGTGTTACTTATGCTTGAAATAATGGCCAGGAAGCATGTTTTTTTTTGTAGGTAAATCGCAAAGGAAAAGATTCTAATGCACATAATACTACTGTCTGTAGTTTTACATGAAGAAACCCCAGAAACTGTTAGTTGATATATTTATTGTGAGTAGACGACTAGAGGATGGAATTACTCTTCCTCCCCCAGGCTTTAAGTATCTGCTAAATCCTTTCAGAGTAGAATGTAGTGTATGTCAGACTTCTCATAAAGCCCTTTGTACATTCTTAAAATCACTGAAGACTGTGCCCGTCCACTACAAAAGTAACCAGGTCGTCTTACATGTTTTTCTGAAATGAACCGCAGCATCTCTCTTTCCCTCTTCTAAAGTTGTGCTTTTCTAAAGCCTGTTAGAACATGCTTTCTCTACATATGTAATACACCACCTACATAAGTATCATCAAATCATAGATAATCATTTTCAACTTCTTTGCCCAAAAATGTGCTTCAGAGTTTTTCTGTGTTTATACAAGTTAAATTTACTGTGATTGTTTAATATGAGACAACTGTAGCTTGTTTATATATTTAATAACATGGGTTCTCTCCTTTCCCACTGAGATTCCTTGTATATTTTTCTTTTAAAAACAATAGTGGAAACACAAATTCTTATGTTATACATTATGCACAGCTCTAAGAATTTCTCTGGACCCTTTGAATGATTTTTGATCACTAGGCAAGAATCTCCTACTAGTCATGTCCAAATTGCCTTCAAAGGGGTTTTGTTTGTTTGCATACCCAGTGTTTTTGAGTCCTGCTTCTGTCTCCTCACTCACACTTGGCATGATTGGTTCTGTAGCCTGGATGAATACGAAACAATACTGCACTATTCCTAAATTTGCGTCATCGATAGTTTGGGAATATGTGATGCAGATGTGTAGCCTGCTTCGCTCACCTGTTTTATCCCGAGGCTCTTACATAGTTTGTTGTCACACTCTGCTTCCCTCCGTCTTCCCTATCCCCTTCTATCACACTCTCACCAGGTAGGGGCTTCACATAATGTGATTTCGAAACTCTTCACTTGCTGTTAGTATTGTCTGCTGTGTTTTGATGTGTGGGCTGTCACAGCCATCATTTTGTTACATTTTTATTCATTATTTAGAAATAATTATCTGCTTATCATTGTTTCACTTTTTCCCCTTTTTTGTTCTTTTTTGAAAATATAGCATTGATTAGTATTTTGTTAAGCAAATTAGAAGTGAGAAATTCCATCTTTGGCAGAAAATATCCTTATTGACACTTTCACTGAAAAGTAACAGTTTAACTAGATAATGGTGTAGATTAATTTCATTCTGTACATTTTCCAAAGTGTTTTGAAGTTCCTGGTGAGAAATTTGTCCTCAAATTAGTTTCTCTTTAGGTACTCTATAATTTCTGATTACTAGGAGAGTTATTTTATTTCTTGTTGTTCTGTGGTTTCATCATAATATGATTGGCAAGACAAAAACATCAGAATACACAGGAAAGGTCAAAATTCTTGATTGATTGAGTGTCAGCTGGATCTTAGAAGTAAACTCATTCACTGTGATGACGATTGGACGGGTTGGCTGGAGCTGAGTCCTGGGGAAGAGAGCATTGGTGTGTAGCCTGAGGCCTGCTGCTGTCTAAGCCCGGTTCATGAAGGTGTGCTCCTTCCCTGGTGCTGTGGCATAGGAAGGATGCAGCACGCATGAAGAGCTAGCTTGAGAAGTTGGTTCTCGAGATAGTCAGTAGATAGGGAGACCTAAGATAGAAGCTTCGTGATGACCTATGTTCAGGAAGCAAGCTTTGGTTTCAGCTGAGAGACTGTGTAGTCTTCATTTAAACCTTCTTAAAGGTCAAACAGGTTGTGATATGTCAAGACTATCCATTGATACTTTATACAGTTTTTTTCCTCCTGATCCGGTGTGAGTGTTCATAAACAGTTTATAATTTCTTCCAAGTATGCTATAGTGACTTTAAATCTAAGGGTTATTTTGAATAGCACTTTAAATTATTCTTTTTAATAGTGTTAGATTTTTATAGCAAAACTACATTGGTGTTCATTTACTTTAGTTTTACTTCTGTTACCATTTTATTACATTTGTAGTAATTGCTGTTACATTTGCCATTGGTGGTAGAGAATGGCATTTGTTGATATAGTTGCTTGAATAAACATTAAACCTGATATTTTACATCAGTTCTTGTGTACATGTTTGCAAGAAGACAGTTAAGGGACTTTGGTGGCTATGAGCATTTTCATTGACTTGTATTTTTCAGGGACCGTAGCTAAACCTGCTGGATCTTTAGCCAGAAGCAGCAGTTTATGCCGCTCTCGTCGCAGCATCGTGCCGTCCTCCCCACAGTCTCAGCGAGCTCAGCCTCCTGCACATGCTCCTCTGGCAGCCCACCCTCGGCACCCGCACCATCCGCAGCATCCCCAGCACTCATTGCCTTCCCCAGATCCAGACATCCTGTCTGTGTCAAGTTGCCCTGCTCTGTATCGGAACGAAGAGGAGGAGGAGGCTATCTACTTCACTGCTGAGAAACAATGGTATTGATGCTTAATGTCATAAGTGCAGAGTGTGGGTCTAAGTGGAGCTCGGGGGGGGGGGGGGGACATGGGGTTGGAGTGGCAGCAGTGCCACAGTGTATTTTGTGTGTGTGACCTGTTTGTGGACCTCAGTTCTGTATATCTGACGTACATCTGGCCTGAATGGGTTTTCTGCTCTGTGTATCAGAGGCTAAAATCAAGGTGCTGGCCCAGCTGATTGTCATGTGGGATCTGGAGTCCCCTTTGTGGCAGAATTCAGTTCTTTGTGGTTATATGGCTGAGGTCTTATTTCTGTACCACTCTAAGCATGAGATCTGTTTGTTTTCAGTTTCTAAAGGCAGTTTCATTTGCCCAGGGCTTAAGAAAATGTTGAGAACCTAATGGAGCGAACAATAGAATCAGATGAACTTCACAACTAATTCCTTCTCCACCATGAGTATAGCAGCATGCAGTTCATTCTGTCTGAGAGGGGTCAGTGCAGCGTGAGGCCCATGGCTGTCGGGAGCTCACATCTCAGTGCTGCTGGTAACAGAAGAACGTTGTTGGCTTCTGATTTTGCCACATATTCGTAGTGTGGATGGCAGTCTGCATGGCTCCTGCCACATGGCTCTTGTGATATTAACATCAGATCACTTTTCCCATAATGATCTCACTGCCTAGTGAGAGTTATTTTTTAATTAGCAGACAGTCTTTGAGGCCTGTTCTTAAGGAAACAATTGGCATTTGCAGTCTCACTGCAAGTATGGATTTAGTGCATCTTCCCACAGGGAGCTAATTATTATGAATATTTGATTCATGTATGTTTGTAGTATGACCACAGTGAGCAGCAGGATGGCTTTACCTCTAACTTGTTTTCCTGTGCTTTCTGGAAGATGGTAGGGGATGCCAGAGCGGCCCTGGCCCACAGAACCTTTCTACCATGGAAAGTTAGTTAAGTTCTCCTTTCGCATAGCTTGTCAAAACTTCACAGCAGGTTATAAATATGAGAGGAATCTGACTTCAGGGAACGCCTCTGCTGCTCTCCTAGTAATGGCTTCTACTGTTAAGCTGACCGTTCTGTCCGTATTCCACTCATAGACACTCACGAGCCGTCACCAGAGTTGTCTTTCTTTTTTCTTTAAAAACATATCTTCTTGTAAAACGTACATGAATTTAGCTACAGGTTACTACAGAGAAAATAATGCAAATGTTGTGTATGATTTCCAAAGGATACATGCTGTAGAAAGAATGCACATTTAAAAAAACATAAGCCAGGGGCTGGGGAGATAGCTCAGCAGTGGGAGCAGGCAGAGCTTTGGTTTTAGTGCAGTGTCATAGTTCCTCATCCTTTCCTCAAAAAGTTATATTTCATCAAGTTCATATCTAAACATTAAAGGAAGTGATTAAAATTTCATCTTTTCAAACATATACTGGCAGTTTTGTGGTTCAGAAAGAAAAATAGTATTGAAGGAGAGCAAAAGTCAAAAAGGCTTATGAAAATTCAAAACTCAAACATTTTCATCTCCCTGCAAGTTAAAGAAGGCATAACTTAATTATTTTGTTTGATTGTTGTAAATTATCCTAAATCTGGAGAGTGGCTCAGACAATACAGTGCTTACATGAGCATGAGCACTGAGTATGGATCCCTGGAACCAGTGTAAGAACCGTGTACAACACGCGTCTTAACTCCAGCAGGAGAAGGGCTGGAGACAGATCTCTAGCTCATTAGCCAGTCAGCCTGAGCTCATGAGTTCTGTCTCAAAAAATAGCATGGATAGCAGTCAAGGAGGATGCTCAGTGTTGACCTGTGGTCTACTCTTGCACACATACAGCCACACACATACATACATACACAGTACGTACACACACACACACACACACACACACACACACACGAGGTGGGGAGATGACAGGTTATTTTAAAGGAAAACTTTTCAAATCTTACATATATTTATACATGCATATATATATATATAATTATAACATCTTTTTTTTATAGTAAATAATGAATGGAAGTTGATTTGGTAGAGTATTTGCTGGTACTGTTAATAACATGTAGCTCTAAAGGTATTACCTTTGTCTGTCTCATTCAGGGAAGTACCAGACACAGGTTCAGAATGTGACTCCTTAAACTCTTCCATTGGGAGAAAACAGTCTCCTCCTTCAAGCCTTGAGATATACCAAACACTGTCTTCTCGAAAAATCTCAAGGGATGAGCTCTCCCTGGAGGGCTCTTCCAGGGGGGACTCGCCAGTGACAGCAGATGTCTCCCGGGGCTCCCCCGAGTGTGTGGGTCTGACGGAAACCAAGAGCATGATCTTCAGCCCTGCAAGCAGAGTGTACAACGGCATCCTGGAGAAATCCTGCAGCATGCACCAGCTCTCCAGCGGCATCCCGGTGCCTCATCCCCGACACACATCGTGCTCCTCGGCCAGCAACGAGAGCAAGCCAGTTCAGGAAGCCTCAAATGTTTCCAGAGTAAGCAGCATCCCACATGACCTCTGCCATAATGGTGAGAAAAGCAAAAAGCCATCCAAAATCAAAAGCCTTTTCAAGAAGAAGTCTAAGTGACTCGGCTGACGTGATGGAATTCCATTCAAGTGGCATCTGTAAACTTTTATCTCCCACCCTCCACTCCGTTTTTATTTTACTTTTAGGAATGTAACTCCACTGGGGCTTTCCAGACTTGATGCCATAGTGGAAGTGTCCGTAAGGGCAGCTGTCTACTGTCTGCTTATATCTAACTGACTACGCAATCCGTTCATCAAGTCAGATACCACCGGAGTCATCGACAGGAGGCAGTTTACAGTTCTTTCCGCCTATTTATTTCTGCATTGATGTTAGTGATGTACACACAGCATTCTGTTGAAAGCCGCTATGGACTTACGAGCTTTAATGGACTGTAAGCCAGCATGGGCTTGCAAAATTTTCTTGTTTACCAGAATATCTTCTTATCTTTCCACAGAGCTGTTTCCATCATGGACTAAATAACTTAAAAGAAGTAAAACTGATTGCACTACTGTTTTCCAGACTGGAAAACAAAATCTCTGCAAGTAAAACTGTATAGAGTTTATAAAGTGACTGTGGATAGGGGACTGTTTTCACTTTTAGATAAAAGGGGTTTTTAAGTAGAAACTAGGGTTTCTAATTGACTTGATTTCTGGAAATGAAAACCCACACTTTTATTATGGGACGCTTCCTCAAATGCATTTATTATTATAAAGTTTCAAGTCCTGCTGTAAAGACCATGTTGTTTTGTTTTCCCCAGGGCTTTCACTGTGATTTACTGCACTGCAGGCTGTATGATAAAATATAAATAATGTAAAGACAGAAGGCTCTTGATTCCTTATACAAGTGGAAGAGTAAAACTTGATCGAAGGACTTAAAACATTCACATGCTTAAACTGTGGTCTGGGGTGTGGGGATTCAGGCACTTGTTTACAGACTTTGAATAAATGCAAAGAATTTATGGTTTGTGAAAAATTTGTACTGTGGAAAAGATAATAAATTGGAGACATTATTGTGTGGGACTGTGCTGACTTTTGTTGATAACACTCCACTGAAAACACTGTTTTCTGGAGAGCCATGTAAGCTGATTTGCTGCTGTATTGCAGTATAAGAAATGGTGATGTTTTAGAACTACGTTGTCAACAAATTTCTTTGTTTTATATTGTTTGTCATATTTTTATGTAGTTTGAAATGTTTAAATGTTCTCATATCAAGATTAACAAATATAAATTTATGGTGCATTTAGAATGTGTTGAATGAGTTTGTAAAGTTTGGAACTGGTTAGATGCTGGGCATGTCTGAGAGAAGCCTGAGAGCAGCCTCAGGTAGGACAGCAGTGCACATTTAGTTTCTGCCTTCTCAGCTCTTAAGACCTCAGGCAGAACTATCTGGAAATGCAGGTGGTTGGGTGACCTCGGATATGTTAACTAGAATTTTTATTTTTTATTTTTTTATTTCTTTTTGGCACTGGCTATCTGGGAATGCTGATAGATAGGTAAGACGTTCTCTTGAGATTTGTGTAAAAGGAGTACTTTATTAAGGATCTAAGTCTCAAAGTTTCCTGTGAGTTGTGATTATTTATTTCCATTGGTCTGGTTGTTATAACGTCCGGGTCTCACTGGGGTCGATGACTGCCAATCAGCTCCGAAGATCAGAAGCTGTCTGTCTGAAATGAAGATGCTTTGCAAGATAGCGTGAAAGGTGGAGTTCAGAGACCACTCTAGAGTTCTACTGGAAGGAAAGCAATTTTGCATAAAGAATTAGTGTCCAGACTAATTAGAAATCCTCAGACTAAAGGGGGTGTTTTGTCTTTGTCACGGCTGGAGCAGAGGTGTTCTCTTTGGAAATTGCAACAGAAATAAGTGCTTTTTAGTTTGATGGATAGAAAGGTCTAAGCTACCAGAGGGTGAAGTGTACACAGAAGGCTTGGCTGCGAGATTGCTTATAGCTAGGGTTGGTATGGCGTCCTAGGTCAGAGCCAGGTAGAAACTGATGGAGGTTGGGCGAGAGAGTATGGGTGGTTTTAGGAAAGGAGTGTATTGTGTATACCTGATTACACATTTATAAGCAGGTCCAACCAAGGGATATTTACTGTTGTATGGTGTGATGTTTATTTGCATTAATAACAGTATTTGGGAAAAGAACAGAAATTCAGAGAAAAGAATCTAGTTTTGGAAAGCCATCATCGTTTCTGTATCATGTCACATACGAAGAGTTGGGCATTTCTGTAAGTTTTACATATATTGCCTTCCTCTACTCTTCCAAAACTATAATATTCTCCTGTTTCTTCCTTATTGTAAGAAGAGAAAGGTTCCTGGTAGTGAAGGGCAGAGAAGAAAACAGCAGCATGGGAGTCAAGTCACACTATTAAAACTACTTTTACTAGTTAGTGTGTTTTTTGCTATTTTTCTAAATGGGTATGTGTTTTACATCATTGAGATCATGTTTATATCATGCCATTTCACTTTTAACTCAAGAGTTTCTCCAACATTACAATTTCTTTGCAAACAACATTTTAGTGGCTATCTAATAGTATGACGCTGTATGGATTTACTATAATCTTTTAAATCCTTCTGTCATTCAGTGTTATAGTATATGTTACTATTTAAAACATTAATCAGTTACTTAACATAATATTAATATGTAATCATTTAAAACATTAATGTCATTCAAGTTTAGGCTGCTGCCATATTTATTACATGTGGAGTAGTAGCATTTAATATTTGTTGAGTACTCTCTATGCTAGGCATGCTTTGAAATTCTGGAATATAATTCTAATTCAGTCTTTACAATAACCTGTAAAATAAGGCTCTTTTTTTTTAAATCACTGTTTTCCCCATGACCAGATAGCTCGGAACTTTAGTACGTCATTGATGCGTGGTAAGGGAGCACTCTTCTTAACCTCAAAACAACACTGCGTAAATTCTCATTAACATGATTTCTTACCGTGTATTTTAAGGAACTGTATAGTAAAATGTGAAGGTTGTTTTAGTTCACGTCTATGTACATATAAGTATATAATGTACATATTCACACTGCCTCACGCATACTTCAGGGGTAACATTTTAAAGGTTTCTTTACCCTACTTCAGTGGTTCTCAACCTTCCTAATGCTGCAACCCAAATACAGTTCCACATGTTGTGGTGATCTCCAACCATAAAATTACTTTCGTTGTTACCTCATAACTAATTTTGCTACTGTTATGGATCATAATATAAACATCTGATATGTGACCCCTGTGAAAGGGTCATTTGATCAGAAAAGAGGTCACGACCCACAGGTTGAGAACCGCTGCCCTAAGCAATGTTCACAATCCTCTCCTTAAGACACTGAGTGTAAGTAACCTTTCACTCGATGATTTCTGGACTGCAGTTTCGTTAAAGCTTTACCAAGTTGATAGAAAAAGATTGTCTAGAGAGATAGGACACTTTACTGCTTTGTTAGCCTGTATGTTTCATGTTAGTGAATTGCTTGCCTGTGGTTTTTGCTCATTAAGTTAAGCTAGCGTTTTTCTAAATATTTTTGTAATGTTTTCTTCAAACAGTTAATGTGCTTTGTTTAGCAATGAAACTAGTTTTCTTTTAAATAGATATATTGTTTATCCTTATTGTTAAAGTAAGTGAAAGAAAAACTAGATTTAAATTTTAGTTATACTGATCTTCTGTTCAGAGTCTTAACTTTATTTCTATGGCTTAGGTGGATTTTCCCCTCAATATTATGGGTAAACAAGAGTAAGGAGGCAGTGGTGAACTCCTGTCGTCGTTGTCTTCGTCGTCGTCATAGTCCTCCTCCTCCTCCTCCTCCTACTCCTCTTCCTCTTCCTTCTCCTCTCCTTCCTCTTCCTCCTCATCCTCGTCTTCCTCCTCTTCAGTACATGTTTGTGTGTAGGGGTGCTCCTTGATGTACACATGTCTATGTGTGCCCTGTAGGAGGCAGAAGTTATTAATGTCAGATATCTTCTTCATCCAACACTCTGGTTTTTGTGACAAGCTCTTTCACTGAACCTGAAGTTTACAGATTGAACTATACTGACTGGTCGGTGGACCCCAGGAATCTGCTCCCTGTGGCTGCCAGCACTGGAGTGGAGCAGCTTAAGTTGCTGCTTCCGACTTTTCACATGGATGCTGGGAGTCTGAACTCGGATTCATGCTTGTGCAGCAAACATTTTACCCAGTAAGCCATCTTCCTATGCCTCCAGGGTCATCTGAACTATTGTAGTTGAAGGAATAGTCAACTATAATAGTTTATCTTATGCCAGGCATCATGAAAATCCCCAAATGTGAACACTGATATTACAGGTGCTGTAAAAGAACCCAGTATATAATAGAGAAGGAAATCCTCACATGCTAGAGATCTCCAGTGACTTGAGGAGCTAGAGGCTCATGGAAAGAGGAATTATGTATTTTATAGCATTTAATACATCAAAGACAATTCAGTGGTGGTCTTTTGTCAGAGACATGGGGAGACTGGCTATGGTGCTAACATGGGATCAAGCACAAGTTAGTTTTAGCTCTCCCATTGGTGTGCCATCTGAAAATGAGCTTACACTTACCAAATTCCAGCAGAGCATTTAACAGCAATGAGGATAAATTGTCGAAAACACAGCATCTGAGCCATTTCATATAAGCCTTGGGGAGTACTGATTAAAATCACTTATTCCACCAGCCATCATGGGCAAGTCTGCAAGGCACTGTCCTTCAGGGATATCTGAGTGGGTACAAGCTGCTGTCAAATGAATTAGAGTCTAATAGACCAAGCTTTAGGATTCCAGCTCTGTCCTAAGATGGGGGGGCTTTCCTAGAGTTCTCTACAAGTCTCACAAGTTCCGAAGAGCCTCTAAAAGACCACATTCACTGTAGACTCAGTTGTAACAGTGGAGCAGCCTCAGTTTAGGTAGCGATTCCGTGGTGTGACCAGATGGAGGCCAATGCCAAGCATCCTCTTTGGAGTTACACAGTCCTTGTTGCTGGATTCCACAGCACCCTAGTGCAGCTTTTACTAAATTGAACCCCTCTGTATCAGCCTCCAGAAGTAAGGGAAGACCGTAAGCTAAGGTAAGGCAGACAGGTGGGCTTTGTCTGCAGAAGCTCTGCAGGTAGGTGCATGCCAGCGGACTACAGCAGTGGAGCTGGGGGGATCTCCAGTCCTTTAAGTGGCAGCCAGGCTTCTGCTCTATCCAGGCGTCTTAGAAGCTCCTACCTGGGTCAAAACAGCTTATCTCCCTGAGTGAACTTGAATGTCAGATAGTTTGGTTATGGGTAGCTGTTCAGTGTTGCACTTCTCTTCATACTCTGTATTCTCTGCGTGTCCTTTCTTTAATTTCTCAGCTCTGAAATGTCCAAGTAGACCTCTTCCCATGTGTAAAAATGATAGAAGCTCCAGCATACCAACCCCTGGCCCAAAAGTTATGGAAGTACCAGCACGTGGGCTAAAAGTTTTCAAATCAAGTGTGCGGAGTTTTTATTTGATTCTTTTCCATGAAAAAGCTATTGACATTGAAGATACGCCTCTTGTAACCAGAAAGTGCGAGGCATTAAGGGAGCTACAGGGGGAGCATGAGGCTTGGGTGCAGTAGTGAACTGCTGTGCTAGAGGTCACCTTTCACTTTTGAAGGTCAGAAAATGAACCTGGAAATAGCCTTGAGTATGAACTGTGGAAAAGGTGGGAAGGAGCGGGGAGGAGAAACTCCATGTAACAGCGTGTCCATTTAACCTTGATGTTTCAATACAGTATGTCTGCTTGTTGACCTGATAGACTGAATTACATAAATGCAGGATTCTGCCTTTCTTAGCTTTACACTCCAAATGATTGACACTTAAGGAATTGAATGTGTTGTGTCTGATGAGTGAATAGATGTGTGACAGGAATTATTGCTACCTTCAAGTTCCAAGTAGTTACGGGTCTTCTTCATGAATTTAGTTAGTAATAGAAAAGTCTTCAAGAGTATCCAGTATATGTCTAAGCATCAGGCCCTGTGTCATGGAGTCAATGGTGAATGTTCATGAACAAACATTTTTAGAGCCACAGTGGTGAGCAGTGAATAAATAAGCCTAATATGAAGAATGGATGCTTTTCTTTCAGATTGTCTTAGACTTTTATATGCCTAGTCAAGTTACTTGGTATGTTCAGTCTTGGTATTAATGTTTTCTCTGAAACATAGCATTTAATGGCTGTACTACATATTTGGTAATTAATGTCACTGTAATACTAAACCTGATTCTTTAATTATGTAGTAATGATCTACAGTATGTTTGTTGCTGAGCAAATGACAAAGATCATAAGTTTTCCTAACCTTTCTTGTTGGGCATAAATGCTCCAGAAGAGCTGTAAATGCACAGAATGACAAACTTACTTAAAATACCAAGAAGTGTGTGTGTGTGTGTGTGTGTGTGTGTGTGTGTGATTATTACTCCCAAACATGTAGATGTTGACATCTCAAACAGGGTGGAACTGAAACTAACTTTTCAAAGATCACAAGAACAACTTAAGTATGAATTATGTTTCAAAAGAAAAAAAAAAAAAAACCAGTCCAGATGCTGTGAGTGTAAGAGAAGACAGAAAGCCTATGCCCTCCCAGGCCCGGCTTACACAGGACAAGACAGTAAACAATTGAAGTATGCAATGTGTTAGATGCAGGAAATATGTGCTAACGGTCGTCACATTCAAGGTGACGTTTGCAGGCTCAAGTGAGATGGTCAGAAAAGACCTTCATTAAGTCTGAGTAAAGATGTGAAGAAAGTGGGGTGGCCTTGCAAATACCAGGAAAAGAGCATTCAGCTGTGTACATACCGCACACTCACCAACCATGCCACTGGAGCAGGCTTTAAAAGAGCATTCTGGCCAGAACAATTACAAATACCGGGTAAAAGACCCCATGGTTTTCTCCCTGCTCCATGTCTTTTATCTCACATTTTCAGGTAGACATTGGTACGGATTTACTACTTGCAGAAATGGCTTGTAGTAACACTTGCTGCTTTTTTTTTCTCCCATTTGGAACACTAAAGATCCCCGAAGGCACACTTTAGTGAATTGGCCAATGTTCTTTTCCCCTTCTACCCAAGTCCTGGGTCATCATTTCTTAGTCTATGTGCTATAGTAATTAGGAGAATGAACTTTGGCATCTGGTAGCCCCAAGCATACTCCAACTTTTCCCACCGGTGATACTAGACAAATCCTTTCAGGCTCTTTCTCCCTCTGTAAAGGAGGGGTGTCCTTCATTGTTATGAGTGTTAGATGTGTGTGAAGGGTTTCGCATAATGCTGGGTTCCTAGCAGGTTCCTTCCTTGTGGGATTTAGCTCTGAGTCACAGACTATTTAGGAGAAGGTCTAGTTCTGTTCCTATGTAAAAGAGATCAGACTCCCAGAGTCTCACTGATGGTCCTCAGTGAGGTCGTGTTTCCAAACCTGTCTCCAAGTCCCATCCTAAAACCTTAAAGATCTGAAAGGCAGCCTCATGCTGCTTACTGGGAGCTTGTCATCACTAACATGTAAATGAGTACTTACAGGCTCATTTCAGGCCCCATTGTGTCCCTTCTGGCCACTATGACCTGATCCTCTTGATGCATGCATATCATTTTGCTTCCACGTAGTCTTGTCCTGAATCCTGCTCCCTTGTACTTCCTGAGCTACTCAGTGCATCCTTACAGTCACCGGTGGCTTCCGCTTCGTGCCCTTGACTCCCCACAGGAGATTTGTGCTGCTGGTGTTCTCCTTAGCTCTCTGATCCTGCTCTCATTCCTGTTTCTGTGATTACCACACCACCAAACCTCCACACTGAGCAATAGTTGGCTTCTTAGGAGCATGTTCAAATTCAAACCTCCCCTTTCCCCATTCCTTATTAGTTTCTATTGGTTAGCTTATACATAGATTTAATTATGACTCTGATACATGTATATCACCATACTTGACCTATATTCTATATTCATTCCTTATCTTTTCTCTTTCTCCTCTGCTCACATACATACACACACACACAGAGAGAGAGAGAGAGAGAGGAGAGAGAGAGAGAGAGAGAGATTGGGGGGGAGGGGAGAGAGAGAGAGATTGAGATTCTACCAAAGAGAAAAATGTGTTTGTCTTAGTCTGGCTTATTTCACTTGGCTTGATATCCAATTCCATAGATTTCCCTGAAAATTACAAAATTACCTAATTTCTTTCTTCACTGTAGCTGATGTGTGCAGCCAAGATTGTGTTTATCTGAATGTTTCCATATCTTGGCTTCTGTGACTAGCAGTGCAATCTGCATGAAGTGATGGTTTCTCTCTGGTGTGTTGATTCCTTCAGGTAAATATGTAGGAAGCCTTAGCTGGATCATATGTAGTTCTCTTTTCAGGTTTTGTTTTTAGGGGAACCTCTATGCTGATTCCCGGAGTGACTGAATGAGTATCATTCATTCCCAGCAGAGCATAAAACGGAAAGCTAGCTCCAGTTAAATGTTTTCCTTATATATCTTCATCCTGGTTCATTGTCACCTGGTTTCTTGGTGGCCAGCCTGAGTAGGATGTGGCAATCTCAGTGTAATTTATTCTCTGATAGCTAAGACCATTGAATTCATTTACCCATTTGTTATTGGATGGATTTATTTTGGGGACATTTGCTCTTTGTAGGTTTGTGCTCTTGGTATGAATGCCCTGTCAGATGTAGCCAGATTTCTCCTCCCAATCTGTAGCTGACTCTTTCCTCTGCTCACTGTTTCCTTTGATGTTTGGAAGCTTTGGAATTTCATGTGATCCTTTTTGTCAGTTTCTTGCTTTTATCTCCTAAGCCACTAAAGTCCTTTTCAGAAAGCTCTTTATGCCTGCATTTTGAGCTGTTTTACCTATATTTTCATCTAGCAGTTGACAAAAAGTTTTAGTTTTACATTAAGATAAAACTAAATATTCTTTATTGATAAGTCATGCAAGGGGAAAAATAGGGGTCTACTTTCACTCTTCTACGTGTGGACCTAAGTTCAGCCATTACTATTTGGGGGAGGCTTTTCTCTCTCTGATGTATTGAGCATCTTTGTTACAATTCACACATCTGTAGTTGGTAGATTTATTTCTGAGCCCTCTTTCTTACTGATCTATTTGGTTTTGTGTCAATACCATGCCATTGTAGAGAATTTTAGTTTTTCCTCTTCTAGTATAATGTTGATTGCAGATTTGTTATATAGCTTTTATAAAGATACATTCCTTGAATTCCTAGTTTCTTCAGGTCTTTTATCATGAAGGGATGCTAAAATTTGTCAAGAGCCTTTTTTGCATCTACTGAGATGACCTTGCAATTTCAATTTCTTAGTAATCTATGTGCTGTATCAAATGTATTAATTTGCATATTACAACATACTTGTAGATGGATGAAACCAAATGGATATGGTATAGGATCAATGTGTCATTAAATTGGGTTTTTAAGTGCTTCATTCAGAATTTTTACATCTTTATTCATCAGGGAGATTGGTCCTTAGGTTTCTTCTTTTGCATCAGTGGTTCTCAACCTTCCTAATGCTATGACCCTTGAAAATACAGTTCCTAATGTTATGATAACATAACCATAAAATTATTTTTGTTATTTCTTCATAACTACTGTCATGGATCATAATATAAATATCTCTGTTTTCATATGGTCTTTGGTAACCCCTGTGAAAGAGTCATTTGGCCCCCAAAGGGGTCACAACCTATAGGTTGAGAACTACTGTTTTGTAGTATACTATCTAGTTTTAGTTTCAAAGTAATACTGGCTTCCTATGATAATTTGGAAGTGTTCCCTCTCCTTTTGTTTTCTGGAGTACACTGAAGATCATTGCTAATTGTTCTTCTTTAAAGTCTTGTAGAATTCACAATGAGTCCATTTGGTCCCATGTTTTTCTTTGTTAGAAGACATGTTTAAGCTGTGTGTATCTTCTTGATTTAAATTTGTCTAGAAATTTATCTATTTCTTCTAAATATCCATCTTTAAAAAAAAAGGGGGGGTTCGTTTATCTTTTCAAAACCAATTTTTTTAAAGTGATTCTATAGTTCCCTTTTAGTATACACTTAATTTATGCTCTGATCCTTATTATATCTTTTGTTCTATTGATCTAGGGTTTTGGATTGTTCTAGTTTTTATAAGACCTTGAAGTATATAACTAAATTATTTATTTGAGATCTTTGTGATTTTTCCCCCTAAACGTAAACACTTATAACTATGAAGTTTTCTCTTAGGAACGGCTTTTGGTGTGTCCCCAAAGGGTCTGATGAGTTATATTTTCATTTTTATTTGAGTCTAGAAATTTTTACCGACCTCTCTGGTTTCTTCATTGATCACTGATGAATCAAGAGTATTCTAGTCTAGCTCCATGTATTTGTGTAGTCTTTATAGTTTCATTTGCTGGTGATTTCCAGTTCTGTTCCAACTATAATCTGAAAAGATACAAGAAAGTTACTTAAAAATTGTAAACATTCTTTCAGACAAACATGCCTAAATATGATGTCCTGAAGTATGATCATTATAAAAGAAAAGAAAATACACATCTATAGTATAGAATACTATATAAATGTTACGTTCATTTACTCTGTGGTTGAATTTAACTCTGATTTGTGGGGAGAGGGTTTGAGTAATAAATTTATTGATAAGATGGAGGAATTGCAGTTACCCACTGTGGTGGTTTGAATAGGTATGGCCCCAACAGACTTGCATGTTTGAATGCTTGGCCCATAGGGAGTCACAGTATAAGGAGGTTTGGCCTTATTGGAATAGGTGTGGACTTGTTGGAGGAAGTGTGTCACTGTGGGGGCTGGCTTTTAGGTGTCATATGCTCAAGCTATGCCCAGTGTGACAAACGGTCTTCTGCTGCCTGTGGATCAATCTACATAGACCCCTCAGCTTTTTCTCTAGCACCATGTCTGCCTGTATGCCACTGTATTTCCTGTCATGATGATGATAGACAGAACCTATAAAACTGAAAGCTAGCTCCAGTTAAATGTTTTCCTTTAGAAGAGTTGCCATTGCCCTGGTCATGGTATCTCCTCGTAGCAATAAAACCTTAACTAAAACACCCACTATTAATTTGTGGACTGTCTGTCCTTTTATGTCCAGTAATGGTTGTGGAGTTGGGTGCATAAATGTTTGGTACATATATATATTTGCGATTATTCTATCACCTTGATAGATTGTTGCTTATTAATGCAGTGATCCTCTTCATTGCTTCTGACCAACTTAGGTTTGAAGTATGCTTAAAAAGCTGTAGCTCACTCTTCCACTTTTACTGCTTATGTATTCCTTTCACTTTAGTCTATGTATATCTTTGCCAGTAAAATGTGTTTCTATTAGAAAATCCTATGACTTTTGCTCTAAATTCAGTCGGCTCATTTTCATCTTTTAGTTGAAGAATCAAGGCCATTTATATTTAGAGTTGTACTAACAGGGCTTTGCTGATTCCTATCATTTCTCACTTGTTTTTCTTGTTGATTCAATTAGTCTTTTCTTTTTTCCTTCTCTTTTTTCTTTTTTCCTTTTTCCTCTTTCTTGTTCTTCCACCTCTCTGTTTCCCTTTCTTTTATTTGTTCTAACTGAACATTCATTGTTAGTTATATAGTTTCTCATTC
Organism: Mus pahari; assembly: GCF_900095145.1. Lineage (NCBI taxonomy): Eukaryota > Metazoa > Chordata > Mammalia > Rodentia > Muridae > Mus > Mus pahari. The sequence goes on from NC_034602.1 coordinate 46,254,223, forward strand.
TTTGCATTAGCTGCTACTTACTGCAAAAAGGCTTTCTGACTAGAGTTCAACAAAACACAACTCTATAGGCAATAATATTTGGACTGTAGATTCTCAAAGAGACATTTTCCCCCTCTGGTCATGTCTGTTTGGAGTTCGAAATCCATTGTATTTGGATAACTATATCCTTCCCGCATTTGGGGAATTTTTGTCCCTAAGACTTCATTAATTGATTTTTCTATGCTTTTTGTTTTTTTTTATATCAACTCCTTCTCCATGGATTCTTAGATTTCTTTTTCTTGATCCCAGAGTTCTTGAAACTTGTATTCATTTTTTAAATTTTTTCTGAGTACATTATTTTCTCACTCTTCCACTCCTGAGATTTTTCTTTCTTCTTGCTGTAATTTATTGATGACATTTCCACTGTTTTTATTTGGTTGAATTTTTATTTAAATATTTCTTTTTCTTTGTGCCCAAGATTTAATTTTTCTCTATAAAATTTATATCTATATTACTATAATCTGTGTTACTGATAGTATGTATGGATTTGATTTACTTGATACATTGATCATTGCTCATTGCTCATTTTTATAAGTAGACTCTTGAATTGTCTGCCACTTTAACCACTGAGATATCTTTACTTCTGTAATTGAAGACTAATGAGGTTTTTTTTAGAGATGTTGTATTGCCTTGTTTTTTGTTTTTTGTTTTTTGTTTTTTTCCACATTTCTGTGTGTCTGTGTTAGGACTTAAACACTCGTTGGGTTGAATAGTCCCTTCAGTTTTATTTCAGGATCTTCTTACTGAGCAGCCTAATTTTGAAGACTCAATCTTCAGTTCTACCCAGATAGTAGAAACCAAATTTTTCTAGCAGAAAAACAAACAAACAAACAAAAACAAAAAAGAAGAAGAAAGAAAAAAAGAAAAGAAAGAAAAGAAAAAGATAAAAAATATGGATATTTGATCACACTGTGAACCCTGAGATTGTTATTTACTGAAAAACAAAACAAAACCAAAAAACAAAACAAAACAAAACCTAGGTATAGTGTGCCTCAACCCTCAGCAGACACCTTGAATCCCTCTGGCTAAGTGTAAGTGCACACATTCATCTTCTTTGCTCTCCACTCTGACTGTGACTAAGCTGCTTCAAATTCCTGTGGCCTTGACTTCTCTGCAATGATGGACTATAACCTGGAATTGTGAGTCAAGTAGACCCCTTCTCTCTCAAAGTTGCTTTTGTTAGAATGTTTTATCCCAGGAAGGGAAAGAAAGGACAAGAACAAACGGGAAGTGGAAAAGAGTGTTAACATGAGAAAAAGTGAGAAGTCTCACCATAAAACTCCAAAAATAAGGTTATTTAGAGGTGAAAAGAGACATGAGACATGACAGGTTTAACAAAACAGCCCAGATACTAAGACTAAGAGGGGAAAGTGGGGATCTGAAATTAATATAAGCGTGATATGCTAGAGTAGCTTTGGCCATGGTTCTCTAAACTTGGAGTCTGCCAGGTAGATAGGGTAGGTGATGGATGGGGGCAGCTGAAGTTGGAACCTCTTGTCCTCTCTACCATTTTATGTGAGCGCAGAACCCAGACCAATCGAGTGCCATGTTTTTTGTTAGTATTTTGCAGAATTTTTTTTTTGTTATGTTTTCATGGCACACCTAGAAATTCTAGTGACTGTGCTTACATTTGTGGCTTGTAAGGCTTACCACAAGGCTTATAAGCTGGGCAGATTGTTCCATGTTTCATGGTTTATTCGGTTGGGGTATTAAATGCATTGAGAAGTGGGGAAAATAAACAGAATACTGAAATGTCTCCAAGAGGACAAATGTCAGTGCTTCCAAACCTGTGATATTATTACATTATACTGAGGGATGGAACTGTGGGGCTCAAGGCACTGTGTTGGAGTGTTAGTGTTCTGTCTTGTCTCTCGTGGTTGCATAGCAGATAGGTAGATTTAGAGGTTGGGCCACTAGATAACCTTAGTTGTGGAGCAACCAGTCGTTCTTGGTGACAGGTCTACCTAGCTACAGAAGGTAAGGTTACCTCCCATTGTATGTCCCACTGCGTAAGGCTAGCTTCATGCCACCTGGATATCTCGTCACGCCTACACATCTTCCTACAATAACTGCTTCCTATGAGGACCACGGGGCTCTGGAAAGCATAGGCTCTCTAGCTTGTAGTTTTTAATATCCGGGGTAGTTTAATCTTAAACTGTAGGATTTTTCTCAAGCAACCACATGGCAGCTCACATCTGTGGCTCCACCTTCAGGGCATATGACTCTCTTCTAACATCCATGGGAATTGCACACACATGGCACACAGACATATATGCAGGCAGAACACCCATGGATACAACAATAAAAGGACATAATAATTTTCAAGCTCTAAGAGACTTAATTAAAAAGAAAGTATTTGTTCCTGAATTTGAGGGGTCAGTGAGAACAAAGTATCACTGACATATTGTTTCACTTTTGCAGAAGAATAATATGGATTATCAAGGTTTTTTTTTTTTTCCTCCTGAATGACGTGAGTCTCTGGTACAAACTTTGTTCACATATGACATTTATAGCGTGAAAGCAGACATAGGCATTATGTAAACACTGAGAATACCTGGAGTTTGCCTTTTAACAACTATATTTGACCCAAGGTGAATTTGATGAAGTCCTAGTATAAATAAAAGATAGGTCCAAAGGACGAGAAAAATTTCCATATATGCTCATATGAAATGATACACTACAAAAATACCAGTGTACAATAAGCACTATTGTAACTGAAGATAAAGGTAAGATCTTTGAGGAGGAAAAAAATAACAAAAAAACCCAAACCAGTCAGAACCTGTGTGAGATAAATAATGCATATAGCAAATGACTTCTGATGAGAACCAACAGAGTCCAGAAAACAACTCAATGACATCCAAACAATGCTGAGGAGAAAAAAAGTCAACTGCCAAAAATTAGGATTTCCAGGTGAAAGGTGAAAGTGCTCGTTGTCAGCAGACTTTTACTACAAGAAATGCTAAACGTTACTCCAGCATGAGAAATTCTGTCAGCTAAAATTCCGATCCCCAGAGCACAGTAAAAGGCACTGTAAACAGCAACTATCTTAGAATTTATATGTGGAATAAAATATATGTCCGTCATAGCACAGCAGGCATATAGAACGCATTCTTGAAAACAACTTTCAGTGCATAAGCAGTACGATGCGTACTGAGATTTTTAGAAGAATTAAATTTTGATTAATTTAAAAAGCTAATAAATAGCCAGGCATGGTGGCGCGCGCCTTTAATCCCAGCACTTGGGAGGCAGAGGCAGGTGGATTTCTGAGTTCGAGGCCAGCCTGGTCTACGGAGTGAGATCAAGGACAGCCAGGGCTACACAGAGAAACCTTGTCTCAAAAAAAACCCAAAAATATATATATATATAAAAAAAAGCTAATAAATAAGTCAGGGAGGAAGATGTAAGAAGCACATCATGAGACAGACTGTTCCAGATGCCCCTCCCTCACCAAATCATACTCATTACTTAAGGGGAGTTGACCAAACTCTTCTTTTAAGAATAAGAGTAGTCACCGGGCAGTGGCCTTGCACGCCTTTAATCTCAGCACTTAGGAGGCAGAGGCAGGTGGATTTGAGGACACTCAGCCTGGTCTACAGAGTGAGTTCCAGGACAACCAGAACTATATAGAAAAACCCTGTGTCAAAAAAAAAAAAAAAAAAAAAAAAAAAAAAAAAAAAGAGTAGTCACAGATACAGTGGGAGATGGCACCCCTGCTGTGGTGGTGACAGTCACTGTTCTGCTGCTGGGAACAGAACAAGGCAATTTATAAAAGAAAGCATTTAATTGGGGGCTTACTTACAGTTTTAGGGCTTTAGTCTGTTATGAGGATCACAGCGGCAAGCATGGTGCTGGAGGGATAGCTAAGGGCTACAGGGAGGGAAAGATAGAAACACTGGATTGGGTGTGGGCTTTTGAAGACATCAAAGCCCATCCCCAATAACATATTCTCCAGCAAAGTCACACTGTCTAGTCATTCTAATCCTATGAAAGAGTTCCACTCCCTGGTCACTAAGTATTCAAATAGATGAACCTATGAAGAACATTCTTATTTAAATCACTTTCTGGCTTCCGTTAGTTTGTAACCACATCATAAGGCAAAAATGCATTCATTCTAACTTCAAAAGTCCCGATGTCACAGTCTATCACAGATTCAACATTTGAAAATGTCTAAAGTCTGGGGTTTGGAGAAATGACTCAGTAAGCAGTTAAGGGCACTGGCAGCTCTTTCAGAGTACCTGGGTTCAGTTTGCAACATCCATATGCCAGTTCACCACTGTTTGTAACTCCAGTTTCAAGGGATCCTATACCCTCACATAGACATGCATGCAGACAAAATGCCAATGCAAGTAAAATAAAAATAAAACATTAGAAAAGTCCAAAGTTCAATGTCTTTGAGACTCATGACAATCTGTTAAGTGTAAAGCCCTGTAAAATCCAACTAAAAAAAGCAGATCACGTACTTTAAATGTATGATGGTACATAATATACAATTCCACTCCAGAAGGGAAGAAAAGGAGAATATTGAGGAAGCAAGTCCAAAACCATCAGGGCAAACTAAATTTTGTATCTCTTATGTCTGATGTCAACGGACTCTTCAGATCTCCAACTCCTTCCAGCTTTAGTGACTGCAACACACTTCTCTCTCTTGGGCTGGTACCCCACTTGGTCTGCAGCTTTCCTTGGCATCTCTAACATCTTGGGGTCTCCAGCACAATCCAGGTTTCACCTTCACAGCTTCACGCAATGGCGATTCCGAGCCTTCCTGAAGGGACACCCCTGTTACACGGCTAGCCTCAATGGCTTTCTTTAGTTTAGACTCTCCTGGAGGAGAGAACCCATTGTGTTCTTAACTCCAAAGCCACAATGCAGCCAGTTACCAAATTCTGCTCTTTGCTTCTTTCAGCCCCCTCTTTAAATTACATTTCCATCATCCTCATCTTGTTCTGGGTTTCCTTCTCTGCTAAGGCTTTCTTTTAATCCCTTTTCACAAGTTGGAAGCTTAGCTGGGTAGAGTCTCACCCTGAGGTCACCACTCCCTTTGTTTCCATTTAGCACCAGGTTTTTCTTTAAACTTTTTATCTCCTTGAGCACTGGACTTAGCTTCATTATACTTCCTGGTGTTCTTTTTCTCCTCAAATTGTACAATTTGTATTTTTTCCTTGCTCAGTTTGCTCCTTTCCATTATAGAGCTTCATTAGGACAGGCCACTAATAGTCACACAACACAGTCCTCTGCCAAAGCTATTAATCCATAATTCTTTCATTTAGCTTCAGCAGACTTTTAGGACAAATGCCAAAAGCAGTCACGTTTTTTTGTCACTGAATGGTCTCTAGGCCGTTACTAATATTCTTCCTCTCTGAAGCCTCGTGAGTTGTTCCCCCATGGTTCTAATTGCATCACTCTTTCCTAGTTGTCTACTGGTGAGAAGCCAACCCTACTCCATCTTGGAACTGGACTTCATCTTATTAGAAAAAGAGCCTAAAAAAATTTACCTACAGCTGAACCCAAGCTATACCCAAGTACCAGGAAGGACCCCATATCCTTGTCCTTGGCCCATATCCCAGAGTTACTCCCTAGTTACTTCCTAGCAACAGTCACTCAATGGTTAGTCTAATTGTTTCAGATGGACTTTCAGACTGTTTGTGATTGTTCATGGTTTTGCTTCAGAGCTCCCACCTGTTGGCTTACAATAGTCATTCACTTAGAAACTTGCCAGGATACACACTCCCACCCCACCCTTCACTTGCTCCCATTTCTTAGAAAACCTCGTCCCAATGAGAATTCTAGGGCTGTGTCACCAAACTGCCCTGTGGGTCGGTGGTGAGTAAGCCCAAACTTGAGTTTGTAACAAAGAGACCCTCATATGATTACATCAGAGTTGGCTCCTTGGTGGTCTTTTGGGGTTCATGAATACTTCTTGGAACAAAACTAGGATGGCCCATTAAGCACAACATAAAGAATCTGACTATGTTTTTAATCCAAAGTCCCAAAGTTGAGCATTCTTCCAGCATGGTCAGGCCTGTCACAGAAGTATTCCATTCACTGATACCAACTTATGTCTTAGTTCCATTGCTGTGAAGTGACACCATGACCAAGGCAACTGTTATAAAAGAAAGCATTTAACTGGGGGCTTGCTTATGGTTTAGGAGGTTTACCTCATTGTTATGGCAGGAAGCATGGTGGCATGCATGGTAATCGAGCACTAACTGAGAGCTATATCCTGATGCACAGGCCAAGAAGAACAGAATCAGTGGGCTGGCGTGGCCTTGGTGGGACAGAGTGACATGGTTCCTGCCCAGGGACAGGGCCCCTGCTTAAGCCTTCACAAGTGTGGATAGCTGCTGTGTGTATAAGGCTTGTTCGTGCAATAATGTACATATGTTCTGGAACCAGTACTAGCAGTGGACTCTTTCCTTCTGAGAATGTCCTCCCTGTCAACATTATTGACTCTGGGATAGTTAGAAACAGCAGGAGTCCAGGAGTTGAGAGTGTGGCTATGTCTCAGCAAAATGGTAAACCTTGGGACCTTCAGAACAGCCCTTAAGGCTGTGGAAAAGAACTCTAAAACCATGAGTTTAAAAATATATAATTTCTCATCTATGCAAAAATATAAGGATGCAATATGAATTATGAGGGGCTTCATGAATCTAAAGGAACAAAGGCTACACTATGAGCCAGTTTGTCAGAAAGATGCAAAGGCAAGCAGATTCCTGAATTCAAGGTCTGCCTGGGACACAGAGTCTAGGCCCAGGTGTGGTGGAAATGGTAACTACAGGACAGGGTCCCATCCAGCTAGCTTACTGTCTGTGCTTAACAATGGCAGATCTCTGAATTCTTTTGCAATGTTAAAAGAAAATGTGTGCTTGCTGTTTCCTAAGAAAGGGACTGGGTCACCAGGATGTTGATTCATAGGATAATCAAAAGGAAACCTGAAATAAATGACTGAATTGATATGTAAATAAAAGCGGGGCTTTTGGTCTGCATGAGATGAGCTAGCAGAGAGTGATAGCAGAGTTCTATAGCATTTTTCTCTGGTGAGAAAGCTCAGATGTCTGGAGATGTCTGGAGAGTGAAAGCAGCTCTTCAAGTTTTTCTAACAGGATTTCTGATTTGGTTGGAAGATCCAATTTTTTTTTTTTTTTTTAACAGCAGATTTTCTGACTTTGGTCTGGAAACCCAAAAGCTATCCAGTTAGAGTTTACAAGTTTTACTAGCAGAAAGACCTGTCTCAACCAGAGACATTTTAGAACAGCAAGAAAAAGCTGTCTAGAGCAGGGCAGAACACACCCACCCACATACACACACACACACACACACACACACACACACACACACACACACACCACATGCATTCCCACAGAGTGAGAAAGACAGAGAGAGACAGACAGAGAGAGACAGACAGACAGACAGACAGACAGACAGACAGACAGACAGAGACACAGAGAGAGACAGAGACAGACACACACAGAGAGACACAGAGAGAGACAGGGAGAGTCTGGGAAATTGTCTCAGCAGAACCTAGGTCACCAGCTTGGACCCAGGATTTGATTTTGGGTAATTTCTTTTTGCTGCTCCCAAACACCCCTTCTCTCAAGAAGCCCTCTCCAAGCTGGTCCTTGGCCCTGGGTGTAGGGTTTTTCCTCCAACAAAGCTACACTTACTAATCCTATCAAAGAATTCTACTCCCTGGTCACTAAATTTCAACTATTCAAAGTCTACAGGGGGTGGGGAGGTGGTGTTCTACAAACCACTGCAGGGGATAATTTAAATCATGTTTACATTCCCTGTTTTGTCAAAGTATAATGCCTTCAAATCTTTCTATTTTGCTTTTCGCTCTCAAATTTCATTGTAAGTCTAGTTGACAGCAGTAAACAGCCATGCCATCCTGAACTTCTTGCTGTCTTGAAATTTCCCGTCATGTTTAGTAGATCACTTTGAATTCAGCCTCATCCAAATATTCATATTCTTTGCTAGACTATAACAGGGAATTCCCCTAGTCTAATTCCCAGTGGGGTTCTTGTTGCCTTCTGAAACCCTGGAAAGCACAATCTCTCACTGCTGCTATCCACTCTTTGATCTTCTAGACTTACTAGAATCAGCCATTAAGTGGAGCTTAGAGTATTCTAGGGTGTCTGCAGCCAGTACCTCCCAAGTGTTCTACATTCCTCCTGCATACCAGCTCCTTAGCTGAAGAACCACACAGCCGTTTTAGTTACTGTAATAATCCCACTCTGGGTACCAGTTTTCTGTACGAGTCACTTTTGTGGTTCTGTGCCCACATCTCTGACAGAAAGAACTTAATGGGGGAAAGGATATTTCTGACCGCAGAGTGACCGTCTGTGGCAGCAGAGACACAAGGGGACACTGTTCAAATGGGGTAGATCAGAAGGGAGATAGCGCAATGTTGAAGCAGGCAGGCAGAATCCATCAAATATCTGCCCCTACTGGCCTACTATTCGTTTATTTATTATATATATTTTAAAATAATGTATTATAATTGCTTTTTTTCCTCTCTCCCAACTCTTCCCAGATCTTCCCTACCTTCCTACCCACCCAACTTTATGTTCTCTCCCTTCCCCTCTCAGAAACAACAAAAACACAAAAGTGAACCTTAAAATAAACAGGTCAAAGAACAATAGGACACAAAAAAATGCCAAAGGGAAGCAAAATGAAATAAAACACTGCAGGAAACTAGCCCCCCCACCCCACCCCTGCCCCCACCCCCGGCCCACCACTCCATGCCCCCACCATGCCCAGCTGGTTATCTAATACCAAGTGGGTCAGCCCTGAAATCATATACATAGAGGTAACATGCAGACCTAGCAGGATGTAGTTATACATATTTATGAATGAAAATTTATGTAACTCTAGTTAAAGAAAGAGAGGCTAGACACCATGACTACCCTTGAGTTAGTTTTTGTGTTGCCTAGATGGTCTTAGGCATGAGACCTGCCCCAGAGTTGGGTATACTTCTGCAACTAGGCTCGTCACAAAGCCTCTGTAGCCTTCAAAATAGTCCCACAAGTGGGAGCTGAGCATTTAAAACATGAGCCTGCAGGGGGCATTTCAGGTTCACATCATAACACACTTCCTTAGGTCACTGTGGCCAGAGTCTCTCGCATATGTAATTTTAAATATCCTTTACTTTTCTGCTTATAAGAAGCACAGGGAACCCCCCAAGAGTACAGCATTGGCACTCATATCTTGGTGATAACTAAAAGCTCTCTAATTGGACTTAATGTCAGCTCTACATGAAGGTACCTGGTACTAGAAACCTAACCAACCATCTTTGTCTAGTGAGGTTATCAATCTTGAAGGAAAACTTGAAACTATCCTTTCATTATACAAGCATAATTTGAACTGCATTCTAAATATCATATACATAGATGAGTTTAGCTTCTCTTTGCAACAGATGGATATCATTAAAAAAAAAAAAAAGCACCATACCCAATCAGAATTCAGAGAACTTGATCATCCAGCTACAACGGACCCATCTACAACACAACTCCTATACTTAAAGTTCGTAGAGCATCATGGGAGAGCAAGTTTATAAGAGCTAAGAGAGAAAAGTAGAATGTCTGGTGTGGGGTTACATCTCCTAGAAATATCAGAGAAGCTATACCCAAGAAGTCTCAATATCATGGCTGCCTAACAAGACCTGAACAAGGATGGCACCAATAGACAAACTAAGATGTGAGGGACCCCTAGGGAATTGTAGGATCCCACCCACAGACAAAGCATGGCAGGCAACTAAAGAATTCTGAGAGCTAGAGAAATAGTTTTCTCCAGGAATATGCTCCCAGTTGGTTATCCAATACCTAGTGGCTCAGCCCTGAAATCATATAATACACGTAAAAAAACAAACCAAACAGGATTCATTTATATGTTTAGGAATGAATATATATGTAATAGTAGTTAAAGAAAAAAAGTCTAGAAACTATGAATATAATCTAGGGAAAAGGAGAGGGGCACATGGCAGACTTGGAAAGAGAGAAGGGAAGGAAGAATGATATATTTTAATTTAAAAAAAATTAAAAATGAGTTTGAGGAAATGACCAGGAAAGTTAAGAACGGAATCAGCTAAATGATTTATAATATGTGTGCTTTAGCTCCCTCTGTTCTGTGCTAATACAAATCTACAACTATTTGACCAGCAAGTAGAACAGAACACTGGGAACATTGGTCCATGGCCATAGCACAGCTCTTTTGCTGGTTATTTGAAACAATGTATTTGGTTAACAGACAAGTGCAGAGCTGGGCAGCATTGTGTGTAGCCTCTTTTTTTCTTTTTTAAAACTTCTCTTGGTTATTTTGTGTTGTAGGCACTGTTAATTTTTGTGAGAACAGGACTGAGGATTGGGGGGGGGGGGTGAGAGGCGACCGAGTCAGGTGACGAATCCCCAGAATCAGACACCAGAGACCCCCAGCATCAGAGTGCGGATGGAAATTTGTGCCCAACTTGTCAGCTTATGTACAGTGTTTGAGCCAATCCCAACCACCCAAATGCCTTGCCACACTGTCTGTCACCGTGCCCCAATGAAAGCTCTGTCTGACGAGGTTACTCAGAAGTAGCAAGGGGTTGCGAGGCGGGGAGGAGGGAAAGGGGGAAAGCATGGTCACTTGTTAAGTCTTCCATGAAGATGGGGAAAAGGCCACCAACCTGGCCTCTGTTCTTCTTCACTGTGTGCTGGGGCCACCTTAGTGCTAATGCTGTGCGGGGTGGGGGGGTGGGGGGGTGCAGATCAGGATTCTTAGAGGAGTTGCGGGAGCCTGTGGAGCCAGCTGTGACTTTCTTCCTTGTTCATTATGGCTACGATGAAACCGGAATTACAACCGCCTTTTGCTATACGACAGTTTCTAGTCTGAGATGACTGACTGTTCCATCTTGTTGCTTACTGGCGCTTGCTTTCCCTTCCATTGTGTCTCTCACAATCCATGCTGGAGAATTTTCAGGTGTCGATTCAGAGTATGTGGTGAGGCAGGGGAATAACTTAGTGCATTTGCATGCAGTAGATTATTTTCATTAAGCCCCGCACCCTCTGAATTAGAGAGGGAGGACCACCTATCTGACTAGACTGGCATTTCAACGCAGGGCATAAAACCTCACTTGATAAATGTCTACACATGTAACAAACCTCCTAGGTTTCTTCTGTTTTCGGTTGACCAGTGTACATAAAAAACATTTTTTTTTTTTTTTTAACACTCTAAATGTCACAGGCTAGCTGTTTGAGCCAAAGCTGGCCTTCCGGCATGCCTTCTTCAGACTACGGGAATTTAAGGAAAGCGAGTTTTATTTTGCTTAGGTTAGAGACTTCAGTGGTTGGCCCAGACAGTTGGGTAGAGCAGCACAGCAGAAGTTGTGGCATAGAAGAACTGTTTGTCTCATGATAAAAAAAAGGGGGGGGGGGTAGGCGTGGACGGGACTACAGATCTAGTTCAAGTGTGCAATGCCCCTGCACCTCCTCCCTCCCAGGGGACATGCCTCCTCCAGCCAGACATCCTGCCCGCCCCTTCCCAGAGTTCCCGCGGCATCTCCCAACAGCGCCGCCAACTGGGTACCAGGCAGAACAGCCAAGGCTATTTGGATTTCACATTCAAACCACGACCCAAGCAAGCTGAAATGAGAGCCTACAGAAAGACTAGGTAGTGTTAACACTGGGGCTGCTCAGACCTTCAGGAATGGAGGGTGAGGTCCAAATTTTCCCAGTTCTGATTTTGCTCCTGGTCAGCGTGCTCTGTTCAATCTCTCCACATCCAGGGAAGTGAAGAGAAAAAAATTGAAGACCGGTGGTCTTGAATTTGAATCGTTTAAAAATCATATACAGAGAGGCTTGGCACGCTTTCCTTACTGGCTTGCAGGAAACCAAGCAGGGGAAAAAAAAAAAGTTTGTGCGGTTTCCCGCTGGTTCCTCTAGATGGCACTATTGCACTGGCATTCTCTCAGCTCTTCACCGTTCCGACGCCTCCAAAAAATTGTTCATTATATAATTTTTCAGTGGGAATCATTTTTGTTCGTAAATTTATTACAGCGTATTATCAATAGTCCTAAATTTATTGGTAAGCAAGTAGATCCCACAAAGCTGCAAATTTTAAAGGAGCAAAATGAGAACTCCCCCCCACCCCTCTTTTTTCCTTGGAGCTTCCTGAGTTAATAGTTGAAAAGGGAGCACATTGCAAAGTATAATTGTCACGATTATGCGGGCTGTTCATTTGGTGTGCATGTTCACTTGCATCCAGATGCCACAGCTGCAGTGCACATTGGATAAATAGCCCTTTCCTTGTACAGTTCGAAACATCAAATGGTTCTCGTTTGGAGCAGTGTCTTTGTTTTGTTTTGTTCATAATGAATGCTACCCACAAATACAGAAAGCAAGGGAGCAGAAAATAGTCTATGTGACAAGGGGGAGGCTCTTAGAGATAGCCATGTACACGAGTAGACAAATACAAGTTGTATCCCGGCTTTGTCTGAACAAGGCCAGTGCTGTACAGGGGAAGCTGGATGTGTTAATTAGATTAATGGCTTGAAAACAAATCCATTTCAGAGTAGCTAATTGAATATTTCATTTTGAGTTATTTTGTGCAATTTGCTTTGGTAGGCAACAGACAAATATTAAGTATTCAATTTCGTCTTCAAGCACAACCCACTAATATTTCCGTGAGTTAATTCCTTGGTTCTGGTATTTGGGGCTTTGAAGGTGCTCTCCAGTCTTGGTTAATGTACTTGACAGTCGAGTGTGAAACTGTTCACAGCCGACTGTTGTTCACAGCCACAACTTGGATGTCTAAAGAGGATGTGAGCCTTTTGTACGTTTAGCACCTGATATCCTTCCTATTTAGAGGTCTCTGGCTTCTGGTGTCCCTCAGGCTGTTCTTTGGTCCTATGGGGGGAATTTTTTCAGGGAAGGAATGATGTGTGTAACATTGTGTCAACATGATGATGACCTCGGCATTGGAGGGTTTTCCTCACAGTGAGTGAAGGTGAACACAATATGGAATGCAAGTAGGTGGGCGGGGCTTGCAGGTGGTGGGCGGGGCTTGCAGGATGAGGTCTCCTGTGGGGAGACTGGGTTTGGGTTCTTTTCCACAAGCCCCCAGACATTATAAATGGTACAGAGAGAACACTGACTCTCCCGAGGGTCTAAGTGACTGTGCTAAGTCCTTCCATTTTGCTGTTGGATCGTGAGGACAGCATCCTTGCCTCTCTGGGTCCTGACTCTCCTGCGTCCCTAAATTTAGTGAGTGCCCTGTGTCTCAAGCCAAATGCCAGCTTTCCCATTGTCCCTCCGTCTGCTGGAAGGTAGCTTTGGTTCTAAGTGAGCCTCAGTCATGTTAGCTCTGTCTTCTTGCTCGCCCACGTACTCCCCTGGCAGCGTGAACTGGATCCTAGCTGTCATAGGCAGAGAAGCAGCCGCCCACAGTTCACTAAGGTAATTCCCACCCACCCCGCAGGGACACCCAGTTTACAATGTTCCTGACCCAGGCACCTGGCCTGCTCAACTCTCCTTTCCACGAGGCTCAACCCAATTGTCTGGGCCAAACCGCCCATGGACTGAATGAAGTCTCTAACACAGACAAAGTAAATCTTTCCTTAAATTGCTCTTTTTGATACTTGGCCACAGTGATGCAAAAGTCACCGATTAAAAACTGTTTAAGAAAGCAGAAATACTGCCCAGGCATGTGAAATCCCCATCTCTCTTATTCCGGTGGCTAAATCATTCTCTGTAGTCGGAGTAATTCTCTGCCCTTTGACTCCTCAGAGCCTTTGCTGAGGTTGGCTATCTTTCACCAAGACTTTCTAGGGCACCTTTGTCTGAACAGAGTTTCTTCTATCCAAAGCCTCCGGCTCTGAGCTTCACCCCATTGGAGGTAATTAAAACGATTCCCCCAACAGAAGCAGGACCTGTGTTCTGGCCAGGTTTCCAGAGGCTCTGCTGCTGCTAAGTGGAATGTGAGTGAGAGCAAATAAATATCCACCTTCTTGGAGTGTTGAAAGTTTGACAACCTTTCTAGTTTCGCGAAAAATTTCAAGGCGCTTTTTATACGTGGTGTATATTGTCGACACTGTCACCTCTGGCTGAGGGATCTTGTTATGAGAAGCAGCAGGTCTGTATTTCCACCTCTGGACAATTGTGCCTCTACTCAAGTCCTGTGTCAAACCCGGCTCCCCTGTTGAATGCCCGAGCTGTCATTGGCAGCATGAGCAAAGGCTGCCAGACTTGGAACAGGAAGCAGAACCCAGGCTGAGACCTAAGTGGGTTAGGAGAAAGCTGGAGTATAGGCTTAGAGATTCAGAAGGGTGTCACAGATGTTTTCGGAGAAGAGGAAAGACACATTAGCATTCTAAGAGAGAACATAGCATGTGTGGAGAGTTCAGCAGCCAGTGATTGCTTGGCTTCGAGACTGTGTGTCAGTCACCTGTGTCAGCTACCTGCTCTTAGTGCCAGTGATGAAGCCTGCCCTCCCTCCCTCCCCTTCTCCCTTTTCTCCCTTTCACCCCCTTTCTCCTTCATCTCCCCCCTTCTCCTCCCTTCTCTTCCTCCTCCTTTCCCTCTGTGCTCAGGATTGGCCTTGGGGTTTCATATGTGCTAGGGAGGTGTTCTACCATGGAACTACACCCTGGCTTCGGCCTCCCTCGAGACTCAGTCGGCATCTTTCTGTGTCTTTGAGGACCAGGCTGGTGCAATAAACCTTTCCATATTTTTCCTGATTCCCCAACAAAGGGAATGTGTTCCTTCCTAGAGTGTAAAACCAGCGAGGGCGAGCTCAAATTCTTCTTAGTGGAAAACAAAGGGACATTTGCCTATACAGCATGGAAGGTGTTTTTCTGCAAAATGGGGGCTTTAATATTTGATATGTTTTTGTGTATACCTCCCATATCGACTCTGAGTTATTGGACTCGGCTCACAGGCCTGTATAAATATTTCTAAAGGCGAGCCACATCAAGGAGTCCTCTCCCCTCACTTTGTAAAGCTCCCATTTTATTTACACATAAATCTTGGGAAGAGTCCCTCTTCTCAACTTCACATTCCTCCAGACTCTAATACTGGCCTTTTTATAGACAGGAAATCTCCTGATTTGTATTCCTCCAGCACCTTCAACAATAAAGCCGCCCTCATTACGGAATAAAATTTAAAACTGTCTCCCAATTGTGCAGTTGACGTGAATGAGACCTATTATGTTTGCTTTACTATGGTGTAATCAGTGATAGATGGCGAGGGGAATTCTGAGGACTCTGGGGACTCTGACACTCAGCATGCTAAGTGGAGTGGCTGCGTGTAACCATCTATCAGCGGGAAGCAGAAAGGTCTGCCGGAGAGGCGGCGGCTGGCACACACCTTCGCTTGACGGGGCTTACTCATGTTTGCTCAGATTAGCCAGAGCTGCCTTCAGTGTACAAGGTCAGGGGGCTATGAGTTTGCTGAGAAGAGACTTAACACTTTGTTCCCAGACATCCTTTCTCAGTGAAAGCTTCCTGGTGTGTGCTTGTGCGTGTGCGTGTGTGTGTGTGCGCGTGCGTGTGTGTGTGTGCGTGTGTATGTGTGTGTGTGTGTGTGTGCGCGCGTGTGCGTGTGTGTGTGCGCGCGCGTGTGTGTGTGTGCGCGTGCGCGTGCGTGTGCGTGTGTGTGTGTGTGTGTGTGTGTGTGTGTGTGTGTGTGTGTATGTGTATGTGCGTGCATGTTTGAAGCCCAACTTTTTTACATACACAACATGATTTGGGTCCATTCTGCTGATCCTATGAACTGAAGTATGAGTATAACCGTGTATTCCTTTCCCTCCTGGTGTGTACAAGCCTCCCTACGGGTAGATGGCTGCTCAGGTTTGCTTTTTCTGCCTCTCCTTTTAGAACTAGACAATAGACACCTTAGCCATGGCTTTGATAACCTTCTGGTTTGCCTTGTCTTCTCTCCACGTCCCCCTGATTTGTGCTTGGTGGGGGAAATCTGTGAAGACTGGCTTGGTGTTCCAATATGTACTCAGTCCCCCAGAGCCATCATTGTCCTTAATTAAGCCACAAAGCATCGTTGGGGTGGGAACAGTTAATAATCATCTCTTTTCAGGATTGCCTGGAATGTATTTGGCTCAAAATAAAATGCAGAGAAAGGCACAGTTCTTGCCCGAGAGCAGGGGAATGACAGAAACACCGCTGAGCCTAGCAGGGCTCACGGCAGGGGGCTGCTTGGAGGCTTGCTTCTGGATTTTCTCCATCAGTCAAAAGAAAGACTGGAGATCATTTGCAGGCTGGAACTTGCAGTGGCTTAAGTAGCTGGTGTTCATATAGAGGGGGCAGCCTCCTGCTGAGGGTGCCAGGGGAGGGGGGGAAGGGGAGGTGAGAGGTAGGGTCTAAAAAGATGTTAGTTAATTTTCTTTTCAGTTCTCCTGCTTTCCCCAAAATAATCTTGGCTCAGGAACAAAAGATGATTCCCATTATTTGGGAAATAGATAGCCCTTGAAAAAGGAGACTCAGCAGAAAACTGGAGTCTTATTCACGGGTCTTGGCTGTACACAGAGCAGTCACATACTGGCATTTGGAGGAGTCTTGGAAGAGAAGAACATTGGTAAAGAGTGAACTTTTCTCTTTTCTTCTTATGCTTCACTTTAAAGTAGGTCAGAAGGAAATGGAGTTGTCTTCAAATACTGTGTGTGTTAACTCATTAACTACCGGTTGCTACTTCGCAGATATCTTAGAAATTTTTTTTTTTCTCCGTAAGTTTAAATAGCAGAAAACCCACTCACTGGGTCTATTCTCTATAGCAGTTCACCAGAGATACAGCAAAGGGATGGTTTCTTCGACAGGAAGTTTCCAGTTGTTTGAATCTGTTCTCAGGCTGAAATGATATTATCCGAAGACACCGTGCCACAATATAAATACACTTTTCCGTCTAATTTTGAGAAGAGCAAGTAGCAATCTGGTTATCCCTATCAAGGCCCTTCTTGATGAATGAGACAAGCATTAGCAATCATAGAGCAGGGAAGCTGACACCAGAAAGAACCAGTCTGGCATCAGAATGGCTCACCTTTCCTACCCACTTCCCACCATTGAGATGCTTATGGAAATGTACATGAGTAACAAGTGATCTTGCAGTGGCCTAGATAGGATCTTTGGTCAAGACCAACCAGACCAATAGTCTCCCTGGTGGTAAAAAGGAAGAAGCCTTCCACAGAAGAAGCCAGGTGAAGTGAGTCTGGGAGCCATGGGCATTATGATGACTGTTGGAAGCCTGGGATTGTCTGGTTCTCAGGTTCCACTGTAGATCTCTCTTCTTTGGTCTCCTCTGAAGATAGACTCCTCTTTTCTGCAATTAATTTTTTTTTTTTTCTCCCACCATCCACTGACTGACCTCTCAGTCAAGCAGCACCAAGCGTTGGCTGATATCATTACATACCTGCTTCTTTGTGAGACCACGGCAGTCCTCCAATGCCTGTTCCAGAGGTCTCAGCACGTCATCTATCAGAGTTTCAGAATCAATGATAGGGAACTTGGGGGCTCCAAGTAGCAGGACAGCTTCCTCTGGGCGGAAGCCTGGAAGCCTTACTTGAAGGAGGTGGATGATCCACTGGAGGTGTTCCAGAAGTTTCTGGGGTTCTAGGGGATCCATCCTGTGGGGCCACAACCCTCTTAGTAAGGGGAGTATGTTTGGGTCTACCAGTCTGAGTCTGCAGCCCGTAGGAGAATTGTGGCGGGTCTTTCCAGCTGCGTTCCTTGTTGCTGGGCTTCATGTACAGCTCCACCATCTCCACTTCCGCATCCGCTATCTTAGAAATTTTGTACTCCCTGTAATGTATGTTTAAACAGTGTATAAATTGGCATGGGTGGTCACCTGGTCCACTGGAACCGGAGCAAGCAAACCCTTGGCCAAATGACCCATGTCTTCCTCCCGTGGCTCCTTTTGTATCCCAGTCCTATTTCCTTTTGAGTTACAAAATTTTGTTTTTGTTTTCTCCCACTCTCCTTTATTTTCCTGTATGTCTTTAAATGTAGAGTGACTTTCTCACATTTGCAAGTTTACAGAAGATTGTCTTGCAAAACATGGTTAATTTGGTTTGTAGTTTGAAATCACAAATTTGGGTCATAAGCAAAAGGCTAGGTTTAAGTTCCCGGTAAAGGTACCTATGAAAACCAATTATTCTTGTCCACCTCTCCCCAAGCCCATTCCTCCCGTTTCTATCTTTCCTACCCAAGGGTCAATGTGAATACATCATTCATTTCAAAGGCTTATTGTTTCTAACCTTCACAATGCAGCCTGCATCGATAGCACATATACTTGGGCGAGTCATTTGCCATGGGACTACAGACGAAGAATAAATGGGAAATAAAAATAATCAACATTTGCTGATGGCTGACCCTATGCCCAAACTGTGCATAGGTCTCTCTCTCTCTCTCTCTCTCTCTCTCTCTCTCTCTCTCTCTCTCTCTCTCTTTCTTATCTTAGCATTGCAAAACAAGCATCCGAGGCTAGCAGCGAGACCTGAGGTTTTTACCCAGGGCCACACAGTGCTAGCGCAGAGATTGGATCAGTGAAATGTGACTTTGGAGGATAATCAAGAGGATTTAACAGGTGTGGGCAGATGGGAGGGAAGGAAGGACAGGTTGAAGATGACAAATTTCAGTCAGTAATGAGCAATTAGTTAAAACACATGTTAGGACATACATTCACCTGTCATCCACAGACACGCAAGATTAATCTCAGGACCTAGGAACAAAAAAAGCAGTGTTGCAGCTCACTGGGAGAGAAAGAATGAAAAGATGCTTCTGTCATCCTATAGGAGCTATCTGTGTGAGCCAAGAGCTGCCAGCTGCAGGCCATTCCCCAATGGACATGCAATGGCATGCTTGTCCCTTGTCCCTACCGCTCCACTGTGTATATGACTTAGCTCAAAACAGTTCCTATGGTAGACAGTGATCTTCATCCTTTTTCCCCTCTATCACTTAAAAAAAAATAATTATTTGCGTTTTATACAGCACATTTTGATGATCTCCAAACACTACCCAACTCCTACTAGATACACTCCCTTCCAACCCAAATTTGAGTCCCAAATAAACAAACAGACAGACCATTAGTACAGTTCGAGCTGCTCATATGTGTCACTTGTGTAGCCTTTTTAGGAGGATAGTCTACCCACCAGGGGCTGTGCACCCTTACAGAGAACTGACTATCCTTCTCCCAACAGGTATCAGTTGCCAGAAGTTCTTTAGCTGGGGGTGGGAGATCTAGGTTGTTAGATAGTTTCCCTTCTGTCTCCAAACCTTGTTGGTGGCCTCTGGTCCATTATGACCTCCTTCCTTCGAGTGTCCCTGGAAGCTTTATGTGACTTCTCCCTGGGACAAGGGTCTGCTTCACCTCCTACAGTATTAAGAATGTGAGCACCTCTTTTGGCAGAGCCTCTACAGCAGACAGGCCCACAGGGAGAAAGGGGAATAGGAAAGAGTTGAAGAAACGAGTTCATGAATATTTTACTGCAGGGCTTCAGGCTTTGCAAGTATCTGTCCACATCCCAGGTCGTGATCTCCGGTAGCTCAAGGGCTCAGCCAGCATCGGATGCGGGAGTGGATGCACGGAGGACAGGAGGCATGCAATTTCTTAGACAATTTTGTATCATCGAAAGGCAATTGCTTTGGGTTCTAAACTTTACAAAGCTCTCTTCTTGGGAATGAAGTAATTGCTTACTGTCCCCAAGTGTGTGTGTGTGTGTGTGTGTGTGTGTGTGTGTGTGGTATGTATGTGGTGAATGCTAGCGAGTGTATGCCCATGTGCTCACAAGTGAATGCAAGTTGTCTTTCTCTATTACTTTCTATCTCGTTGTCTTGTGTCAGTCTGTTACTGAACTAGAAGCTCATAGCCTGCTCTCTTTGGATCTATCTATCTCTGTATCCCAGCACTGGGGTTACAATCATGCTTGGTGTGTGTGTGTGTGTGTGTGTGTGTGTGTGTGTGTGTACTGGAAATTCAGAATTACAGTCTCACGTTTGTACAACAAGTGTACCCACTGAGCCATCTCCCTAGCCCCATCTCCTGTATTTTTGTTGTTGTTGTTGTCTAAAGTATCCTTTACCAGAGATGGCTACAGCTGGTTTTACATGGCTCAGAGGGCTGCCCTAGGCTTTTGTTCTCTAGTTATGGAGATGTTTAACTCAAGGCATCCTTAAATAAATTGTGTAGCTTTTCTTACGTGACAGGTTTTTCCAACTCTTTGCAAAACCAGGTCTACTCTATTAGTTGGATTTGTATTGTAGAGCAATGAAATCTCAGGAAAGAAAACCTTTAAGCAGTAATCAAGAAAGGATGTCCTTAAGTCATAGAGGAGACTCCTCGGGGCCGTTGCTTTTCCAGGCATTCATCCCATAGCTGAGTGATGTGGACTCCGAATAGGTCAAGCCCTGGTGTGTGTTCCTGTTAGGAAAGAAGATCTACATTTCTTTTCCAAATTAATATTGGCTTGAAGATATAAGACAACACATGCATCCCTCTATCACATTCTGAGCAGTTCTGGAATTACATTTTGGCCAAGAATACATCCATCTTCCATAAGTGAACAAAGCCAAATCAACGCAGTTCGAGCCTCTTTCAGATCCTCAAGATAAATGCAGGTAAAGGGGTGGCTACATAAACCTGACAACCTGAGTCAGATTTCTTGAGCCTACAGTAGAAAGAATAGATTCCCCAAAGTCCTCTGACCTCTATATACATGCCATGGCACATACCAGTCAGCATTCACATCTACACATCACACATGCACACACATACACACACACGCACACACACACACACACACACACTCAAGAGAAAAGGAACCACAGAACCTTAGATACCTGAAAGTTAGGTTTTAGAACATCACATTGGCACCAAAACCAAAGGCCAAAGGATAAAATAAGGAACCTCAAGTCTCTATGAAGTGGGACAGAAAAGCCCTCATATTCAGTACAGAAAACTCAAACTTTTATGAGAAGAAGGGAACCCCACAATGACGAGTCCCATTGCTTGTCTGGAAGGGAAGATGTATATGGAGCCGGGAAGATGTCCAGGGTTACAAGAGCATGACCTTGGATGGAAACATAATGTCACTTTAGATCCCTCTGCCTGCCTCACACATCTGTCAAAGATGCATAATAACCTATCCTCATCTCACGTGGGGACTGAGGATTAATTAATAAGTGATAGTAAATTACTTGGCACCTCTCAGAGGAAACACATCCTATAAGTGCAAAGAACTGCTATTATCCAGCAATTCAGCACGCTATGAAGTCTTAATGACTTCGGGGAGGCTGTCGGAACTCCTGCTGCAGACTTTCCGGGTGGGAAGCAAAGGTTGAAGGTCTACATGGTACTTCACTTCCCCTCTCAACCCGGCTATAAAGCAAGACATTCTCCTCTACCAGAAAAAGGGCCCTACTGGTGGCATTTCATCCCTCGAATTACGACATCAGACAGTTTTTCTTGACTCACGCTGGAAATTCTCGGTGCGTAGAATGGTGTCTCACGGAGATGACTCTCGCAGCATCCAGCCCATGAGAAGAGATGAGCAAAGCCGAAAGGGTGTTAATGCTGCCGCAGCTTTAGGGGATGCTACACATTACGCATTCCTCCTGGTGATAAATATTGCATAGTGGTGCACTGAAGTCTGGCAAGGGGCTTGAAAATACATTGACCTTTCCTTTCCTTACTTTTTCAGGAAATTATTAGACAGGTTTGTAGACACTTGCAAAAGTGGTTCTCATGCCACTCTGGGAGTGTTCAACCCCTCTGGATCGTGACTTTGCAGTTCTTAGCAGTAAATGGAGTCTGTTTCTCCATTGTTGACTCTGGGCAGCCCTGTGCTTTTGTTGGCTAGTAGGATTTGGGTAGAATGACAGGATAGCAGTGACAAGTCTGTGCCTTGGGAGATTCTGCACTATGCAATTCATACCCTGGGAACTCTACCAGCTTCCATGGGGGAAAGCCAGGGCAGTTAGCTGGAGCATGAGGGAAGTCTCTGGCTTCCCCTTTGCCCCAGCCAACAGCCGCCGAACCTCAGGGAGGCAGAGCCACTGGTCTTCCTAAAAGGTGAATGCAGTACCCATGAGGAGAGCTACAGAGAGCTGTGAGGCAAATAGCTGGGTTTTGTTTTAAGTCACTAAATTTTGTGTGGTTATAGGGTTATAGGTTAATGATATAATAGTGTCATAATTTTTAAAGGTACTATTCCATCTGCTAGTCCTGAGTCTGCCTGTTAGGGTTATAACTGGTGAATGATCTATCCTGGTCCCTTTGGCTAGACTGACTGTGGTTAGCTCCATGCTGTTCTGCTCATTCTCTTCTATGCTTTAAAAAATAACTGGCAACAGAAACACCCCACGATTCTTTCCACGGTGAGGTTCCAGGTTCCACTCAGCCAGTCAGAGACACTGGAGTAAGCTTCAACAAGTGGATGGGAAGGTGAAGCTATGTCCTTCATGATAATCATGAGCAGAAGCTTGACAGATGCTGGTGTGGTGTTTGCAGCCATCCATACTGGGGAACACTTTCCAGAGTGGCTCACTATGTTTCCTTAATGCTCTGGCACTTGCTGTGGCCAAGAGCTCAAACAGCTGTTTCTCTGACCTCTGTATTATCCCCTGCTTTCCCAAGGGTTGGGACAATCTCTGGTAAGAGAGACTTTCATAAATGAGGATGCTATTCTGATAAAGGAACATCTAGTGCCTAACATATATTGGTGACCAGTGTCCTTGCAGAACCAGACCATAGTATGGCTTCCAACCTTGCTGTGCTGTAGCTCAGTCACCCTCAAAAGCTCTTCGGTCTCTTGTATCACTTCACACAGCAGTTTCTTCATGTGTAATATGGGGACAACAACCCCGCACAGGCTGTGCGGAATGAATAAGACATACAGCTCTAGAGCAGGTAGAACACTTTCACTCTTTAAAAACAGTTGTCCTCTTAGCTGGGGCTGTGTCCCAATTTCCAGAGAATGGGGTCTCCCCCTTCATCTGTGTTACAATTTGACACATTTGGTGCATCCTGGGAAGTGATCAGAAACTTGCAGAGCAACACTGGCCTTTTTATTGTCTCATGCATGGTGCGCTCCAATCGTGAGGACCGTTTTCTCATAAGTAAAATGTTTTACTCAAGTGAATTTAAACACAATTGCTGCTGTATTTC
This sequence comes from Mus pahari, assembly GCF_900095145.1. Lineage (NCBI taxonomy): Eukaryota > Metazoa > Chordata > Mammalia > Rodentia > Muridae > Mus > Mus pahari. The sequence goes on from NC_034602.1 coordinate 46,277,397, forward strand.
TCAGGGAGTTGCCTCTGAAAACAGCAAACAAATCGAAACATTTCATTCCCCAGCAAAGATCTCCATTGGATTGTTGGCACAACTCACAGGCAGGGGCTGCCTCAGATAAGAAGAAGAAAATCTTGCATATTCCCTTTTAGAGATGCTTCAGTTGCTGTGTTGGGAAACTCTCATAGGACTGGATTGAAAATGTAAAGCCAATGTTATTTTTGAGCCTTGATGGCCTCAATCTGTTGGCCACTTACCTGTGAGGAGGCTTGGGATCTTCGGCCCCTGAGACCTCGAATGAAAGAAAATTCAAGGGCATCCAAGAGCTTTGAAACTGTGTCCCTAGAGATATGGTTCATGTGTTTGATTTGAACAAAGCATATTAATTTTCCCTTTTCATAATATATTTATCTTCACTTTAATAAGAAAACAGTATTTACCACACAACCCTTCATACACGGTAGATTTATATGCCAGGTTTATCATTTATGATAATTATGCAAAGACAAGGCTCAGGTAGAGTTGGGACTTAAATTCTGACTCCTTTGCTTTATAGCTATGTTCCCCAGGGAATCTTCCTATCTATCTATCTATCTATCTATCTATCTATCTATCTATCTATCTATCTAATAAATGAGCATTGGTGTTTTGCCTGTAGTATGTCTATATGAGTATATGAGGGTGTCAGATCTTATAGTTATAGACAGTTGTGAGCTGCCATGTGGGAGCTGGGAATTGAACCCAGACCCTCTGGCAGAGCATTCAGTGTCCTTAACCACTGCACCATCTCTTCAGCTCTCAGGGAATTATTTTATCTAAGCTCATTTGTTTTCTTATCTAAAAGAAAACAAAAAACAAACAAACAAAAGAAAAACAAAAGAAAAAATATATCACTATTTTTCTATCAGAGTCTCCAGGATAAGAATTAAATGAGATAATTACTTAAAGTGCAGTAAAGTAACAGATAGCATGGTCATGGGAAGCAGCCGCTGTCATTTTTATTGTTACTTATTCTTACAATGAGGACATACAAATATGCTTTTACTCTTCTAAGTCTTCGTGGGAGCTGGAATCTTAGTTCCAGCTGTTTTGCTGTTGTGAGATTGAGCAAGGACCTGGGATAGCCAGGTAGGAGAAAAGTATATCCATAAGTCATGGCTTCCCTTTGGGCAGCGACTGGGCCTTCCCTCTCTCTACACCCTCCAGCATCCGTCTCTGGAAGACCTCTTCCTATCTGTTGGGACTCTCATGTTTAATCAACGAGTCATCCGCTTAGACCTGTGGAGGATGGACGGGGCATTGCGGTGCCTGCCTGTATATACTTGTCTCATCTGCTTGGTTCTTTGAACAGATAGATTTCTATACTTTGTCAAGTAGATACGGTGGGTTATAATTAGAAGGCAACCACAGGCTTTCTTGATGATCTCCAACACTGCAAATCGCTTCAGGACTGAGGTGAGGGATTGTAAGGATGCTAAGTGGAGGAGGGTAGGGAGATAGCCAGGCAAGCGGGAGGATCTGCGCCTGACCCCTAGAAGTCAAACATAAAAAACAAACCCAGGCAGGATGGCCCACTTTGGTACTCCCAGCACCTGGGAGGCCGAGACAGGTGGATATCTGGGATTCACTGGCTAATCAACCTAGACTATTTGGCAAGGTCTAAGCCAGTGAGATACCCTGGCTCAAAAACACAAGGTGGATTGCACCTGGAGAATGACACCCTAGTTGTCTTGCCCCCCCCCATACGTGTACATATATGTACATGAACACACACACACACACACACACACACACACACACACACACACACACACACNACACACACACACACACACACACACACACACACACACACACACACACACACTGCAAAGATGATTTAAGATTCCCAAAGAAGTTTCTGAATGAAATTTTTGAGGAAAGTTGTAAACACAGTTTTCTTAAAACCTAACAGCGTAGGCTTTCTCCTAACAGGAGATTTGCTGTGGTTGGATTCAAAGGGTTTTGAGGCTTGGGTTTGTGCTGGCCCTGACATGATGGGGCTATGGTGCCTGAAACAGAACCCCAAGTTTCTTTCATTTTATTTCAGAAACAGTTTAAACCTCTCTCATTGAATACAGTCTATACTCACTGATTTCAGATATACAGAATATGGTAAAAAGAGATAGGATGTCTTTTTTAAGACTAAGTTGTAAGTGGTAGGAATACAGGTGAACCCTGGGGGAATATGATCAAGGCAATTATATGCATGTATGATAGTGTCAAAATGAAGCCTATCAGTTTGCACAATTAAAGAATAAAATACACAGGGTATGAAACCTTTTCTCTCACACACTCCCTTGGGTTGTCTGATAGAAGCCATCTGTCACATTGAAAGGCAGCACTAGGGAAGGAGAACTTATGTGATCTTTCAGAAGAACCTTGGAGGCATGCCCTGGAACAGGGGTCCTTAAATCCAGCCTTGAGAACCATCAGATCGACTGAAATCTTTGGAAAATCACTGAGCCAAGGCAACAAAGTGAGGTGTGCATGATTACTGGCTGGGCAAAAGGTAAGATGATAAATCTTTGCTTTTCTCGGAGACTAAATCTTGGGGTCATTTATCAGTATCAATAGCTAAGTGATACAAGTGAGAGTTGCACAGAATTGATGCAAGATCAATTTTCTGTCCAACGATGCGATAAAGAGAGCAAAGATCTCATGGCTTCTTGACAGGAGAGGACAGGCAGAGATGATGTCACTATGGTTGAGGCAATGATAGATGTGCATCTTAGAACATGGACAAATGTCCTGGGGCTGATGGAAACCACAGAAGTTGGAAGGTCTTAGCTTTGCTCTTGTGCTAAAGAAAACAGAATATCTGTTGCACCAATGTATCAAGTAGAAGTAGCTGCTACTGTATCTAGTCTAGCATTTCACAAACTCTTGAAGTAAAGAACCAGATAATGAGTATTTTAGGCTTGTGGGGAATTGTAGTCTCTGTTACACCTACTGAATTCTGTCATCATGGAGTGAAGAAAGCTATGACAAAGTATAAATGAATGGGTGTGACTGTAATCTACTGAATTTCATCCCTGGAGTGCAAAAGGAATGCAGGAAAATGGGTCACAGCAGTACAAAGATAGGTACGGACTTTTGGGCTTCTAAGTAGCGGTGGGAAGATTGATGAATGGCCACTGATTAGTATATATATATATATATATATATATATATATATATATCCCTCATGCAGAAAGTATATGTATATTCTACAGAAGTCATCACAGGAAGACCTGGTGTCACAAGACCTGACACTGGAATCTCTGCTTGGGGAACTGAGCAATTGCATGGCATTGCTGGAGTTCACATCTTAAAGCCTCAGGGTGGCCTTGAATGGGCAGGATTGTTTCCCCCCATCTTCACTAGTGAACACAGTTTTCAGAACTAACCTAAGGTTACAGGGAAGAGTGCCAGTTCTGCAGACCTGATTATGGTGAGTGTGTGATATTTGTGGGTTTTTTTTTTTTGTGTGTGTGCATAAAATTATGCTTGTGTTATTTCAATTCTCCCAAACTGTTACTCATAGGAGATCAACATACTTGCTCAGACTGTTAGCTTTTTGAAGCCAGGCATTGTGTTTGTGTGGCCTTTCAGTATCTCCAAAAGAGCCCAGACAGGTGCCAGGCACGTGGTAGAGCTCTGTATCTTTCTTGAATGAAAGACAGAGTGCATGGCCAACTGGTAAAGTTCAGACCAGCATAGGAGTAAAGGGCTTAGATCATACTTAAGCAGATCTTACTGGAAGGGCTCTTCTGTTTGTAGGTTATAGAAGCTAGCCTAAGATACATGACAGTGTCATAGGGACAGATATATGGCCAAGCTACTGCAGAAGTGCTGTAGATTCTCTCTCTTTTTTTCTCTCTCTCTTACACACACACACACACACACACACACACACACACACACACACATCTCTACTATATATTTCTATCTTACAATTTAAATTTTCATTTTGTTTTGTATTTATCTTGCTCTGTGTCTGTTTGTTCCTTCTCCTTAGTAAATTTCACCTTTGGGGTAGTCCAGACAGCCAAAAAACCCTGATTTTCTTGATTCAACTCCAATTCTTAATTCTCATGGAAGAATTTCTGAAGGATCAGCCTGGGTCAAGCGTCCGTTCTTTCATTCAGAAGTGAGGAAGCACAGTAGCAAGGATGCATGCACTTTTATAGCTCTCAGAGCAGAGGGATGCTGGACCCCAGGCTACTCTAGTCTTGTCTTCTGTTTATATCTGACCCATTGGCTCTGGAGCTACCGTCCCCTTCCTGGACCGCAAGTCTTTACAGTGCCTTATCAGCATAAGAGGTGAGACCTGGCTGCTCAGTTTGTGCTCCATTCTGATGGCACTTGACACGATCCTGTTCCCTGTGATTTAGTTCAAACCCTAGCTGCACGTGGCATGTAGCTATGATTCCTAGGTGCTCTTCTTAGAAGCCGTACCCAATACAAATACAACGGGAGCCTGAGTGGGAACTAGAGGTCAGCTAGTCCGTTCGTGAACAGCTAATCCATGTTTATGGGTCAACAAGAGTGCAGGGCAGATCAGAGTGGAGGCCTGCTGGAAATAACCCTGATAGGGAAGTGAGTCTCCAGTGCCTCTGGGAGACACTAGAATAATGTTAGTGACTGTCAGTGAGTGCACACTAGGGATCAGGGTATTGTAGACATGGTTGCACTGTAGAGAAATGCCACATTAAAGAAGAATCACCTCTGTAGCTCCTTCCATGGGTATTTTGCTCCCCCTTCTCAGAAGGACTGAAGTGTGGAGCAGGGACTGAAGGAGAGGCCATTCAGAGACTGCCCCACCTGGGGATCCATCCCATACACAGACACCAAACCCAGACACTATTGTGGATGCTGGGAAGTGCTTGCTGACAGGAGCCTGATACAGCTGTCTCCTGAGAGGCTCTGACATTGCCTGACAAGTACAGAGGTGGATGCTCTCAGCCAACCACTGGACTGAGCACAGGATCCTCAATGGAGGAGCTAGAGAAAGGACCCAAGGAGCTGAAGGGATTTGCAGCCCCATAGGAAGAACAACAATATGAACCAACCAGTACCCCCAGACCTCCCAGGGACTAAACCACCAACCAAAGAGTACACATGGAGGGACCCGTGGCTCCAGCTGCATATGTAGCAGAGGATGGCCTTGTTGGACTTCAGTGGGAGGAGAGATCCGTGGTCCTGTGAAGGTTTGACTTCCTAGTGTAGGGGAATGCCAGGACAGGGAAGCAGGAGTGGGTAGATTGGTGAGCAGGGGGAGGAGGAATAGGATAGGGAGTTTTTGGAGGGGAAAATGAGGAAAGGGGATAACATTTGAAATGTAAATAAAGAAAATACCTAATTAAAAAAAAATCACTTTGAAGTACTTATCCCAGAGAAGATACATTAGATTATCGTGGACAAATGCCATGGTTTAGGACAGTCAGAAATGTCAGAAAGGGTGGGAGAGTAATAAGACAGAACACCTCTGATTTGCCCTCCTCAGTATGAGTTCATGAGAAAACAGGTTCGAAATCCAGGTCCCAGGTTTCTGGTTGGTCCTGCTATTGACCAACGTCTCTAAGCAACAGTGGGTAAGACAGGTTGTGATAGAGGAAGGGAAAAGAGGAGGGCGGGCAAGAGTGAAGGAAAATCTGAGCAAACATCCAAAGTACAAGAATGGAGCAATGAAAGAATTCATGGTGCAGTTGGAGGAAAATCTAGTCAGGACTTCAGAGGGCACAGCCCAGCTAAACCAGCTAAACTGCTAGGCGCCAAGAGAGCACCTGGGGATTTAAAAGAGCCATTTCTTTGACAGAGCTTATTATAAGGAAAAAAAAAAACGCTGTGGGAAATGTTCTAATCTCCAGTGAGAATGGATGTGTGGGAGTTGTGTTGCTTTGACACCACGTGATGCTAACTCACTGCGTACAAGACACGGGATGAGCCTTTGGGCACAGGGTGGTGACATCTCTTGTTTTAGGGTGTGTTCTGGTGTCACTCTCTGCCAAGGTGTTCAGACAGTTTTGTTCTTTGTCACTGGCAATCAGGAAGAAAGATTCGGCAGCAGTGGGAGTCGGGGTTGTTGGTATCTTTCAGTGGGCTAAAGCAAGTGCACAGAAACAGGTATGTTTGCATCCGGCCTGTCCAGTGAGCCTTGCTTTGTCTCTGTGTTGACAGATGAGTTGAACTATGTTTTTTTTTGTAACACGAGTAAAATGATGGACAATTTTTCTTAGTTGTCTTCACTTGCTTGCCACATTTTAGAATTTTATTTGGAACTGTGATTCCTTTACAACGTTAGCTATGTCTTATGAAACGTGTTTTTACCTAACGCCCGCAGCAGTTTGTGTTGAACCTCCTGATGCCCTGCTATGTAGTTGTGTAAACTTGTTTTTTTGTTCCCTAATTATTACCGGGAACGTGACTAGAAATGAGATTGTACGTAGGGATGATGAGGGCACAGTTTGCAAACCTGCCTAAGATGGTCTTAAAGTCCACGGAGTACTGCATTGCTTCTCAGTTCTGATGATTTTCATTTTGACTTTTGACGCGTGGGGAGGAGTGAGGCAATATGGACAAAGTGGCTATCAGTTACGAGGACCTTGATTGCCATGAAATACTGTCAGTAGTGATTTCAGATTGTTTATACACAGCTTTCTCACTTTTATGATGGTGTACTCACCACCATACTTTTGGCAACCTGCATTGCACCTTCAATCCATCAATAATGAGTAATTTTCCAAAACAGAACAGGGCAGAGGACTTACTGGGCATGCCCGGGACGGCTCAGCCCTGTGCTGTTTTTCCTTGCAACTTTTCTTACCTCTCTTTCAGTTGCAGGGGGGGCTGCCCATCAAAGAAACAATTCCATTTATTTCCAGCTCACTGAACCACTGAGTTTCCTGAAGTGATTTTCAGCATTGTGAGAGAGAATTTACTTACAAGAGGAACTGTATCACGGAAAAAGCCGGCCTAGCTTGCTGGCAACTCACAAGAGCTGAGTCATTGGAGTTCACTGTGCCACTTGCGGGCACCTACACCACTGGAACCCTCTCTGTCCACACGCCGGGTTTCCTGCTCATGTCATCTCAGGTCGTGGCCTGATGAGTCTTGGACATTCCATGGACTTCTTGAGTCTTGTTACTGTCACGTGCATTGGGCAAGCTTCCCCTCTTCCTCCAAGCCGGGAATACTACACTTTGACGGAAACCACTGCACAACAGAGTCCCACTACCAAAAGAAAACAAATAAACTAACGAACGGAGAGACCAGCATCGGTGTTTGCCATGAAAACAGTGTGGGTTATGGTAACTTTTCAGTACTATAGTAAGGATGGAATATTATAAGTTGATAAGAGTGGGCACACACAAAGTCTCACTACTGGTAAACAGCAAAAACAGTATCTCTTGACAACCACAGCAAGTTCACAGGAATATTTCATGGGGTTATTATTTCATTACTCATTTATGGACACTTAGTATTTTTTGTACATGAAGACAAAGGTTAGCACATTTAATGGAGATGAAGGGACATTTAAAGCAGAATCCCCTTGAATTCCAGAATGGATGAGAGGAAGTTGAGTGTCTCTTGGACAAAGGCTCTTTGAAAGAGTGCCCAGGCCCTCCTCCTGGATGCTGAATCTTAGAAACCTTTCACGAGAAGCTCAGGCAGTTTGCAGAAGACACTCGTTTGACTTTAGCTCAGTTAAAACAGGAATAAATCCCCACGCCTGTTGGAACTGGCCATTACCGTTGAATGATAGATTTCTCGTCAAACTGAGCTCACTGATAAGCTAGGTGGGTCAGGCCTAGACATTAGATAAAGTGTCAATATGAATGAAGACATCCTTAGGTTGATGTGGTGATGCACGCCTATAATTCCAGAACTTAGGAAACTAAGGCAGAAGGACCATGGCTTTAAGGACAGCCTGGGATAAACAAGATCTTGTCTCAGAATCAGACAAAGGAATAAAACAAATTAACGTATTTTGCCACTAATGTGCACTGCTGTCATTACCTTCCCAGACAGCCATCTTTTCCTGTTCTGGGAGCTTTCCTCTGGATAGAGCACTGGAGAATCAGCCCTGCTCCAAATCCTCATAGGACACGACTAAGCCGCAATGTCCAGTCACCACATTTTTTTCCGAATTCTGAGAGCCAAGGATGCATATGAGAAGAGGACAAGGGCAGCTGCCATGGGGCCCTGTTCTGTCTCATTCACAGATAACCCAGGCAGTGGGGTCTGAGACCATAACAGGGATTGTCAGTGATGTCACCAGTACTCTGTCCTCCTCCTCCACTTCTGAGTCACTTTCCCTTTATATGTTTTTTTTATTTTTTTGTTCTTTTAAAAAAATTTTCTTTATTTACATTTCAAATGCTATCCAAAAGTTCCCCATACCCTTCCCCCACCCCTGCTCCCCTACCCACCCACTCCCACTTCTTGGCCCTGGCCTTCCTCTGTGCTGGGTCATTTAAAGTTTACAAGACCAAGGGGCCTCTCTTCCCAATGATGGCCGATTAGGCCATCTTCTGCTACATATGCAGCTAGAGACTTGAGCTCAGGGGGTACTGGTTAGTTCATATTGTTGTTCCACCTATAGGGTTGCAGCCCCCTTCAGCTCCTTGGGTACTTTCTCTAGCTCCTTCATTGGGGGCCCTGTGCTCCATCCAATAGCTGACTGTGAGCATCCACTTCTGTGTTTGCCAGGCACTAGCATAGCCTCACAAGAGGCCGCTATATCAGGATCCCTTTAGCAGAATCTTGCTGGCATGTGCAGTAGTATCTGGGTTTGGTGGTTGATGATGGGATGGATCCCCGGATGGGGTAGTCTCTGGATAGTCCATCCTTTCATCTTAGATCTAAATTTTGTCTCTGTACTTATATCCTTTCACGGGTATTTTGTTCCTTATTCTAAGGAGGAATGAAGTACCCCCCGATGGTCTTCCCTCTTGGTTTTCTTGTGTTTTGCAAAATATATCTTGGGTGTTCTAAGTTTCTGGGTTAATATCCGCTTATCAGTGAGGGCATATCTAGTGACTTCTTTTGTGATTGGGTTGCCTCACTAAAGGATATCATACTTATTTTAAAAAAAAAAACTGAAGGTTTTTGTTTTTTTTTTTTTTAGAACTGACGATTAATGGGGCGTATCCTTTTCATCTCTTTTTAATTTTCTTAACTACCTTGACATATGATAGCTGTATCTACTAACTGCCTTGTACATGCATGTGTTTGTATAGCTTCATGTGCATCGTGAGGAAGCCAGATGTAAACCACAGTCCACTTATTTTTCTGAGACAGAGCCTTTCATTTGGGTCTAGAGTTTGCTGCTTAGGGTACGCTGGATGGGCGATGAGACTCAGGGATCTACCTGATTCCACTTGTTCAGATTGTAAGCATGTACCGCGACACCCAGATTCTTGTGTAGGTCCTGGCTGTTAATCTCAGGTTCTCCTGCTTTGCAGTGAATACCAGCCGAGATAGCGCTTCATCCCTAACTGACGATATTTATGGAGTGTGGTGTGATACTTCAGGACATATGTGCAATGGGTAATGATCAGAAGCAGCTGGTAGCATGACTGATAAAGCTACTGGGACCTCAAGGGGCAAGAAAGAAAGCAGATTCAGTGTGACGGACCAGGGGGCATACCCTCAGGTATAGGGGCAAAGCGACAGGATATTGGAGTCACAACACTCTGGGCGAGCACTGGGATAAGAGTCTACCCTAGGGCAGACAGACAAACCACATGTCAAGAATCAGTTCCTTTCGAGATGGAAGTAGAAGGATCCCAGATCTTAAAGGACCTGGGACAGACACTCAGTGACAGAAATTAATAAGAAGACGCATCTCCCTCTCTTGCCATCCACCGCAAGAAGGCAGAAGATAATGATGTGTCATCAAAATTCAGGCCAGGTTCTAGTAGTTCCCGTATCTCAAGTCAGGGCTTGCAAACCAACTTCTTCCTTGCTGATCCCATGCGAGGCCAGCCCAGCTGTCCTAGTCTACAGCTTCGTGGCTCTTCTCTGTCCCTGGACCTCGATTGGGAGTTACCTGCACGAGTGCCAACCTCTGGGCAGTAGCAGTTCAGGTGTGGTGAACAAACACCTGGACTCTGTGCAGGCACGAGGCTTCTTCAGCCCCAGAACTCTAAGGTGCCGTTTGCCAAACTCACAAATAAGAGTTACATCCAAGTCTCAGTGCATCGGCAAATGGAAGACTCTTCTCCATGAGCTATGTGATCTCACGTTCACCTTCCAAATCTGTAGTTGTTCTTCTCCTCGTCCTCCTCGTCCTCGTCCTCCTCCTCCTCCTCCTCCTCCT
>NC_034602.1:46287807-46352625 GCF_900095145.1 Mus pahari
TCCTCCTCCTCCTCCTCTTCCTCCTCCTCCTCTTCTTCCTCCTTCTTCTTCCTCTTTCTCTTCTTCCTCTTCCTTCTCCTCTTCCCCCTCTTCATTCTCTTCCTCTTCTTTAAAATTTATTTTTATTTTATGTGCATCATTGCTTTGCCTTCGTGTGTGTGTGTGTGTGTGTGTGTGTGTGTGTGGTGTCAGATCCCCTGGAACTGGAGTTACAGACAGTTATGAACTCTATGTGGATGCTGGGAATAGAACCTGGAAGAGCAGTCAGTGTTCTTAACCACTGAGTCATCTCTCCAGCCCCCTAATTATGTTTTCTTTAAAATGGAAACAGTCACAGTCCCTGCCTCCTGTGGTTTTTGTAAATTTAAATTAGATGATGTATGTAAAGCCTGAGCATGCACGTACTCAACAAAGAAACAATGTTTAATGAAACACATTCAAATCATTCACCTACATTTGCATTAGTAACTTTTTCAAAAGCCCCTCTTCAGAGTGAAGATCTGCTTCAAACTGGCTTTCTGACTCAGTTTAAGCCTGTCACAGCTGGAATCTGGGGATGGTCCTCTCCTACTCCTATACCAGTTAGTGGTCCCACCCTCTGGTGACTTGAGTTTATTCTAATCATCGTCCTTACCCGCTTTTCCCTCATTTCTGAAGCCCACCACATATGCATACATCAACTGCTTAAAAAAAAAAAACAATTAGAGGAACTCTTTCAGAATACAGGAAGAATATTTCATGGAACCTGTGTTCTGCTTTGATGATGAGCTTGTATGGAACAGTACACAGGGGCAAATGTTTAAGTCTAATTGATTCACGTGTTGCATATGTCTTTGTAAGACCCAGCAAAAGCACTTTCTGCTTGATCAGAAAGGCTGCCCACAATTCTATAATTCAAAGTCCTGAGAAAGCAACCACCTGGTACCCATGCATTCATTTTCCTCCTACAAATATATTCTCAGCAACTTTCATTTATACCTGGTTAAGACTTGGGGGTGAAAGAAAAGCAGTATTTAAATAAGCTAGTAAGCTAAAATATAATTTTGCCAAACACAGAAAATCATTAGCATAAATAGATGTGGCTGATTCTATGTTGCATCAAGATCCGAAGGGTTCGTTTTGTCAAGTTCATGTGTGGGAAGGCCATTCAAACCTCCCATTATCTCTATCTGCCTTTCTTTCTTTTCATCCACTTTAGCATCTAGGTTGTTTGTCTTCTAAGATATTTAGGCACAAGGTAGGTGCCACTCATTCTAAGGTGTGTGTGTGTGTATTTTATTACATTGCAGAAACTTCATCAATTGCTATAGACACAAGTATATAGTCATTGTGTGGAATGTATGGCCTTGTGTGGCAGTGGCTGCAATGAGGGAGATTTGCACCACAAGTAATAGAAAACCATACCTCCAAGTAGCCTGAGACACTAGGAATTAATGCTGTGTTAATAAGAACTTGAAGTGACCAGATGGGTTCATGGCTCAATGATGCCATCCTTTCTTTCTACCATTTTTTGTCCTTGTGTGTGGTGCTCCACACTTGCAGGGTGGCTACACCACTATAGACATCTCACGTTCATTCTAGTGTTCCAAGAAAGAAGGAAGGGACAGAAGACAATGTAATCCCAACATTCCCTCAGTAAAAGCTCCTCCAAACTATGGTCTTCCCTGACAAATGATTGTATTAGATGCAAAACTTGTCCATTCCTTACACATAAGGGGTGCAGGAGAAGGCAAGTCCCAGAGAAAATGGAGTAAGTAAGAGAGGCATAGCTCATTCCTGAAGGGCCCACTTCTGAGCCCGTGATCAGCAGTACAGCCTTGTTGATCAATTCTGTGCTCATGACACACAGAAGAGAACAAAGGGCCATGTAACAAATATCCCAGTATTCACCACTTGGCTTCTAAAAGACTTCATCCCCAATACAACGTTTTTTTTTTTTTTTTTTAAAGATTTATTTATTTATTATATGTAAGTACACTGTAGCTGTCTTCGAACACTCCAGAAGAGGGAGTCAGATCTTGTTAAGGATGGTTGTGAGCCACCATGTGGTTGCTGGGATTTGAACTCTGCACCTTTGGAAGAGCAGTCGGGTGCTCTTACCCGCTGAGCCATCTCACCAGCCCCCAATACAACCTTTTTACATTTCCACATATAGACATGCCAATTTCTCAGTTTTACATCTCAGGAGAAAACTTTAGCTTCACTTTTAGGGACTTATATAAGTGTGTGTGTGTGTGTGTGTGTGATATGACCATCTGTGTGGGTGCAAAGGCCAGAAGAAAATGTCAAATCTTCTGCTTTATCATGAGTTGTAGTTACAGGTGTGTGGCCACTCCTGTTTTGTTTTGTTTTGTTTTGTTTCTGTTTTTGCTTTTAATATGGGTACTGGGATTTGAAGTAATGTTCCACTTACACACTGCCCAACCATCTCTTTAGTCCCTGAGTTAGGACTTAGTCATTTGTGTGTATTCTTTCTCATCCCCCCCTTTCTCTTTTCACTTTTTTGTATGTATTGATCATTCACGAGATTATCATGCTGCAAATGTTCACTTGTAAATTGCTTTCATCTGATCAATAGTGTGCTTATGAGATTAATTGATATTGATTCATGGAGCTCTGGTGTATTCTTTTTCAATGCTATATGGGATTCCCTTACAGGCATAGCACAATTTATTTTTCCTCTGGAGGTAGATTGAGAAAATATCAATAGTTTGGCATAATAAACACTACTTATATAATTGTTTTTTCATGATTCTTGCTATATATGCATGTATTCATATCTGTATAGGTGTATATTTGTCTACTCATATTTATCTGAGTATATCAGAAGCATATGCACCTGTGAATGGATGCATGTGCCTGTATATGTGTGAGTTCAGCTATGGTTTATCATAGCAATTTTACTCTGATTGACAAAATGTATGTTCCCTAGTTTTTCTTCCCAGTAGTTTATGGGTGTTCATTTCTAGTGCTCATGGATCTCACTGCATACAGTCTGATCCAAACTTGCTTCTTCCAGGCCTTTTGCTCACCTGAATAGTATCTAATTTTGGCTTTAGTTTGCATTTCTTAAAAATTCTTAGTGAGGTTAAATATCTCTTCATATGATTTTTAGTGCTTGATATGCCTACTTCAGTAAGTGAACTCAATCAGGTTACTCTTTCTGACTAATCTCTTTATCTATTTCTTGTTAAATTAGAAAAAAATTCTCTGCTTTCTGCATTTGTTTCCACCAGTTGCAGGTGGAAGCCTCTCTGATGATGGATGGGCCGGGTACTGATCTATGAGTACAGCAGAAATGTCATTACGACTCATTTTGTTGCTGTGTTCCTCTAGCAGACAGGAATATTTAGTTTTACCCTCAGTCCCTGGACTAGCTAGTCTCAAGTCACCCAAACAGTATCAAGTATGGAGTCTTAGTTAGGATTTCCATCACTGTGAAGAGACACCATTCCCATGGCAACTCTTATAAAGGGAAACATTTAATTAGAACTTGGTTACACATTCAGGGGTTTAGTCCCTTTCATCACGGTGGGACTCATGGCAGTGCTGGAGAGGGAGCTGAGAGTTCTACATATGGATCGGTAGGCACGAGAGAGAGAGAGAGAGAGAGAGAGAGAGAGAGAGAGAGAGAGAGAGAGACTAGGCCTGGCTTGAACATTTGAAACCTCAAAGTCCACCTCCCAGTGATACACTTCCTTCAATAAAGCCACACCTCCTAAAAGTACCATTTTCTTCTGGTTAAGCATTCAAATCTATGAGCCTATAGGGGCAATTCCTATTCAAATCCCCCACATTCCACTTCCTGGCCTCCAGAGGCTTGTAGCCATATCATAATGCAAAACTGTATTCAGTCCGACTTCAAAAGTCCCCATAGTCTTTGACGTCTCAACCCTGTTTAAAAGCTCAAAGCATCTTCTGAGACTCATAGTAAACCCTTGGTTGTCATCCCCTATAAAAATCAAAATAGCAAGCAGATCAAATACTTCCAACATGTAAGGACTCAAGTGTGTAACTGTTCCAAAAGAGAGGTAAGGGAGCACAGTGAGGAAAGACTGAACCAAAGCAAGACTGAAAACCAGCTGGGCAAACCCCCAAGTCTGCATCTCCATGTTTGATGTCAAAGTGCTCTTCAGATCTTCAACTCCTTTCAGCTTTGCTAACTGGAACACACTTCTCTCTCCTGGGCTGGTTCCACTCCCTGTTAGCAGCTCCCTGTGGCAGTTATCTCACAACTCTGGCATTGCCAATATCTTGGGGTCTCCAAGAAAACACAGGCTCCACCTTCACAGCTTCCTGCAGTGGCCTCTCTATAACTCTATGCAATGGCCTCTCTATAACACCATGCAGGGGCAGCTCTGGCATATGCCCAGCCTCAGGGGCTTTCATTAGCCATGGAGAGAGATTTCATAACTCTTGTATCCTTGGCTTTAAAGCCAGAGCCATGTAGCTGAAACTGTCAAATACTGCTGCTTTTGGTGGCTGGAAAAGGGACCCCTCACTCATATCCATTTTCACCAGCTTTCTGGGTTTGAAGGTTTCCTTTCACTGCCTAAGCTTGGCTATCTTGAAGCTTAATCTGTAGATCAGGTTGGCCTTTAAGTTGGAGATTTGCCTGCCTCTGCTTTTGGGAGTGCTGGGTTTAAAGGTGTGGGCTACCTCACTGGGCCCTAAGCTTTTCTTGAATTCTTTTTCACAAATTGGAAGCCTAGCAGGGTAGAGTCTCACCCTGAGGTCGGTGCTCCTTTAATTCCCTTTAACATTAGGCTTTTCTCTGATCTGTTTATCTCCTAGAGCCCAGGACTTTCTGTTATTCCCCTCCTCAAACTGTAATTTTGCATTTTTCCTTGCTCAGCTTTCTCCTTTTCTTTATGGATCTTCATAGGAGCAGGCAGTAAGAACCAAGTAAAACAGTCAATATTGGACTGTCTGGAAATCTCCTTTGCTAAAGATATTAATTCATAATTCTCCAATTCAGCTGCAGGCAGGGCTTTATTTATTTATTTATTTATTTATTGACAAGAGCAGAAAACACCTACTTCTTCACCAATATATCACAAGAATGGTCTCTAGGCCACAAATTAATAGTTTTCTCTTTTGAAACCCCTTGAGCCAGTATACCTCTGCCCCCACCCCAAACCTCCAACCAACATATATGGTTCAAATTGCTGTCAGTACCACTATTTTCCATACTACTACTAGGGTGGTCCTTTAAGCTCCACTTAAAGTGTCTAATAACTTTGCAAGTCCAAAGTCTCACCATCATCATTCCTCCAAACAAAAGCATGGTCAGGCCTATCACAGCAATTTCCCACTCCTGGCACTAACTTCTGTGTTAAGATTTCTATTGCTGGGAAGAGGCACCGTGACCTCAGCAACTCTTACAAAGAAAAAGAAAAATTAATTAGAGTTTGCTTCAAGGTTCTGAGGTTTGGCCATTATCATCATGACAGGAATCATGGTGGTTCACAAGGAGACATGGTGCTGGAGAAGGAGCTGAGAGTTCTTTATTCTGACAGGAAGCAGGAAGAGAGAGAGAGAGAGAGAGAGAGAGAGAGAGAGAGAGAGAGAGAGAGAGAGACTGGGTCTGACTTGGGTCAGGGACATACTTCCTTCAACAAGGCCATACCTACTCCAACAAGGCCACATCTCCTAATAATGCCATTCCCTGATGATTAAGCATTCAAATCTATGAGCCTACGGGCACCATTTAAACTGCCACATATGAGTTCAGTCTTGTGAAGTGGGTCTTAAGTCAAATAAGATATTGGTTGGTTACTCCCACAAGTTTTTGCCACCATTTCACTAGCTTATTTTGCAGGCAGTACGCCATTATAGATGAAAGGATCTGTAAGCTGGGTTGGTAGTTACAGTTCTCTTTTGGTAGCCTGCACCAAAGACTTTAGAACACGTGAGTGAAGGCTCCATGTAGGGGCCAGCTTGACTTCTTGTTCAACTAGTTGTGTAGGTATTATCTTCAGCAACGAGGCCTTATCAGACAATATGAGAAATGAGAGATCTTGTAATGCTCATCTCTAAATGGGATGTCTCAAGATTTAGGGAACCCTTTGAAGAAGAGGCAGAAAAAGTGCAAAAGCTGGAGGGGAATGGAGGACACCAAATGAAACATTCGTTTTTCCAAGGGAGTCTCACTGGGGAAACAAACTATTCTCAAGGATAAATTGCATGCCTAGCAGCGCTAGGTGACCAACCGAAAAAAGAACCCAAAGACATCTTTGGAGGTTCCTTCTCTCATAGTGTCATGTCAGGGCTTTACATGTTTTTAATCTTAATTTTATTATATATTATGTATTTTATTATATAAATATGTATTTAATCTTTCTCTCTTTTTATCTGACAGTTTGTGTGTGTGTATATATATATATATATATATATATAGATAGATAGATAGATAGATAGATAGATAGATAGATCATGGCTTCCAGTTTTGTGCTTTTATGGGATTTCTGAGTTTGTAAGCAAGTAGGTCTCTGCCTCATACCCATTTCTTGTGTATTTTCTTAGGCCCTTTTCCTTTTGTTTGTTTGTTTTATCCTATTCTAATATGTTAGTTTTGCTTTATTTTATTATTATTCCTTAGAATCTTGTTTGTTTTCTGATGAGAGACAGAAAGGAAGTAGAGGATCCAGATGGGGAGAGAAGTAGGGAGAGACTGGGGTGGGGGAGAACAGGGAGGGGAAACCTTAATCAGGATATACTATATGAGAAAAAAAAATTTTCAATAAAAGGAAAAAATAAGAGAGAAAAAACTTTCTAAGTAAAAAATTAGCAAAGCTCTTTCAGTGTTCTGGATTTGAGCTCTTTATAACTTTGTATGACTTATCTTTTTGTTTTCTTAAAGTAATCATTTGATAAAAAATTTTTGGTGTATTTGGTATACTGGATGTTGCATGGATCTGTGATTTTTTTAAATTACATTTTTCCTGGAAAATTTCATATATGCATGCCATGAAATATCATATTTTCCTCCCATTTTTCTTCTCCAACTTTTCTAATATCTTCCCTACATGTCCATGTTCAAAGTTCATGTGTATTGGTTGATTGATTGGTTGGTTGATTTACATAAGCTAAGTCCAAGCAGTGCTGCCTGTATATTCTGGGGGTGGGCTTATCCAATAGTGCCTATACCCTCAAAGAAAGAATGGCTTTCCTTTCCCCAGAAGCTATCCATCAACTGCCAAGAGATCCTTAGTAGGATATTGGATCTGAGAGAAATGGCTTGACCTTGTGAGATATTTATCATAGCTGTAGAGTCCCCTGAGTTCTCTGTCCTTAACTAGTGACTTGTTTGCCTGTACTAGGACCGATATCTTCACAATAGGTCTTGAGAGCTTGTAGAAAAAAAATCCTGCCTGTCCTTCCCCCCATCCCCCTTTTCAGGTTGTCTTGCCCAATGCCCTTAGCATGCAGTACAGTGGGTAGGTATTCCTTTTCAATGCAGTTTCTTCCAACCCATCTGCTCCGTGCCAGCTACTTGCTGTGCTGTCTGCTATTTAGTGGCACACTTTAGTGCCCTTTGTGTTTGTACACTCAGAAAAGGATGGAAGTGAATGAGAGGAAATGTCTGCATAACTGCATGCTCTTCATTAACAACCCCCAAAGTCACCACATGTGAGCAACTCAGGATCTTCCCAGAGTCGGACATGGAACAGAAAGGGTTGAAGTGGAAGGGTTTTGCTACATTAATGCTCATATTTTCTCAATCTGTGTTCCTGCATCAATACCTAATGTCTTGGTTAATGTTTTACTGCTGTGAACAGACACCATGACCAAGGCAACTCTTAGAAGGACAACATTTAACTGGGGCTGGATTATAGGTTCAGAGGTTCAGTCCATTATCTTCAAGGCAGGAGCATGGCAGGCATGGTGCAGTAGGAGCTGAGAGTTCCACATCTTTATCTGGAGGCTGCTAGGAAAAGACTGGCATCCAGGCAGCTAGGATGAGGATCTTAAAGCTCATACCCACAGTGATATACTTCTAACAAGGCCACACCTATTCCAACAGTGCCACACCTCCAAATAGTGCCACTCCCTACACCAAGAATATCCAAAGCATCACACTTGGTTTGTAAGCAATTCCTTCTTTCTGTTTATATGGTTCTAATTTGTTTGACATATGTTCATATTCTAAACACTCCCAACAATGTCTTAGAGGAATGTATTATCTCAATGGGTATCCCATCTCACAGGGAAAGGAAGCGACTTGTTCCACAGTTTGCACTGTATCTGGTGATGGTCTCCCAGGCTCCTGAGACCCACACACAAGTACTGCCTTCTCTTCCCTTCCATCTCCAGCCTTCCTTGCTGGCCTCATAGCCCAGGGAACTGAAAGACTGGTAGCTATTTTGGCAGACAGGGAATTACTATATTTCTTTGTTCCCAAGTATTTTCCAAGAAACTACACAGAAACAATATTTGGCTTCTAGGAAGAGCTTGCTCTCCTGTCTAGCTATGTGCATGCACATGCGTGTGTGTGTGTGTGTGTGTGTGTGTGTGTGTGTGTAGGTGTGCTCTCACACTTGGGCACTGAGTGTATAACAACCTTGGTAATTGAGTGTGCATCTGAAACTCTACAAGAACCAGTGACCCCTCACACCAATTCCTTTTAAATTCCTAAGCCCTTAGCACTCATGCTAAGGTAGGGAGCTCTGAAAGCTCCTCAGAAACAGGGGTTGGGGAACTTGACACTAGCTTAAAAGTGCTCTTCACTCAGCAGGAACTACCAATCTATCATCCCGGAGACCTGACTGATGAGTGGGGCCAGGTGCCCTGTCCAGAGTTCATAAGACAGAGCTGCAACAAATTATAACTGGGTTGGCAGAGGTGAGGAGAGCCGCGGGGTGGACTCTATCAAAGAGCTCCGCAGCTGCAGGAAGAGCCAGGCGAGCCAAGGTGAGTTGGAACACACTCTCTCCAGCCAGAACTAAGTGGTCCCTCCTCTCTCACTTGTAGAAATGGTTACAGGTTTTCACAGGCCAGGGTTCACCATTCATAGCTGTATGTAGTGCTTAATTCAGTATCTGAATTAAATGGGCCCGGTGGGGGCGGGGAGACCCAGGTACTTGCACCTCCCCCCCCCCCCCCCCCCATTTTCCTCTCCCCACCCCCCCTTCCTCCTGCGCCCAAAACTGGGGATGAAACCCACACACCGGGCAAGTGCTAGACCACTGACCTGCAGTCCCTGCTCTAAGCCTTTGCGTTTCTAATCTGCTCCTGGTGAAGCTGTTGCTGCTGAGTCCCGCTGCGAGCATCGCTGCTTCAAGGCACTGTTCTCCAAGTGGCAGCATCTTCAGGTTCGGGGATGGAGAACTACACGTGACCCCGTGGGTCACTCCAGGAGCCTGAATCTCACACTGCCTCTTGCAGGGCCAGTAGGAAGGTGTGCTTTTGAGAAAGGAATGTGGAAACGAAACATACAGATAGTAGGCTCTTTCTAGAAATTTCAAAATTAGTCCACCTCAGATGGGATCCAGGAATCTCTGTTTTCTACAAGTTCTCCAGGTGGGATTTATGATCACGAGAGTTTAAGACAGGCTTCTCCCCAGATTATGCACTTCTACTGTAAAGAATATTTTAGAGTAACTCATCAGGAGTCTTACCTCAGTATTTCTAAAGAAACTTGACGCTTTCTCATAGAGCCTCTTGAAGAAAGAGCTCTGGAATGGAATCGCAATTAGAAAATAAAATTCAAAAAGCCTGAGACTAACCACAGGCAAATTTGAGTCAGTATGGGTAGCTCCGTGAAGCACCAGGAGAGGGCTGTCTGGGGATAATGTGGGAGACTGCAAAATGGTTGCAAGACTTTAGAGCTCTTCCACAAAAGAGGCGGAGTCTGTTTACCCACCCATTGTATCTGAATGATTCCCAGGACCTGCTTTTCACATCAACAGGATGTGGCAGAAGGAATGCAGGACAAGTTCCAGTCCTGGGTCTCCGAAGGCCCGACAGCTTCTCTGCTTGCTGTTATGGAAACTCTGCTGTCGCCCTGGAAACGAGCCAGGCCAGCTAGCATGCCTGAAGATGCTACCACACAGGGAAGCCCCAGTCAAAAGCCAGCCTCCGTGCTACTGTCCACAAATGCTTGAGCAAAGTGGACCAGACCCGCTGAGCTCAGTTCAAACTACCTGCAGACTCACGAGCCAAATGGTTGACTGTTCTTTTAAGTTATCAAATTTGCAAAAGTTACACAATTCAGGAAGAAAGCCAGAGAATGTCAGGACAACCCAGAAAATAGTTTCCTTCATTGGAACACTATTTTTTCTTTTTTAAAAGCCAAAATTTACATATTTGGCCTGCTGGGTAATAGGACCATTTTCTGGCTTCTCCAGCCTCATTTCCTACCAAAACCCAGGTTTTTGAGTTTGTTTGTTTTGTAGAGCAGTAAGTAAGGGAATGTGAACCCTTCCAACACAGCAGCATTCTTCATGCCCTTTTGCCTGGGCCAGCGTAGATTCAGGGCAGCTGGGACATAACGACCCCTTTACCAACTCTCTTTAGCATCCATCCAGGAAGGACAAAAGAGGCCTGTCTCCTGTGCACACAAACAAAGGGTGTCTGCTAATGTCTGATGTATAACTGACCCCTAAGAATACCCTCTGGTGAGCAGTCAAACTGGGGCATCCACATAGATCTGAAATATATCAAAATTCACCTTCGTCCCCTCGAACTTGCGTCCTGCCCAGAAGCGGTGAGCTAGCACCTCAAGGCTTGCTCGATGAAAAGCCATTTAACGCTGTGAAAAATAAGAGGGACTGCAGTGCTGACGTGTATATTCCTGGGCTCGTTATTTTTCTTAATGAACGTTGCTTCTCTCCTTAATACTTATCAGTTTGAACACATGCGGTTCACCACAGTTTACCACCTCCGACCTGGTGATTAGGGGACTGGGAACCAACTTACATCACTGTCAGGGAAGCAGAGGAAAAAAAATTGCAAAATAAATGGCAAGATGTTGCGGCGATAGCTAGCAGGAAAATCTGCAGTGCTTAGGAGAAGCGGGACACAGTTGCAATCCTGTGGCGGGGAGGAGCGGGAGGGGAGGTAGCCTTCGCGGTGCAGTAGAGCTTCATAAGCGGTGCTGGAGCCACGTGACTGATTATTCAAATGCACCTCTGATTAACTGGGTTTATATTGATGCAAATAATCCTGCCGGAGCCTGCAAGGGCTAATGCATTTTGGAACTGTGGGTTTTCCATTGATAGCGCAAAATGGTGTAGGGGAAAGGCATTTTTATGATATTAATAATGGAATTACAGAATCAGGTCGCTTAAAGGAACAGCGCTGACTCAGCAAAAGCAGCGCGGAGTTGAATGTGGAGATTAATACCAGCAAAACGAAATACAAGCTCGTTGCAACCATCTCCTTGCCTAAAACACACGTCCCCCGTCCTATTTTCTTTCTTTCTTTTTTTTTTTTTTTAAAGAAGAAGAAGAAGAAAAAAGACTGTCTCAGCGCAATCTTCAGATGAATTAAAAGGGAAAGAGCTGTCCGGGATGCTGAGAGAGACCTGCCCTCTCCTCCGCCATCCACCTAAAATATTTCCCCCTCTTCGCCCCAATCTCACTGATTAAATATTGGATTTATCGGCCTTGCCCATGCTCTGGTTTCATGTCTTAAAACAATGCCTGTAAACACTTTCCAAATGAATGATTAAAATTGCAAATGAAGATCAATAATCGCCCCTAAAGGGATGAATGTATTAAAGCTGGGGCTGAGATGAAACTGCAGAAACCTCTCTGTGCTTTTGACTGAGCACAGGCGGGAGCCCCTGGAAGCCTTGCTAGGTAAGGGGGCCATGGAAGCCCGGTGGTTGCAGCCAAGGAGGAGGATCTGCTGAAGGCAGAGGTGCAAGCTCTATGATGTTCCCACCCAGGCATTTATAAAAGTAACCAAAGGACATTCTACCTTACTGAACATGGCCAGAAACAGAATAGTACAGGGATGTTAAAGATCACGTTGAGGGATCTGAAAGAATATTTGGGTGCAGTATGTGAAAAACAAGTTATAGACATGTATGCTCTTGTCTTTCTTTTCTTCTTGATGTTTGAGTTTTTTGTTTGTTTGTTTGGTTTGCTTTTTAAGCATTTGAGAGCTCTGTTCATTTACCTGCTAATCTCAGCTCAGCTATATAGGGTGTTGGTTGCTGGAGGTCTACATGTCAGTTAAAGGTGAAAGAGGAAGAGTGGGACAAAGAGGACCTTGGCAGGGAGTTAAAGTTGGTTAGAAACTAATCCATGCCACATTCTTAGAAAATTTGCTGTGAAACACACAGAGCAGGAAGTTTATCACTTTAATTGGATGCAGACAATTCAGTAGTGTACTCACGGTGTTTTTGCGCCACCACTGCCGCTGTCTCATGTCAGACGTACTGGTCACCTGCAAAGCTCACTCTTTCTCAAAGTTCACTGCCTGTCAAGCTGCCCCACCCAGCTCTGGCAACCCACTTTTCTCCATAGTAATCTCACTAGGGTTTCTAGAAGCACAATACTGCAGTAGCGAGCTCATCTCCCTAGCCTCTGGATACAGAGGCAGCAGGGGAGGAGTGAAGGGTTAGCCACTCTAGCCTCCAGCTTTGACACTCTCTTTCCATTCGTGGGTGGCTGTATTGCTTAGAGGCAGTGAACAAGGACTCTAAATCCAAACAGCCTTCGTTCAAGTCCTGGATGCACCTCTTGTTTGTGAGCCCCTACTCCTCCAAGCCTTGGTTTGTTCATCTATAAAAGGGGAAGAGTTAGAGCATCGCATTCATAAAGAATCAAGTGAGTTTTGGTCAGTTCTAGCCATAGCGGAAGTGGCCTTCAGTGAAGGGCATGCTACTTCGCATTGGTAGTTCATTCCTTTAACTCTCACACTCCTGGACATGCAGTTTGAAAGCTTCCAGCCGATAGCAGGTATATGAACTTTTCAGTGGGAATCTGTGGCTATGCCAGGAAGAGCAGCTCCTCCTTGGGTGAACCTTCATAATCTGCATAGAAGGCCTTGGGGGTGGAGGTTTCCATCTTGTCCAATTCAAGTCATTACGTTTTCCAAACTAAGCAGCCAGAAGGGTCTCCCCTGACCTGACCTCTTGGGTTCATCACGGTCTCACAGTAATGTTCCTTGTTTGTGTTTGAGGTTCTTACTGTCTTAGTTATCTTGGGGCTCTGAACCCAACAGTCTCCATGGGGACCTGTTTCTCCTCCTAGTTCTGTCTTGAATTTTCCCTTTAGTGAACCCAGTCTTCCTCCCTTCCTGCCCCCCTCTCCCTTCCTGCCTCCCCCCAAACTCATTTGAGACAGAAGCAAGTCACTGCGTGCTAGTCCCATTTAGATGGTGCGTGTTGTGGCCTCACAGCCTAAGAGACCTAGCCTTGGTCTTTGGTTTCTCTTGGTTCATGGTTCTCACCTTTTTCTGCTCCACCCGCTCCCTGCCTCCATTCACAACCAGTGCTTTGATTTGCTCTAGGCATGCCAGCCGGCTGTGTGATGGAGGCCTTTGCTCAGCAGGCTGCTCTTCCCATTGCCGAAACAGAACACCAGACAGAAACAGCTTAAGGGAGGAAGGACTTATTTTGGCTCACAGTTTCAAAGGACATCACCACACAGAGGGCTTGCAAGCTGAACCAGCTCCATTTGTTCCAGCATGAGCTTGCATCATGGTGGATCAGTAGCAGAGAAGAAGAATGTGGGTCAGAATCAGAAGTGAATATCACCTTCAAGTGTGCCTCTGCCGATATCTTCTTTCTAGCTGGGTAATAGGCCCATGGTTTTCACAACCCCTTAAAATGGCAGAACCAGTTAGAAGAGGAAATGCTCCAAATGTAAGCTTGTGGGGAATAGCCCAGATTCAGACCATAGCAACCAATATAAAATGATTGGGGAGCCTCCTCACAGAGCGGCTTTCTCCTTCCAGCAGTTTCCAGGGTGTCTGCTGCTCTTACTCCTGATGTGTAAAGTGTCGGGGAGGAGAAGGTTCTGCAGTCCTGGGGCGGGGCTTCAGACTTTCACAGAGCCTGTGTCCTTGAGCTATCACCTTCACTGATACTTCCTTCGGGGGGTCCCCAGGGTCCAACCTGCATCCTGCTTCTTCTCCTCAGCCTTTCAATCACTGTCATGCAGAGACGGCCCGTGGCTCCCCATGGTGTACTGTCTTCTTCTTTGTGATGACCCAGAAAGTCAAGTCTCAGATGGTTCTAGGGGGTCCTTTAGTACTAATGACAGTAATTTTCTCATTATGTAACTTGGCGCCCAGCAGTCTCCGCCAGCTTTGAGTTCCTTACAGATTTGAGAAGCATTCCTTCTATATATCCATGTATCTTTCCCCAGGCTTGTCTTTTGAATTCGTATTCACAAGATGGTGGAGCAGTTTGGGGAGGCTGTCGAACCTTTAGGAGATAAGATCTGGGTGGTGTAAGCAGGTTCTTAGGGCTGAGCCCTTGAAGGTTTGTCCCCTCATCTGGCTATTCTCTCTGCTATGACATGGTTAGCCTGGTCCTTGGGTTCCTACTAACATGGACAGAGACATTCCAGTCTGCATTTCCTGCCCTATGTTAAAATGCTACAGAATGGTGTGCTAGCATCCAGTCTCATTAGCTCTTCTGCCAGTTATTTTGCTTCTAATGATAAAGCAATGGATTCACTTCCCAAGGATGCAGACTAGAACTCAAGTCCTCCGAATCGCACCTACAGGGTTACCTGATAACTCAGACTGGCCAGGATGCCAGCAGCCCAGCTAGCTTGCCACAAAGCCATCAGCTATCAGCAGGCTATGCGGGACATGGGGTCAACATCCCACTCTGCACTTTGGGTCATGTCTGTCCTTTTTGTTGCTCTCCTGGTATGTCACCACAGTCAGGTTATGAAAGCAGTGAACTTTATGCTCTTTGACTATTTGTGGGGCCATGGGGGCTGGCTTGCTTTCTTCTTCCCAGCCATAGGCATTGACTAAGTGTCTGTGAGAGGCCAGGCCTTGTGCCAGAGAAGACATGAATGTGGAGAGGATGCTATACTAGCAAGAGACCGGAGAGAAGATGGGCAGTCAACACCACAGTCAATGATTCTCTTGTAAGAACCTGCCTTTGAGCAGAAAGAACAGAATATCTAAGGGACAGAGGGAACAAACAGTTGGTCAAGGTGTACCAGGCCAGAGAAGGCTCAGGAAACATTTATTTTTACATTCGGGATATTTTTCTAATAACAAGTCTGAGCCTGTGGCGTTTGTTCTGTGTTCAGTTAGGCACCTGTAGGGGGCGCTGTATAGACTTTTTTTTTTTTTTTTTTTTTTGGGATGCACTCTGGCACATGGTTGTTTGCAAGCAGGTTCCCTGGCAGCTCTGCAGAGGCAAGCTTAACCACCTTCAGGATAATGGGAACGCCGGTCTCCTTATTTATAGCTACCAGAGCAGAATGCAGTAAGCAAAGGGTGATAAATAGCCCTTTACACTAAATGTTTCACAATAATGAAAAAGCAACCTCTGTCTTAAAATTGGCCGTTCTTCGCAACGTAATTTTTTTTTTCCCCCTCTAGGAAACAAATTGGCTAAGTCAGGGTGGGCAGCCGTGGCTTTCATCAGGCCCTGGATAGATGGAATGGTGGCTTGCGCAATGGGGCGTACAGACTTTCCGGCTGCGATCTTCTGTACACATTTATCAGCAAGCAGGCGTGGGCAATGTTGCTGGCGGGAAGCAGCTCCGGAGAAAGTAGTCACCTTTGTAAGTAAATAATTCCCAGTCCTGGGAGCAGCTGGGTTGTATTGCACAGAGCAACAGCCAGTCTCCATTTGGCTCCATTTACACTGAATTTGAGCTTTTAGCAGGATCCTGAGTTTCTGATGATTAAGGAGGTGGCAGTGCCTCTGGCCGCATGGGCGGAGTCCAGTGTCTTCAGCCATTTATGCCCTTTGTATGTCAGGCCTTTCAGGATCCCCGGGCAGCTTGTCATTGCTCCAGGGACCAATAAGACTGGACCCTGGGAGGGGCTGCATGCACATTTTCTCAAGAGGGTTTCATTCTCTTGTGTGGAAATTTTGATTGTTATTATATTTTGGTCTGTTTGGCATTTAAACTGCCGCTTGTTATGTTCGACATTGATTACCTGGCAACGGTAGCTCCTTCCCAGGGCCCCTGCTTTTCCTCACAGAGAAAGTGAGCAGTTTTAGCTCTATAGAGAAATTGAACAAAAAAGCACGCAGTTCATATTGTAGATGCCCCCACTGCCTTTCCCCCTTTTATCAACATCTTGCCCTGAAGATGTGATTTTCACAACTGATGAACCAATATTGCTATCTACAGTTCACAGGCAATACTATATTTCTTTGTGTTGTGCAGGTCATAGCTTTGCCCCCAGATCCCAATTTGGTTGTTAGTTTTGATTTTATCAATATTTTTTCTTTGTGATGAGACATGCCCCCCTTCATGCTAAGCATCCTCTCTACCACCGAGCTACCCTACCCGCTCTGATTTTTATCTATTGCTATAGCATCTGCCTTGCCATATCAAGAGTGTCCTCCTGGGAGCGTGGACCTACTTGTCATTTACCACCAAGCCGTGCCTAGACTGGAATAACATGAGCGCAATGGCATTTGTTCTTGCAGCGTGAGACAAACAGAACTGGTCATGGTGCCAAGGAGGGGGTCACTAGGGGGCGGTGTGGAGTTCCTTTTGAAGTAGGTGCAGAAGCTCTTTGCCTGCAATTACTCAGGTAAATGGTCCTCCTGCTCATCAACTTTTATATTGACGTGTGTCTTGGGCTACTCAGAACAGTGGGCATTTATTAAGGCAGTTGTTGATGCCAGGTAGCCCCAAGGCGTGGCCGTGCAACTCTTGTCGGATAGTCAGCTGCTGAGGAATGGGTCTCTCCTGTGACCCACAGTGCTATAGAGCAGGGTCACTCTTGGTGACAGGACTCAGATCTGCTGTGACAAATGGGCTTTGGTGAGGAATCTATGGAGGTGTCCCATGAAGCTTCATGGTGCTCCCCCCCCCGAGGCCCCTCACTCAGTATTTTATGAGCAATACCCCCCTTTTGATCTTGGGTAATTTTTCTCACAATCGATGGGATTCCCCTAGATTGCTGCTCCACCACCCAGACCTCCCCAAGGTCCTTCCCCTCTCTCTTCCTTATCTTGTTACCCCCTAAGAAGATCTCTCCTCTTCTTCTCAGTGAATGGGACACTTATCCCAAAGAGGGATAAGACTAGGGCCTCTGAGAGGGAGAGATGGCCTCTGATGCCATGTGGAACCTCTTATAAGGTCCTATTATGGTGCTGGGTGGTAAACCAAGTTGGGCATGCCTTCTATGTGGAGGACATAGCAAGGCAGGGAAGGCAAAAGCTTGTAGGAGTGACTTTAGGACAGCAAGGGTGGATTGGAGGAGATGTAGGCTCAGGGGTCCGAGGTGGAACTCACAAGCCACAAGCATGGTTGCTTTCTAAAGCATGCAGACACTCCCTGGATAGTTTGCAGAATTCTGGGGAGGAGAAGCTCCTAGAAGCCCTCATACAGGGCTTAGACTACATTGGGAGGATCTGGAAGTGTTGTCTGTAGAACCTTAAATGTCCACTTTTCTGATGGAAAACAAAACAAAACAAAACAAAAAAAAGGGTTATGCGATGTTGGGAAAATGACCAACAACACATTCTTGCAAAGTGCCGAGATTTGAACCCAAGAGCTTTCTTTGACATTTCCTTTTGCAAGCCTTGAGTCTGTCTGCCTGGAGTAATCCACGGAGGTGGAATATTCATTCTTTTTAAAGTCTTGATGGGAGTTGGATATGATGGTTCATATTTGCAACCCCAGCACTCAGGAACCTGCAGCAAGAGGTTTGTTCTATTGCTGCGGACTAGCCTCAGTCAGCCCCTGCATAGGAGAATCAGAGTCCTGGTACAGGTGGGCAGGGAGTTGGTGAAAAGTGACAAACAAATATGGACACAAGGGAGTGTTGTCTCTGAATGTAATTTTTCAAAGCAAGCCCCAGACTTATAATACAGAAGAAAAACAAGAAAGCTAGGCAAAGACATCTGCCAAGGTGCATCGAGATACATAGTGATTCTTTACACGAAACAAAGAAAATGCATACATGAAAAGCTAGGGGAGCCAGGCAGTGTTTACAACTGAGATAGGAACAGCCCTATCCGAGATCAGCTAAATACAGGAGCCAGTGTGATACAGTGCTAGTCTATTGTTAAACCCACCACCAGGGGGTCCCTTAGTAAATACCTGATTATGCTATTCCTCTAGGCCTAGTGAAAAACATGCACCAGTGGAATTCTGTTCTACTAACCCTTTCATGAGTAATACTACAGTTCCTCCTAAGATCACAACCCACCTTCTTCCTAGGCCATTGTAAATTCCTGTGTATGGGAGTGACTCAGCCATTGTTCTAAGTATTTACTATGTAGACTAGCCCTGAGCTTTCTAGCTCTGTTCAAGTAAATTGTAATGCCTGATTTCTTTCACTGTCTCTCTTAAAATACTAAAGGTAATTTTGAATGTTACTGAAAAGGTAACATTCTTACTGAATTCCAAGCTCAGGGTCAGCTCAAGAACTACCTAGGACATTGGAACACTGGTGGAGGCTAATCTAACTTAGCTATATGTCAAAACCAACCCTTAAAGGTACTTAGACTGAAAGAAAGCACACAGATCCATACCCCCAACTAACTCGGGGACAGGTTTGGAGCATTCGTGCTATGGGAATGTCAAGGTTCCAGGAGGCTAAGTTTCCCTGAAACTCTTTGCCTCGGGACTGCATCAAGCTTCTAGGCCTGTCACACAGACTTCATTGGAGTGGGTGTGGCATTCTGTGGTTGAGGTCAGTCTGGTCTTCAGAGTAAGATCTTTTCTCTGAATGAAAAGTACCGAAGGGAGACCGGGCCTGGTGGTGCAGTCCTATAATCCTAGCAACTGGGGAAGCTGACATAGGAAGATTGCAAATTCATAACACAGAATAATGCAAGTGTGAACAGGATTAATCAGAGTACCCTCTACAGAGCAGGGCAGGACTGGCTTCTGACAGTGTTCGAAGAGGAGGGGGACTGTCCAGCATAGAAGATGGAGACAGTCACAACTCCACAGACCACCTACATCTTCGGGCCGCAGCTTCTAAGTTTATAACATGAACATATTGAACAGTCAGCATTTATGTTCCAGAATTTTCTGTATACAAGCTAATTTTACCTCTTGGTAGAAATGAAGATTCCTCTAAGATATAAGGTTCACAACAGCAGAGGGTGATGTGCTCAACACTAGATTCACAGACCCACGCAAAGAACTTTACATGTAATCCCAGATTGTTAAATATTTGGTGAAAGAATAAAGAGTCTTGGAAACCCTACTCAATTAGTATCACCAAGTGGGGTTAGGAACCTGTGTCCTTTTTTTTCTTTTTTTAAGATTTATTTATTTTATGTATATAAGTCCACTGTAGCTGTACAGATGGTTGTGAGCCTTCATTTGGTTGTTGGGAATTGAATTTTAGGACCTCTGCTCGTTCTGGTCAGCCCTGCTTGCTCGTCAACTCTGCTTGCTCGGTCCCTGCTCCCTCCGGCACAAAGATTTATTTATTATTATACACAAGTACACTGTAGCTGACTTCAGATGCACCACGAAAGGGTGTCAGATCTCATTACGGGTGGTTGTAAGCCACCACGTAGTTGCTGGGATTTGAACTCAGGACCTTGGAATGAGCAATCAGTGCTCTTACCTGCTGAGCCATCTTGCCAGCCCAGAACTTGTGTCTTTAACAAGAGCTCCAGGTGGTTCTTATTGGTATTTGCAGTTGAGAATTTATGAAGTATGTGGGTTCTTTTCTTTTTTTTAAAACTGGATATCATGTAGTCCAAGCTGGCCTCAAATTCCCTATGTATCTGAGGGTGACCTTGAAATTTGGGTTGTAAAGACTACTGAGGGCTGGGATTGCAGGCCTACACCACCATATACAGTTTATATAGTGTTAGGGATTGAACTCAGGTACTTATGTATGCTGAGTTAGCATTTAACCAACTGAGCTACATCCCTGGCCTTCAATTTTTTGGTATTACCTTGAACATTACCATGACCTCTTCCCACATCTGGCTGACAGCTGGAGGTCATTACTTTTCTAAAGACAGAAAAAGGAGAATGGCTAAGAAACCCTATCTATCTATCTATCTATCTATCTATCTATCTATCTATCTATCTATCTATCTATCTATTCATTTTACAAGTTTCCTTTCTTTCTTCATTCTACGAAGATCTTAAGGCACAGCCAGACTCAAGTCCTGTGAAACTGAGACGGATAGAATCCAGACCGGAGACAAATGAGTGGCTGGGTTGATGATGCTGTTGTGGTAGGTATAATTACTTTCTCCAGAAAACTTATTGGATGTACATTGCATTACTCTGGGGGACCCACTATAGGCATCACACTCTGGGTGTAGTACCTGCTACACTACAGAATTGTTTTGGCGCACAACTTGTTTACAGAATCACTCTGTTGACTGAAGTTGGCACGGAGGGCTCAACCCTCTTGTGGGCCGAGTGCAGAGCCCGTTGATAATTTGAAGCTACTCAGTTTGATGATGCCAGGGAACTGGAAACAGGGCATGTGGGAAATCCTCATGTCCTTCCCATGAGTACAGTCAGTTGCTTCTGACCTCCTGTCTATAACAGGACTATAATAAGAACCAAGCCATGACTCAGCCAGTAACTTGTTGAGACCCCAGAGCCTGAACAGGGGTCATCCTTTCGGTGTTCTCTCTCCACCTGGTTGCACCCCAAGCTTCTTTATGAGAACTTTTGACAGAATAAAAATTCCTGCTGACCCTCAGACCAACTTCACAGGAAGCTTTGAGGGAGAAGGCATAAATGCATTCTTTTATAAAGTTCCTGGAGCAGTTTTGATATGAAAGTAGGGCTGCGAATGGCCCACTGGATGAAGCTACTAATCAAAGCACTGTGTTTAAGAACTACTTCCTTTTGGGTTTTCTTTGCTTTATCAAAAGCTAGAATTCTTATTTAAAAATTAAAAAGAAAACCAAAGCAGTTTTAGCTTCCGAGCATCATTGATGGATAAGCAGAGAGAATTCCCTTATAGTTCTCCCCACCATAATGTCCAACATAGATGCTGTTTTTCATATCAAATAGCATGACTTGGAATGACCAAAGACTCAAATTTCATCTCTTAGAGAGATGGTCCCTTAAACAGGCTCACGCAAAAACCTAGCACTGGCAAGGTTTCTGGTACCTATCAAATGCCCGGCTTCTTGTGGTCTAGCCATGGCTGCGTGTCCTCTCTGCCTTGTGGAGTCTGCTTGCAGGTTTCTGGGGTGCACTCTGTGGGTAGAACCTTTCTGTGTCGGGGATGCATCCGCAAGGCAGTCTGTGTGAGTGCATACAGAAGAGCACTGGGAAGAGTTCTTCCGTTAGTCCTGTGCAAATCATCTTGGAACACAGGGGCCGTCTTCCCTCATCTCCACTGCTTCCTATTTCCTTCTGAAAAATATCTTCAGTTTTGTGTAAATCTGCTCTCCAGCTTATTTCTCAACTTCTTAAGTATAGAAACATTTCACTAGGGGGCACTGAAGACTGAATAAAAACACCATTCACAGTCACTTGGTGACAATAGATTCCACTTCACCATTAACTAGGTAAACAGTCCTGCACAAAACAAAATATAAAAAATGCATAAGGGATTAAATATGTATTTAGCTGAAACTGTGATTCAATTTCTCTGGCCTGTTTTCTTGAAGCTGGACAAGGGAGGGAAGCGGCACTCAGGTTTTTCGGGGAATTTGAACTCAAAGATTAGAATAATAATGATCACAGGAATAATCATAATAGTGTCTTCATCTGGTTTGCGATAGACACTTTGCTTATACTAGTGTTTTTATTCAACTGGATGAGTCTCTTATGCAGATTTTTTTTTTTTTAACGTCTTAGTCTCCTCATTCCCAGACGATCTTAATAAGGGAGCTAGCAGCTTCGAGCTAGAGGGTTGTGTTGAAGAATTTTTCTGTAGAGAGTAGAAAACCTGCAGGGGCATCTGGGACCTAAGCTGGAAACCTGGCATGTCTACCTGACAATGCAACCTTGCCCCTCTTTGGTTCTCTGCATCTCCATTTGTAAAAAACAGTTGCATTCGACGTCTCCAGTCTGACCTGCTCTCTCTCCAGCTGTTTCTCCGAGGCTGGGTTGCGCACACTGAATTTTTTTTTTTTGTGTGCATGTCTCTAAGAGCAGTGATACCAGAGGCAGCTCTGGGGAGCAAACTAGAGAGATAGATAGTGTGAGTCCTGGTGCTTTTATTTTCTGGTTACCCTGGGAGATGCGATGGGTTCAGAAGCCTGTGAGACACCAGTGCCTGTGAGTGAGAACTAGAGGCCACCAGGCGATCAAGTGGAACGAGATGACTCAAGACGGCTCTGATGCAGTAGACGTCTTCCGTTGCAGAGTGAGTACTTGACATAGAGACAGACACAGATGAGGAGATGACCGGGGCGAAGCGGAAGAACATGTTAGGGTGATGTTTGCTCAACAAGCTAAGGAGGGACAGAAACCACCAGAAAGTGGGGGACAGGCCTGAGATAGGTCCTCTTGCCCAGCCTATCACCCCGATGACCAATTGACTTCAGATCTCTATACTCCAAGGTTGGACAGCATATTTCTGTTGCTTGAAGCCACCGATTTTGTGTACTTTGTTATGACATATATATGCAGGACAGCATTTGACCTTAGCCCTCTTTTCTGTAAGGATACTAGCATTGATCTAATGGGTAGATATTTAAGAAAAGCTGCTAATATACAAGACTGGATATCTGGTGGGGCTCATCGGCTTCTGTCATAAAGCAGAGAGGATAATTATGGTAGAGGGATGAATAAGGACCACCTGATATGAAGCCCATGCTAGAAACCTTGCATGCTGCTCTTTAGCTCATAGTAATAACTGTTCTGCTGCTGAGAAAATGGAGACTCTGAGAGATGAGCCTTGCTGAAGGCTACAGATCTGTGAGGCAATAGTCATCTAACAGTGCTGCTTGTGTCTGCAATCTGGATTCCTATTCTTGTTAGGGCCTAGTGTTGTCTGCCTACCTGGATACACTCCCTTTCCCTTCCCTCCGTCCCTCCTTCCTTCCTCCCACTTTCCACCCCCTTTCTCCTTCTCTCCTTCATCTACTTGAAATGTGGAATAAAATAAAGAAAATGAAGCCGGTTTACTCTAGTAAAGTATTGCTCGACTAGGCTCTTCAGAACTTTCTAGAATGGTCCAGTTTCCTGGAAGACTGTTGAACTGTGGAATCCGGAAGATGGTTGAAAGTGAGGCTGTACAAGGAAAATGCATATCAGCAACCAAACCCTGCGGATGAAGGCGTGAAGGACGAGGCTAAGTGTGGAAGCTAGACTAGGCAAGTCCTTCGCAGCCCTTGAACATGCTTTTCCTGCACGTACTCACCCAGCCCCTGTAACGATGGGCAGGCCCGGGCAATGCCAGTGTGTCTCCACGGTGTGCGTTTTGGGGCCAGCTAGTGAGAGCATCCTGTAACAGATTATGTGACTTAAACAAACAAACGTGACTGTAGTATCCTTTTGATTAGAGGGCCTATAGAAAAAAGGTGGGGTCAAAGTGACAGTTCCTCTGAAGGCTCAGGCAAGCCTTCCTTGCTCGCTTAGCTCTCAGAGTTGCCACATCCCTCGTGTTTTGAGATGGTGGGACTAGAACTCAAGACTGAGGACTTCCTGGATTTCTTGCCCATTCTGGCTCAGACTGGCTCATCACAGCTTAATTATCTGTACAAAGACCCTACTCCCAAATAAGGTCTCGTTTGTAAGTTACAGCACAACATTGCCAGCAGGTCCTTTGAGGAGATTTGGGTGAGAGCCACAGAGATTCCCTTTGGAGACTCTTGTCACGTTTCCTCCCTCGAGCGCAGCATGGTTGCACATTTGTCCCGGAACTTCAGAAGCTGTGACGCCTTCTCCTCGCTGCAGCTTGGCAGACATGCTCAGGGATCCTGACAATGGGTCTTGAAGCCTGTGCAGAAGTGAGACTGGACCTGCTAGATTTCAGAGTGTGGCGGGAGAGAGAAAGCACGCGCGCGCTCTCTCCAGTGCCTGCCTCATTCCCTTTAGCAGTTCTCAGCCTGGCGCTGGGGTTAAGTACCCATTTCCATTCCTGAGTGCTCCGCTCTGAGCCTTGTACCTGTCCCTTTTCATTTTCCAGTTTAGTTCCAGGTAACAATGTCGTAAGGTGCGGCGGGCAGAGCTGAGGGGTGCTGGCATGTGTCCCAACTGCAAAATCAGCCAGGGAAGACACAGCCTTCTTACTGAGTTAGGACAAACAGAACAAAACAAAACCCCAAAACAAAACAACAAGGAAAACCCAAAGCTGTGGTGTGTATCTTACTCAGTGACAGGCATGCGCTAGCTGTGGATAACACCTACAGGAGAGATCGTTCTTATCCTATAAACCTTCTAGAAAACAGGCAGAGCTACAAAAGTGACGGGAGGCAAGAGCAGCCTCAGGAGGAGCAGCAACATCCTGACTTCGGTGTTTATCCACTCTTTCCATCACACGGGAGTTATTTTTTCCATGTGTTGCCTTCCGACGTCTTTTCAAAGCACGCGTTCAGTTGTAGCATGCTAGTTTTGAAAACATCCCCTTGTAGCTCTCAGTATGGGGACGTGGTGGAATGGGAGGGTAGGTACAGGCTTGACTCTCAGGATGAGCAAGTGACCCATCTCCTTTGGGCACAGCAGCTTTCTGCCCTGTCTCCATTGGACACTCCCTCCCAGAACTCTGGCCTTCCCCCTCACCAGCCCGTTCTCCATCAGGGCACTTAGGAGCCATGCAGAGATGTTAAGTACTGAGGGGTGCCGGACACTTTTGTTGCTGCGCTCTGCAAAGCCGGCTGCTTTTTACAAACACATTAAACATTAATATCTACAGAATGGGCAGTTTTATAGTGTACAAGCACGCGTTTCCTGGACATGGATTTATTTATTTTTTATTAATGTAACCTTAGCATGCCACATATTTCTCTCTGAGCTCTAGATCTGAAAGGCCCTGGCTGGACCTGATGAATTCTTTATGATTCCATTTAAGACCAAGGGAACCAATGAACTCCCCCCCATTTACATTTCAGTGGAGTCTCATAAGTAATGCATGTGTGCACGCTGCTTGCCTTCCCCACTGTCGCTGGGACAGCCTTTAATACCTCATCACATGCACGACCTTTTCCGGAGGCAGAGGATAGAGGAGCATTCTCCTCAGACTGCTGACTTTTTCTTGCCTCTACCACTTGAAACTTCCTCAGTGGCCAAGGACAGGCAATCCGAAGGAGCCATCTCTGGAATGCTTTCTCTTGTCCTTCTCTTAGGGGACCTTTCTGGTCTGTGGCTCTGCCACCACCTCTGAGAAAGACCTGGAAAGTGAGCTAGCCAGCTGGCTGGAGCCTGAATTTCTGATGACCATTATGCTAGGGAACTGACATTTTCTTTCCAATCTGGCTTTCCCGAGGTGAGATCCATAGGCCAGTCCTGGTTTGGGTGTCTTCACATCTTCATATCTGTGCAGTGCCATTGTTATATGATAGAAGTCAGATCAGGCAACCCCTGTTTAGAATCCTCCAGTCTTTTGGAATCTACACACACACACACACACACACACACACACACATTTTAGGACTCTTGTTCTAAGACCTTAATTACCACAGCGTGTAAGGAAGCCCATGCTACATGGACATGTTCCATGTGACATTGTTTCAGCTGCCACCCCAGCCTAGATACCACCTGCAAGATAGCAGGAGCTCCCGACCCGAGAACACAAACCT
The DNA here is from genome assembly GCF_900095145.1 of Mus pahari. Taxonomy (NCBI): domain Eukaryota; kingdom Metazoa; phylum Chordata; class Mammalia; order Rodentia; family Muridae; genus Mus; species Mus pahari. The sequence goes on from NC_034602.1 coordinate 46,313,612, forward strand.
CAAGGTGAGGTGTCATGTGATTTTTTTCCAGAGCAACACAGAATGGTATCTGTTCACATCAGGTTGGGCATCAACAATAGATCAAAGAACGGTTCCGTTCCACTGATGTCTATCTAGTAGACTGCTGTGTTTCTTGGGGTTGGTTACAGGAGTGGTGGGGGGGGGTGGGGGGGTGGGCGAGGCGCATACTTCGAGGAGCATGAGTCTCAAAGGAAGCCGCATCATCGAAAAGTCTACCCAGCGTGAGCATGGGTGGTGGCTAGTGAAATCTGCATTCTCGAGCCACTTACAGACAGGTCACTGGTCAAAGAGTCTCCTCTCCTCAGCAATTCGTACTGCTTATATAGCCTTAGAGGCAGAGCCTTGTGAATCTTAATTTTCAAGAGCTTTCCGAGACTTCTGTTTTCTTTGCGTCCCAGGTCAGGCGTGTTTCTTCCTGGATCTAATGAACATCTCGCCTCCCTCAGGAGAGAATGTTCCCATTCGGAGGAAACAGCTCTATACAGCATGAGGTGGTCCCAGGATCCCTCCTTCAAGATGCTCCCAGGAGTGAGAGGAACAGAGAGGAGCTGTTCCCACTGAGCCTCGCCTCCCTGGATCTTCGCAACAAAGCCAGTCATGATTGCTACTGAAAGTGGCTGTTGTTTGGTTAATTTTAGTGAAACAATAAATGACAGAAATACTCTCTGACAGAAATACTCTCTTTGTACTATTAGCTTTACACTTTGTATTATTTGCTAATTTGTTAATTATAGGGCTCCTCAATTAAGTATAAATTCCCAAGGGAAGACTTTTTTTTCTTTCTGTCTTATCTGTTATTGTATTTTAGTGCCTGTGAGCTTTGGCACATAGGCCGCCCGTGACTTTTCCTTTCCTTAATCCACTGAATGATATTTTGACATGGCTTTTCTTTTCTTTCCTGGCTCTTCCTTCTCTGTCTCAATTTTTCTTTTTCTTTATTTCATTCTCTTTCTTGCTTCTCCCTTTAAAACTTGTTTTGTGACCCCTCAAGTACCGCATAAATAGGTTTTCACTATGAAAATTAAAATGTTTCTGATAATGCTAAATTTCCCTTTGCTGACAGTCTGCCCTCAAACACAGCCCTGCTCCTCCACCTCAGTCCTACTTGTTTAATGATGATGCCCTCTTCCCTCCATCCCTCGGTGCTCCCAGGATGGGTACCACAACCATCATGAATGCACACGTTGGGTATGCTGGCCCTACTCTGACCCTGGACTGGGAACTCTGGAGTCTAGACAGTTGTTCTGCAACAGTTTTCTTTTCTAACACTCCCTTTACATTGCGGTTAACCATCTCCAAAATTTACTTTGACAAAAAACTTGCCCCGGAAGCCTCCAAGGGGGTGTATGAATCGCCTGCTTCAGCTGCGATGGCAGCTTCCAATGGGGCCTGAAGATACTTTGTCCCTAAGGCTGTCCACTCTGTCCTAATGCTGTCACCTACTCAGCAGCTTCCTGGTTCCTACTCTCCCAGGAGACTGTCCCAGTCCCTTCTTTGACCAATTTTCTCTGGACCTCAGGCACGCACCAGTTTCTCTTTGAGGTTGCCGTGATGGGCTGCACCTTGGTTTTCTGTGGTGTCTACACGTCTAAGCTATGGTTCAGAATTACTGAGAATGGGGCAACGTTGCCTATGCATTATGCTTCAGAGATTCATGTCAGTCCAGAGGCGTCTCAGAGTTTTCTGCCAGTGGTTCTATGATTATCCCACTGCCTTAAGGAAGGGACATACTTGGGGGTCTCAAGGGATTTAATATTCATTTCCAAAACTTAAACTGGTGGCCAGAGGAGCAAAGGTACTGAAAAGTTGATTGGTTTCTCCTCAATGGCTCTATTTCTCTGGTGTTGCCTGCTCAGGGCGGGGTCTTTGTAATTTAAAGGCAGTTAGTTATTCTACTAGACAGAAAGCTACAATACTTTGTTCTATAAGAATGGTTTGGTAATGAGAGCCATGTCTGAAAACCCCATCTGCCTTTGAAAGGGGGCAGTGGGGAGCTCGGGCAAAGGAGGGAGAGAGCCCTACTTCATTGATGAGGCTGTGATGGTTTCTCAGAGCACTGGTAACTCGGTCTCTTAGGCAGTGAGTGATTTTTGAGCACGCGTTGGCATGGGATAGGGAAGAGGCCCAAACAGCTATGTGGTCTTGCCTTCAGCGAGCATATCATCTCCTAGCAGAAACAGGCAGATAGGTGTTGAGTAAATTCTAACCCAACATGGTCAGACGGTGATTGCAATAAATTGGGAAACTATAATCACATCAGGAGGACACGGATCTAGAAAGTAGAACACTGAAGGATAAAGAGGTTTGCTGGAAAATCTGCCAGAGGAGGCACAACATAGTGACTTAGAGTGGTGGTGGTGGTGAGGGGGCGTGGGGAGCAGGGAGAGCAGACGTGGAAAGGAGCTTAGGTCAGAGAGGAGAGAGAACAGCATGTTCTCAGTGCAGAATGCTCAGCCCACTCCCAGAAAGTTGGGATCTGCCTCCAAGGGCAAGACTCCACAAACGGAACTGTTAAAACTTCACCTTGCTCCCAGAAGGATCAGGGGGAGTTCAGGCCAGCTGTCTTTTCCTGCAGTGATGTCCTGTCTGGCTCCCCTGTGGGTACAGACAGTGCGATGGCATATGGGCCATTGTCACATGTGTATTGGGAACCCGAGCCATACACTACTGCTTTTGCTCAGAGGACCAGGCCCGCTTTGACCCTGAGGTAAAATTTGTTCCTGTTGCAGACTTTTCTAAGAATGCCTCACAGTTAGTGAATGCGCGTTGCTGTGATGTGAGGGATGTGTGGTGTGGCGTGGAGGCTTTCCATAGCCTATCCAGGGACCTTCGCACCATTAGCCACATGTCTCTCTTCTTTCCAGGATCCTTGGATTTGTCCTTGACTTCAAGTCTCCTGTTCCTCTCCCTGCTGCTTCCTTCCCCTACCCACCAGCCGCCATCTGTAGCTTATGTATAGGATCCCTGTTTGCCTCTGTAATCCCAAGACTCTGCTGACCTGAGTCCCCGAGTGGGTTTGTCAGAGCATTCAAGTGACAAGGTAGATCTCTCCCCAGGGGGACGGCTTCTCATACCAGCCACTGAGAAGGAAAATGTCACTGCAGGGGAAGATAAAAGAAGCCTAGGAAGAGCGGTGACAGGAGAGCCATATCTTATGGTCAGAGGCGTCTTCACTTCTGAATCCCCTGGAGTCCCCTTCTCTGGGCTCTTATTGCACATTTGCAGGTAGTGAGCTTCCCGGCTGGGGAGAGATGCTGCTGAGAACTGGCATCCGGAGCCAGCCCTGGGCGCCTTGAGTTTTCCTTCTATTTTCCGTTTTACCCTTTGTGTCCAGGACATCTTCACTGGTGGGTTATTCTAGTCTAGAAATGGAGCTAGGCACTCACTAAGGAGAAATATGTTTTCTAGATTGTTGTAAGGAATTTTGAGGGGCCTCCTGCCCACTGACTTCTTGTTCCCAGACAATGTTCGTGTCCCATGGCAACCACGGGCACTCTGGATCTACCATAAGCTCTCTCTCTCTGGACACATGATCCACACAAAGTCACCTCTCCAGGAGTTTTGGTCTTGAGGCCAGACCCTTGTTAATCCCTGATTAGTGAAGTAGAAGCTGTAGGCTGGATGTCAAGGTCAAGGGCTCTGGGGAGGGCTATTTTCTCTGCCTCCGAGTGAGTGTGAAGAAAAAGAAGTCTGCATTAGAGAAACGCAGACTCTGAAAGCTAGGAGTCTGGAGCTAGCCCTCTCCAGGATCTAGATGCCATGGGCCGCCTTCCTTTTTTCCTCCCACTATGTGTGTGTGTGTGTGTGTGTGTGTGTGTGTGTGTGTGTGTATGCTCACAACTGACAAATCATACTCCCCACCAAAGCTGGTGTCAATTAAGTTTCTGTCCCATGTAATTAAGTTGGACACACAGGATAGTTAAAACAGGGCACAGTAAGGAACTTGGCAGTGGCTTCTTTGGAAATAGAAAGACAGACAGACCCAGGTTTGAGAGAAGGTCTGGCCCAGTGTCTACCAGTCAGCAGAGCCTGGGTACCTTCCCTTCTACCCCTTTAGCTTCTCTTCCTGGAAGCCTAAGTCAAGTTTGCTGCTGCGAATGAGAGCTACTCCAAAGCTCTTGTGTGTGCCCTTGTGGAGGCTCAGTCTCTCAAGTGCTAGGAAGCAGTGCGGGTCAGCTAATGCCTCTCCTTACTTTGCCACGGGCTCTGGCAGAGTGTGCCTTTAATACATAGCCAGAATTACATCGGGAAGGTCTGAGTCAGAGGCATATAGATGGGGGACTCTGTTACTGGAAAATCAAAGCTTTTAAGGGAATAGGTTTTATATGGAGCAGTGGTCAGGAGTCTTTGCTCGACTGCTCATTATTTTGAGACCTGCTTGGGCTTCCTATGCTTTGGAAGCCATAGGTCGAAATTCCACTTACCTTCACTGGCCCTTTGGGAGGTGATTAGCCTTTATGAATGAGATTAGTGTCCTTAATAGAAGAGGCTCTAGGGACACTTTCAGCTTGACTCGTCCTGTGGGGGTGGGGGTGGGGGTGGGGGTGGGGGTGGGGGTGGGGTACAGCTAGGAGGTATCTTCAATAAAGCAGCCCTAATAGGTGAAGACTGCCACTTTACCTACAGTAGCCCTGCCACTTACCTTTTTACATATTTCCTTTCTAAGGGCTTTGTCTGCCATTCATCGATTCCTGACTTCTGTTAGCAATGCATGCTTTGAATAAGTCATTACACAAGACCCAGGTTTGTCTTTAACTTGTTTAGATCCCTGTCTTGTGGGACGGTGGCTAGGTTGTGGAGTGCATTCGGTAACTTTACACTGGGGGCGGGGAAAGCTACAACAGTTAATCATTAAATGAATCAAAGGCACTCTAAAAACTAATTTAAGAATATATAGGAGGTGGAGGGGAGAGAGCCACGCAAAAGCTCACTGCTGACTCTTAGCGACAGCTGTCATCAGAAACTCAGGGACTTCGGCGTCTGTATTGAAGTCCCAACAAGTGGCTGGTACGGTGCAACTCTGCTAAATACCGTGCAGACTGCACAACGTACACAGTTGTAACCTTTCGGCAAAGCGCAAAGTCAGGGAGTGTTAATCCCTAGGGAAGTTATTCTCAGGCCACAGCGTCAGCCTGATCAGTCTAATTCTTGCTCTTATTCTCTGATTTTAAAAGAAAAAGCACGAGGTTCCTCTCTGGACAGTATCCCAGCCTCCTTTATGCTGTGTGCACATTAGGAAAATTGATCTCCATAAGGGTTCTTCAAACTGAATTACTTAACAGCATCGTTTAGGGCTGGTGTGCTAGGAGAGAAGCTGGCAGGACCAGGATCCAGGCAAGTTGCTAATGCTTAGATTTAGTGAGGCTGCCACACTTTGCAAAATAGCCCTGGCCACTGCTTGGTGGAAGGCGACTGCACTTTACGCGCCTGGAAACAGCCCCTCTGTGGGCAGCTCTTGGCAAGAATTGCATTAAGACAACTCATTTGCAGGTGATGTGAATTTTATGTATTCCTTTCAATTCACTCCTCAGGTTCCTGGGGTAATGGCACAATTTGAGCTGATTTTCTGGTGGAGAGCTCTTCTCAGCCTTCTGATTCTAGAGATGTGGGTTTTTGTTTTTGTTTTTGTTTTTTTTTTTTTTTTTTTGTTTTTTGGTTTTTTTTTTGTTTTTTAATATTTATAAAATGAACAAAAGGGCGGAGGGGAAAAAAAAAAAACCAAGAAGGACAAAGGAAAAGAAAAGGTAAATTGAACGGACTCAGGTGTCACCAGACCTAAACGCGGTTTTGCTGAGAATCTTGAGGATCCTCAGCCCAGGCAGAGGGTCTGGGGACAGAAGATCTTAAAGGCAAGGACGGTTAGCATGAAGCTGCTTGGCACAGGAAGCATCGGGGGTGGCCTGGGGCAGGCTGAATGGTTCATCTCAGAGCAGGGCTAGCACCTGGCACTCAATTTAAGGAGGCACCAACAAACTCAGCATCGGACAATGCAACTTTTAAAAAGTTCAGATGTGTGGGGAGGCATCGATGATGAGTGAGAGCGTCCTTCACCATCAACGACCTGGTGAAGACGGGAGCTAACGCTCACATTCAGTTTACTCTGCCCTCCTCAGCGGGCTTCACCCGTGCTGCACACACGCAATTCCTGCCAATGGCTGCATCCTGTACTCCTGTGGTCACCTTGACTGGGTACCAGTGATGGGTCATGGCACACATCTGGAGTGTCTCCCAATTTTGTTATAAGAATAATGCCACGAGTCAGGTTCTGAGTTGTAGACTTACAGCCACCTTTGACACCCTAGTTAGTGTGCCACACCAGGGACAATGGGCCAGGCAAGAAAGAGCCAGGGATTTAATTGATGTGGGTGGGGGTGGGAGCAAGCATCCCTTCTTGGGTTTCGTAGTCTCATTGATGGAGGAATTTATGAATAGATTCACGTGGAGGCTCAAGGATCGTATTTTAAGAGTTTAAAAGAAAACTGTCAAGGCAAGCAAGCTGTAATCTTGAGAGCTGCCCAGAGGAGGAGAATGAGAAAAAGAGATGGGAAAAAAAGTCATGCTATTGGAGTTATGCGGGGATGGAGGTTAGCCACATTTAGGGAAAGGAGATTTAGAGAAAGAGTAAGTCTGTGGAAGGAAGGGAATGAACACAGGAGTCAAATCAACCCAGGTTCAACCAAACCGTCTCTGTAAGTGCCTATCAGAACGATCATGAGCCAATAACTTAAGTTCTCATTCTATTCCCATCTCTTTTTCTTAGCCCTCCCCTCCCCCTTTCAGCCCTAGATTCCCATTTGTTCCTATTTGCCTCTGACCTGTTCCTAGGAAGCTCCATCAGGGCCAGCACATGCCCAGGGGCTTACACAGCACCCTTTTCTCCAAGGCTGTGTGTGTACATGCGTACATTTGTGTGTGTGTGTGTGTGTGTGTGTGTGTGTGTGTGGTATATGTGTGTGTGGTACCTGTGTGTGGTATATGTGTATGTTATGTAGTATGTGTATGTGTGCACATGTGTGCATATGTAACTATATGGAGGCCAGAGATCCACCTCAGCTGTTTCTCAGGAGCCATACATCTTGTTTTATTGAAACAGGATCTCTCATTGGGATCTGGGGATCCCTGATTAGATTAAGCAGTCTGGCTAGCAAACCCCACTGATTTGCTAGGTCTGCATCCCCAGGGGTTGCAAGCATGCCACAGCACCTAGCCCTTTTTATGTGGGTTCTAGAAATCCAGCCCACACCCTCAGGATTTCCAGGCAAGCCCTTTATTGACGACTGTCCCATCTCTTCATTCCTGCAGAGCTGTTTTCCAAGCCTGCAGGCGACCGCAGTAAGAAGGTGAGATTACCAAGCACAACTGAGTAGTCTGGGACTACTCAGGCATTGGTCAGGCTGCAGAATTCCTCCCAGAGCTCTCCACTGCCCATTGACTTTAATGATGCAGTGGGCAGAATACAGAAGTGCTTCCTGCGGGGTCCACAGTGGGGAGCGTCTCCTCAGTGGTGATAGGAAACAGCAGCAAATGACAACCCTGGGTGCCTGCGCTATGGCAGCCAGGTTTGCCTGCTGCCAGAGCACTGGTGCTAAAGGCAGGGGACATTTAACTCTTTCTCAGGTACAGATGGATGTCCCTGCATGTGTTTGCCTCAGTGCAAGACTTGACATTTCCCTTTCTCCCCCTCCCCCTTTTTTTAATCACATAAAAAAAGATATTGAGTGTTTCCTATATTTACCTGTTTTCATGTAATGATAATGTACTATTAATGTTCAGTGATTGGAAGCCTGGGACAAGGCACACAATTAAACTCCTAAGCAACCGATACAGACAAACAGACAGACAGACAGACACAAACAAACAGACAGACAAACAGACAGACAAACAGATGAAAATAAGTGACTCTTTGGACTATCTACATCCACACTCTGTGCTTCACTCTGTGCTTGTGCTAAAACTGCAGATGCCAGGTCCTTGGGGACAATACAAACGAGAAAGCAGCATCAGTTCTCGAGAGGATCCGGGCACAAGCTTTGTCAAGTCCAAGGTAGGCATTTTAGGAATTCTGCACTTTCAAACTTGCTGCCTAGGTGAGGGAGGGCATGAAATTCAAATCTCTTGTTCTGCTGTCTCCTGCTGCTTCCCAGCTCAGTGAGAACTTCAGAACACAGTTCCTTTTTTATGCCTCCAGTTTATTCTGCACCACGACCCCGAGGCAGTGCTCACACAGAGAGGATGCTGCTGCAGATTGCAGCCACCATGCTGTTTCCCATGTCTGACAAGCACAGGGCAGAGACACACTGTGGCGGGGACAGAAAGGAAGGGTGGAGGCGTCGAAGGGGCCAGAGGAGGTGGCAGAAGACAAGACTGTGTTAATACGTCTGTATGCAGAGTGGACATGTAGACGGTCCAGTTCGCGGTAGCCCTACCAGCCTTTCTTCACATTGCAATGACATGAAAGCCAGGTGCATCGCGTGGAAAACGGACCTTGAATTTTAATCTTCGCTTTGGCCAACGGTACAGAATAGCCATTCTGTTTTCTTGCTCTGCACAGCAGTCAGTGAATCGCCAGAGATTTTCCTGTACTTGATTATGCACGAGGATTTGTGAGGATGATTTGGCCCAGCAGCAGGCCAAGGCATATGTTCTGAGCAGCTTTACAGCTGTTTAGGCTGATATCCAGTTCTCACTAGGTTAGATACAGTGATACATTGTGTGTGTGTGTGTGTGTGTGTGTGTGTGTACATGTGTATGTTTATGTATGTGCATGTGCATGTTCACTAGGACACATATGGGTGCATGTTTCTATATATAGGCAAGAGGTCAGCCTTGGGTATCCTTCTACTTTGTTTATTGAGACAGAACCTCTCATTGGCCTGGAGTTCTCAGAGTAGGCCAGGCTAGGCCAACCAGCCACTGAGCCCTAGAGATCTTTCTGCCTCATGCATGCTGGTGATACAAGCAAGTGGACAGCACGCCTGGCTTTTCGGTGTATATCCTGAGGCTTAAACTCAGGTTCTCATGCTTGCAAGGCAAGAACTTTATCTAGTAAGCTATCCTTTCATCCCCAGGTACCTTTCCAAGTTAGTGTTTTCAGTTTACTGTAGGTTATCTGGGGACATGACCGACTGCACTGCAAGTGAAGGAGCATGCGCATCTCGCTTGTATCAGCATCCCTTGGGTGAGCAGCTCCTCTGTTCTATGTGGTTTTGTGGTGCTAAGGAACCTATGCAAACTCAGTCTCCCCTTGCTCTCCCCGAGCGCTACCCATCCTCATTCCCAGAAGCAGAAATGGGTCAGCAGAAACTTACCTCCCAGTTCCTCTCCCCTTGGCTGCCTGAGTTCAGAGAGGAGCTTGGGGAGTATGTTTCCCCCTGAATCCCTGCTTCTGTTGGATCAGGTCAGTTTGTCTTCCCTAAGCTCCCTCTCCTGAAGGCTCCTCAGGGCTTTGGGGTTCAGGAAACTGTCTCCTGAGTGCTCTTTGTGCCTGGAGAATGAACAACATAAGCAGCAGCTTCCAGCTGTTCCACCCCTGGGGAGGTTTACACCCTTGAGAGTCCTCTGTCCCTGTCCAAACATGCTATGCACAGTCCCCTTTGCTTAGCTCTGAGCTATCTCACTGCAGACACTGATTGTCATTATCCACCCGATGACACTGTGTGTATCTGCTCTCTCTCAGTACTTACCACATTTAAAATTGAGGATCAGCCAAGAACGGGATGACACTTCCTCCCTTCTGATACATCCATGGATTCGTTATTGTAAGCCTATGCTGTTGTGGGCATTTAGGAATGGCGGGGTGACCTGGCTGATCCAGTTGCTGCCCTCACAAAACTTACATTCTATGGGGGATGACTAAAAAGAGACAAGCCAGTCATTTGTGCTGAAGTCCCTGACACAGATTTAGGCAGAGAATTGTCTGGTGGTGTCGGTGGGTGGGCAAACATAGAGTGCTTCTAGGATGAAGACAAAAATATGGTGACGGTCACAGATTCTGTGGATGAGACATCCGAGGGCAAGTGTCTAAGGCAAGATGGAGCTTGGTGTAGCTGAAATGTGGAGGTGCTGCTAAAAGGACCAGAGGGAGGTGCTGAAGAGAGATAGAGGCCATGAAGCTGAAGGGCGGGAACCCGGATGATAACCTTAGATATCATCACCCTTGGGCATCACCATCGCCTCCTTTGCAAGGGCTTCCCTGACGTCACGCAGCCCTCCTCATTTCTTTATGCTTAACTTCTCCTTCGGCTAATTGCTATCAGAGAGGCTGAATATTGCCATTTTGTCGTTTGCTTTAGAGGTGGGGGAAACAGGCCTTTCCCTTGGTTTACATGTTCAGACTTTCTCATGTGGGAGTCCTCTGCCCCACTTTACTGCCTTTTCAGACTCTATTGACCAGGGAAGGGACATCTCTCCAGTGCTTCACCAGATCCTCCCAACTCCCAAGCGCCAGCGGGCGGGCGGGCGAGGCTGCGAGAGAGCACTCACTCCAGCCTCTAGTTCCCAGACTGCCTCTCCCATACAGAGCAGAAACGAAAGATGAAGACCCTCGGAGACACAGCAAGTTTGCAAAAGAAAATTGAAAATATCTAGCTTGTAGTTTCGATACATTGCTTTGGGATTCTTTCCTGGGTTGTGTGTGTACCTGTAATCCAAGAACTAGGGAGACAGAGGCTAAGGGATCAGAAATGCAAGGTCACCATCAGCTCCATAGTGAAACCCCGTCTACACAAACAAATGACAATACAGCGCTAGCAGCAGATTGTCCACTACCTTCCCTCGTTTGGGTCACACCCATGTCTGCCTTGGCCCTGCTTTAACAGACCCCTCAGCCGACCTGAGGTAAAGGCCAGTGAGGGAACTGAAGAGCTAATGAAACTCCTGTTGTTCGTAGATATATTTATTGTGTGTCTTATGAGAAATCAGCCCCAGCTTACACCCAGAATCCCAGAGCTAAGGGCACGGTCAGTAGTGTGTTGAACAAATACTGATGCCACCACAGCTGCGTTAGCATCCTGGCAGCCTCGCCATCAAGTGAAGACTCTTGTAGACCGACCATATGACCATATGAGTACTACAGCTTCCCCGGGCTCCTTCGTGCCACCAATCCCAGGCTCATGCTTTCAACCTCAAACTGAAGATACCCAGCATTTGAGAAGAGAAGAGAAATAAAATCTTGGAAAAGGGAAATGTATTTTTATTTTTAGGAGGCTTGGAATCCTGAATGCTGTTTTCTCAAAGTCCGGCCTCAGGCTGCTTTAGCTTTATGTGAGCGAGCTGGACCAACCAGGGCCTCTTCACACAGAGGCGGATGAGCTTCCGAACGAAGAGCGAATCCACTCCAGTTTTTATTTTCCCTCTAGATCCAATCTCCTCACTAATTCTTTTTCCCCATCCACATTTAAGAGCAAATAAGAGCACTCTTGTGACTTTGAGTGTTTGAGCTGCCGGTTCAGGTTAAGTTTTTAGAAAACGTGGGCATGCATGATTTTTTTTTAGTGAGTCGGGGAACAATTTTCGGGAGGCCAGGCCCTTTCCTGCACTTTCACTTTCTTTCAAATGAAAATAGCATTATTGTTTTCGCTGGTCTTAAAGGTAAGCAATGGGTCTGGCTTTACGGGGCTTAGAATTCAAACCGAGGTCAAATCTCTTTTTATATTTAAATAGCATAGCCCAAGCAATAGCTTGCTATGAGCTGGCTTCCTGGGATTTATTTATGTCGTTTTCTTTTTCTTTCTGGGTGTCAAGACCAGGAACTCCAAAGACCTTTTTCCATCTGAGCAGTCAGTCCCATTTTCAAATGCCTCACTAGCAAGCAGGAGCGACCTCTGAGTCAGCCTGCACATCACAGGTTGGGGATAAAAATGGGGCTACAACCTCAGTCCATGTGTTGTAGTGTTCACAGATGCAATATTGGTGTCTGGGCGGGGCTCCTAAGGTGGGCAGGAGAAGGTACTATTGAGTTACACAGCCAAACTGGCAGACACGTCTTTTTTCTCTCTTTACTATTTCATGACTAGAAGATTCATTCTGACACCGCAGATCATAATAAGCTCATTATATCATTTTCATTTCTTTCCTTATTAAGTCAAGAACTTTCACCTTTTCACTTAAAGAAAAGGCTCACTCACTGTACAGCTCCTCTCTGGTATATGCAAATCTTGGGCATCATTACTTTTGTGTTGTGGAGCCATTGCTATGTAAAATACCCTGACAATACCAAGATAAAAAGTATCTCTGGGAAGAAAAGGTTCATTTAGCTTACAAGTCCAGGTTATAGTCCATCACTGAGGGAAAGTCAAGGCAGGAATTAAAATAATGACTCACATCCTCAGTCAGGAGTATGCATGCAGGCCTACTTGCTTGCTTATTGGCTTTCAGCTAGCTTTCTCCTCTGTTACATTGTTTTAGGACCTAGGGAATGACACCACCCACAATGGTCTAGGTCTTCCTGTATCAATCAACAATCAAGCCAACCCGTTACAGGCCAATGTGACCTAGGGTAATTCTTCATTAATTCTCTCTTACCAAGAGATACTGGGTTGTGTTAAGTTGAATTGTTAAAACTAGCCAAACACAGGGATTTATAATTAAGCCCACAGTAAATAGTCTAGTGTTCACAGACATCCAGCAGCAAGGTTACAGCTGCAGTCTAGTATGTTACTGGGTCATGGTGTTTAAAGCTAATTTGGTATAGGACTGAATGTAGAAGGTTAAGTATGCAGAGGGCTCAAGTACTATATTGAGTAGGTATGGGTGGAGTGGACATCCTTGTCTTGTTCCTGATTTTAGTATGGGGACTAATTCAGAGACCCACGACTGGGCAATGTGCAGAGAGTGATAGACTTTGAAATACTCAGTCCTAGATGGTATGTCTTCATCAAACCCCTTCCCTCAGGGCTTAGGAACTATGCAGAAGAAGAAGCAGACAGATCTTAAGAGTCAAAGGGGATGGAACACACCATGTAAGCAGTGCCTTCAGATCCAACAGGGCTGGCATACATATGGGCTCTCAGAGACCGTGGCAATATACACAAGGCCTGCACAGGTCTAAGCCAGATGGGTTCTCAGCACTGAGAGGGGAAGTGGACACAAACTCCCACCCCTAACACAGAAGCTATCTCAAATCGACAACTGCTTGCAAAAGAGATAATTAGTTTTCTCCAGTGGAGTCTCACTGGGTATACAAACCACACCTAAGGGAGGCTCCACAGCCAGCAGGAGATGATGAACACAAGCAGACTCAACGGTGTTTTTGGAGACATTTTCTTTACAGTTCTTTGCTTAAGCATTGTTTTGTTGTTGTTGTTGTTTCTGTTTTTTATTTTTATTTTCTTTATTTACATTTCAAATGCTACCCCGAAAGTTCCCCATACCCTCCCCCTGCCCCTGCTCCCCTACCCACCCACTCCCACTTCTTGGCCCTGGCCTTCCCCTGTGCTGGCTCATATAAAGTTTGCAAGACCAAGGAGCCTCTCTTCCCAATGATGGCTGACTAGGCCATCTTCTGCTACATATGCACCTAGAGACATGAGCTCAGGGGTGCTGGTTAGTTCATATTGTTGTTCCACCTATAGGGTTGCAGACCCCTACAGCTCCTTGGGTACTTTCTCTAGCTCCTCCATTGGGGGCCCTGTTTGAGCATTGTTTTAACCCTACTTATCTTTGTTTATCTATTATGGTGACCGACTTTGATTTTTTTTTTTTATGTGTGTGTGGTGTGTGTGTGTGTGTGTCTGTATATATGTTTCTTTTGCTTTTCCTTTTCTTTTTTCCTGTTTGTCTGTCTGTTTTATTCTGTTTTTTTTTTTTTTTTTTTAATTATTATTTGGCTGTTTGTTTTAAAAGGACATGGAAAGAATCCGTATAGTTGGATGACTGTGATGGTGTTTTTTTTTTTTTTTTTTTAATTATTATTTGGCTGTTTGTTTTAAAAGGACATGGAAAGAATCCGTATAGTTGGATGACTGTGATGGTGGAAGGATCTGAGAGGAGAGCAAGGAAGGAAGGAAAACTGTGATCAGAATGAACTATATGGAGAAAGGATTTCAGATGAAAAGTAAAGACTGCAGAGGCCACTGTTGTCGTTTGACATACAGATTGGATGAAGTCTGGAAGAGGGTGAGCTCAGGCATCATGGATGAATGCTGGAGGACACTCCCACAGTTCCCTCCATGCTGTACGCTAACGTCTGATTTCTTCTGGATCCCTGTGCTTGTCTGCTCTCACATCTTTCTGCCTCTACTCCTGCCTTCTGCAGGGTAGCCATAGTGATCTGTAAACATGCAACTAAATCATACCCAGTCACACATTGGCTTTAGTTTTGAGAGTGCTTTCCCATTTCACTTGCAAACTCTCAATCTCAATTGGGTAGCCAATCCCAGGCCTAGAACATCTAGTGACCCTGGATCTTCTCTGGTCTCACCTCTAAATCTCCCAGCTTTCCCTCTGATCTAGCACTCTCTCTTCCCATCCCCTCTCCTCTCATTCCCCAATGAAGTTTACCCCTACCACAAGACTGAATCAGATGTTCTCCTTAACATTGTATCTTTCTTCTGCACAGATCACTCTTCCTCATCTCTCTCTCTCCCTCTCTCTCTCTCTCTCTCTCTCTCTCTCTCTCTCTCTCTCTCTCTCTCTCTCACACACACACACACCTATCTGTCTGTCTATCTATCTATCTATCTATCTATCTATCTATCTATCTATCTATCTATCTATCTCTCCTTTAATAAGAGGTCTTTCTTGGGTACCAGTCCTAAGATTTTCATCAATCAGCTCTACCCTGTTGTCAGGTCTTTGTTTACAACTTTAAGTGTTTTGAGAGAGCAGGGATCTGGTTTGTGGCCTTGCATAGCCCATACTCAAAGCTGTGGTACAACAGTAGGGATGCATGCCTGTTTGTAAAATGCAGGAGCCAAAGTGAATAGAGGACTCAGTAGTTCTCATTAGTCTGCTGTGCCTCTATTGTCCAGAGACTTCCAGGAAAACAGAAGGTCTACAAAGCAGTGCACTAGGCCATCTAAGGGTGGGCAAGCATAGGGCCCCACCTTGTGGAAACAAGAGAAAAGTGATTGGAGACCAATGCCTCACTCTGGACACAAAGCTTCCTTCCAGCTCTGATTTCTTTGTGAGTAGGAGAGGTCTTTTTGCCAGTTAATGGCTGCCCTTAAGGATGCCTTCAGAGCATCCTTATTGAATCAGCTGAGTTTGCACGCACAGATCTTTGCTTCCTGGCTGTGGATACCATGTGGCCAGCTGTTTCAGGCTCCCCATGTTCTGACTTGTCTGCTATGAAGGACTGTACCCTTGAACTGGGTGAATCAGAATAAGTTGTTTCTCCCTTAAGTTTCTTCTGTTAGAATATTTTATCACAAACAAGAAACGAAACTATGATGGGCATTGGCAGAACGAAGAAATGATCCTATGGGAACCCACCTTGGGGAATCCCAGAGTTTATTGCAGTTACTGACTGGAACATAAGGGAGGGGTTGCTTATGGAAATATGGGTAACTCAAAGGCAGCTTCATCAATGAAAACCCAACTCCAGCATGGATAATGGCAAAAAGGATGCCTACCTGCAGCCATAGACCTTTTACCTGTTACATGTTTGTACACTTAATATGACCAAGTTTAGCTGTAGGGCAGGAGGGAGAGGTGGCTGGAATTTTAGGTGACCATCTGACCTGCACCCCTTCTGTGAAGAAGTGTTAACAACCTCATTCCCATGAACACAGACATGGTTGCTATTGTATAGTTCTGGTAATTTGGCTGCCAGTGAGTTTTGTAAGTTCACTGTAGCAATCTCTGTCCCATAAGGGACAATGGTCAGATAAAGCCAGAGGAGTGGCTTCCTTATAACAGTGGTAGCGATTCAGGGGGGGTCCTTGCTTGTAGGTCACAGAGTAGAAGTTAAGTAGGGACTTCATATCAGTGGGTTCTGAATCTCTGGATTTTACTATACACAAATTGAGAATATTTGAATGACTATGAAGCATTCACATTCACTATATAGCACCTACATTTAAGTCATATGGATTTTACTCCTTTGTCATTATCCCCTAAACTCCTTACATTGTGTCAGATGTGGTAAGAAGTTTAGAGGTGATTTAAAGTTTAAAGGAGGATGTACAAATACTTCCTCATGCTATCTAAGGGACTTGAGGACTGGTGGGGGTGAGTACTGGGACCCATCCTTGACACCTAGAGAGTACAGAGGGAAGGCTATTGTAGGCATGTAAGATGATGTGATTAGCTCATTGTTAGGGGGTCCTTCCTCTTGGCCCCATTCTTGAGGGTGGATGTGTGACAAAGGTCTACCTCTGCTTGTGTCCTACTTTCTCCCTCTGCTTGTCCCACACAGCCTGGCCTAATTACTTCTTTCCTTTAATGGTGTTTCTGGTAGCTCTTCCCCCATGCTGCGCTCCTTCTGCCTGGTGACACTTCACCTCACCCCTTCTACTTTCTCTGTGATAAATCCACGGGCCATATGTTTCTGAATTATAGGGAAGTAAAACAGGGAAGTGTTCCCCGCCCCCGATCCCAGCGACCCCACTCCAGTTGTGAATTCTGGTGTGATGGAATTGCTTCTGTGGCAAAATAAAAAATAAAGAGCTGATGTAGAAATGAAAAGTGAAAAGCCACCTCCTCCAGTCCTAGAAGGTGTAATGTCTTATTTACATAAAGCTGTGTTTGGAAGACTCACCAGGTTTTATGAGCTATGCCTAATTAGTTTCACCAGGCTCAGAGAAGCAGGCAGGAGGGAACAAATGATTGATTGCCCCTTTGTTAACAGATGAGGAAACTGAGGCCAGCCTTGTTGTTGTAAAAGTTCGTGAAGCAGAGTGTCACCAGGCCTCTGAATGGAAAATCAAAGGGACCTCGGAACCCTTGTCTTTCTGACAGGAGTTTTCCAAGGGAAATATGTGCAACTGCACACAATCACTGGTTGTCAGTGCAGCCTGACTCCTCCTTGGAGATCCATTGACTCTGTCCATCTTTCCCTTTCCTGGATGTATTTTTTAGTATAAGATTTATTTGGACTTCAAGACCAAATGAATGTCACTGGGTAAATGGCTCAGGTCAGTTGTCATTGTTTATAGTGGGAGTCCCTACTATGCAGGGACTTTGCCAATAGAGTGCACCTCAGACCATTTATTTAAAGAACATTGATTATAGAAAACGTGAAGAAATTGTTCAGCTTTACTAACTTTTGGAAGTTAATTGATTCCTTTCTTTAATACTCTGAGATTTGCTTTATTTATTTTATCTCAAGTCTCTTAAAAAGAAAATACAGGTTGAACTGAAGTAGAAGAGCATGAAAGTAATAAGGATCATAAGAATCAATATGGTGCAAAAGACAGCTCTATGAATACAATGTACCTGATTTTCCTTTGAGCTTCCTGGTCAACAAGGCAAAAATAGAAAAGAGAGTAAAAGTGGACTTCTCAGCATGCTAGGAGGCAGCCTCACTATGTAAAGAGAATTTACCTTTCATGAAAATGTTTGCAAAATATAAACCTCACAAGGTTTATATATATTCAAAAAGTTTCACTATGACTTTAGAAATTTCTTTTTAAGCAGCCATTTCATTTATGTTGACTAAGCCTGTTATATGAAAGCACATCTTAACAAAATACTTAAGATAGTTATGCAGGCTTGATTATAACTGGTCTTGGGGATAGACCCTGGACTTCTGGAAGCAGTCTGCCTTCAAGGCAGATCCTGTCAACTGCATTTGAATGACAGTCCTCCCCTCAACACTTTAGTTAAAGACCTCCAGAACAGAGCCTGAGACAAGGATTGAACTAGATTGAGAGAGTGGAGGATGAAGGAGATACTGATAAGGTAAAGGAAACACAGGGAGGTGGCAAGGAAGAGGAGGCTGTGGATGGTTAATGCGATGGGAAGCCATTCCCCATCATTAACAATTGTTAATACCATGTAGGGACTCTGTGCCAGTGTGCAGTAATCACTTCTGAGAAGGGAGGAATCAAGGCATTAACTCACCAGCCCTTCTGCTGGAATACATTAACAGGAAACACAGGCTCTTGTAGCCAGAAGCTCTGGGGTGATGAAATTGAGTTCATTAGACCTCAGGCAGCGTTTGCTCACAGGAAACATATGTGTATCAATCTGCTGTCATCATAAAGGATCACAGACTGGGCACAGGAGTGTGTCTCTTACAGTTCTACCAACCGAAGGGCCAAAGTCAAGGTGTTGGCAGATAGCTCATCCTGAGAGATGTGGGAGAGAATTTCTCATGACTTCCCAAATTCTCTGATGCTCTGTGCCTTTTACTGTATCAAGAGCTTCCTGCCTCTGTCTTTATACAGGGTCTCTTCCTCTGATTTTGTGTCTCAACATCTTTGTATCAAGTATGTAGCCTGTAATGTAGAATTATGATCACCTTAAAGTGAGGTCATTAGATCTAATCCAGCCAGTCAAGTGTTCTTAAATGGCAAGGAAATTTGGAAGTCCGAAGGTACCAGTAGTGTGTCCACATGGAGGGAAGGCGATCCCAGGACACAGAGGGAAGCAGCCTCAGAGGAAGCCAGTTCTGTAGATGCCATGATCTTGGATATACAGCCTACAAAATGGAGAGAGAGTAAAGATCAAAGTTTCAGCTTCTAGATCTGTGGTCTTTCTTACGGCAACTGGAGCAGAATAATATGCAAGGATGGCAGTAATATGGGTTCAGAGGCAGACTCTTGATCTTAACTAGCTCAGGTCATATACAGAGACACTGGATGTTAGACAGAGTACATCCTATAACAGGGAGAATGTGAGAGATGCTCTAATAGCATGGGCTGTATCAACAGTGTCTGGGCATTTGAGTTATTTCTAGGCATTTGGTTTGATTAGAGTTTTTTTTTTTTTTTTTTTTCCCCATCCTAGAAAATTATATCACACACTAAAGTTAGGAAGTTGCTCAATTGCTTCATCGAACCCAGACAATGTTTTTCTTCCCTTCTGTTAGGAGTGATGAGATAATCTGAGGCTTCTTATGGGTCTGGAGACTCAGTTTCAAGGGAGAGAGTTCTTGACTATGAAAGACTGCATTGCATTCATGACATACAGCCAAGACCTTCCATTGGTCTGTGTACTGTTTTCAGGGTAAAGGCTGGAATGAATTCTTGCTCCATTCCTTATTCCCAGCACATGTCAAGTGCAAAATCTTGTTTATAGGACAGAGTCTGCCCAGTAGTGAATGTCTACTGAGTGTCATAAGTAGATTTGTGTGTGCTGGCCACTGGTTATCTTTGGAAAGAAGAAGTTACTAATGATACTCAATCTCTGCCTCAGAGTAAGCCAAATACTTACACAATACGTGAGTAAGCCAAAGGTATTGTGGGATATAATATCCACCAAGTTATCATTTTGGAAGCCGACTAGGGAAAACTAGAATTTCCCAGTGGAATTTATGTTACCTTACTTCTCTAAGAAAATAAATTGAGGAATGACCAGACATTTATTAGCAAGTCACAATTTTTCTTATTAAGCAGGCTGGTGAAAATTGGCAGCACGTACACACACACACACACACACACACACACACACACACACCATTACCAAATTATACTAAAGATCAAATGATAAGACTCACTGCAGCAAACATTATGGATGTTCACAAAAATCCCAGCACTTCTGTCTTTCCAGTTATGTCACAGATTACATTTTTTCTAGTCTAGGTGATTTATTTTGCTGAATAAAATCTGAGAAGTCCTGGAACTTCTGGGCAGGAGCTTTAAGGCCTAGTAGAAGATTCACTTTCTTCTATAGCATTGATCAAGAAATCCTCTGCCAAGGTCAAGGCTTCTGTGTGCTCTGGTGGCCACCTCTTGGTTCTCTATGCTTTACCCCTTTACAACGTATGTACTAAGAGTTTGCGGAGGGGAAACTGGGAAAGGAGATAACATTTGAAATGCAAATAAATAAAATAACCAATAAAAAAATAAAAANANAAAAAAAAAAAAGAAAAAAAAAGAGTGATGTAGAATTTGGGCATCAAGCCATTAGCTTATGCTATTGTAATAAAACTTATAATAGTCGTTGATGGACCATATTTGCTCATAATCTGAGAACCACAGAACAATATTGAAGTCTGGAAGTATTTTTACTTGCTCTTCCCCTTTTCCTTCCTTCCTAGCTTTGTACAGCTACAACCTTGCAGTCATGTTAGTTGTGAAGACTAGCAGTTGAGTAGGTAATGGAGGAGGCAAATGGATTATGTTTGGTTCCCCTAAAGTACTTTCTTTGGACAGTTGTCAGTACCTGACCTGTCTGGCAGTTTGCAGAAATGTACTGTTCTCCAAACATTATTTGAATGGGCCAGAATACACAGTGTACAACTAACCCTACTTGCAAAGCACTTAGTTACTTGAAAAAACAACCAGTGATAATTATTTGATATTTCAGCTGCTTGAGGTGTTGTCAACAAGTTAACACGGGACTGACAACAAACTTAAGAAGAAACGTGAGAAATAAAATGGAAGATGACTTTGAAAATCTTGAACATATCCGTATCTAGAAGGCATTCTCAGGAAAACTTTGAGAGACTCTAAGCTACTATCATCTCTTGTTAAACTTGAGGCTCTGTAGAGGCAGAAAATCAAAACTTATGAAGAAGTACACATTGCCTGCAGAAAAACTGGATATGTGTCCCAATACACACACACACACACACACACACACACACACACACACACACACATACCTATAACTCAAGACTAGAGTATGTATTGTTTGTTAAACAGTTACTTTGTCAATAAGCTAAGTATTAATATTTAATAAAAATATCAATCACTACATTCAAGAAATTTGAGAAAAGACCAGAGGAGAAACCCTAAGAGATTCAAAGCAGCATATGGGAGTGTAACTACAGATAAGCACAAATCATCTTGTATAGTGCTGAGTCCTCATCCTCCTATAGTCCTGAGCCTAAGCATTTAGCATCATTCATTGGATACAAGCTTCTGTTTAAGGCTAATAGTAGATATCCCACTAAGGCTCAGGAACACTGAAGAAGAGGAGGTGGATATAAAAGGCAGTTTAAATGCAGTCTTTAAAAAAAAAAAACAAACACTATGACTTAAAGGAGATAGGTTTGTGTAATTAAGGCTGAGAGTATGACACCTCTAAGACTCAAGAAACATTGTGGAGAAGTGATCAGAAAGATTGAAGGAGCAGATTAGTGGGCTTCAAGTGGATAAATATGCAAATGATGTAACACTAGTATGAAGGAAGGTTGAAGTAATAAATCTACAGTGAATAATAATTATAATTCACATGAAAACTACTGAGGAAAGAACTAATATTATACAGCAAAAGAAATGTATCAAATAAGATGTGGTAGAAGAAAATGTATATTTGATGTGAAAAAAGGTAATGATAAAATAAAGGAAAATAAAAGACACAGTAATATACACAAACAGCATTCTCATGAAAAGAGCATAATAATTATTAGTAGTTACACTAAATGTGAATGGATTATATTCTCCAATTAAAAGGCAAATATTGAGTTAGGGATGACACATGTATGTAATTCTGACACTTGGCAGTTGGAGGTAGAAGTGTTATGTATTGAACACCAGGCTCAGTTACAAAGACAGTCTGAGGCCAGTCTAGGCTACAGGAAATATATATTCTACAATAGACCCACTTCAGGTTCAAAGACCAAAATATGGAAAGTAAAGGATAGGAAACATATACCATGAACACAGTCCTTAAAAGAAGGCAAAGCATCTGTATAATCAGATAAAATAGAATGTAAGTCAAATATTGGGACAGAGAAGGCCATTTTATAACTATAGGCAATCTGAGGCCATTGTGGAGGCTTGAAGAGTAACGGTGCTTGTTGAGCAAGTTCAATGATCTGAGTTTGATCTTGTAACCCATAGAGAAAACATATAACCTATTCCAGAAAGTTGTCTTCTGACCATCATATGCCCACTGTGGTTTGCACATATCCACTGTCTGATTATCTCTGTATCTCTCTCTCTCTCTCTCTCTCTCTCTCTCTCTCTCTCTCATAAACAAACACAAATACTACTATTGCTACTAACAAAAATATTTAATAACATAACCCATCTAAACATAAACACACTCAACATTAGAGCTCCCTAAAACACATAGAATAAAATCGACAGACCTGAAGCAAGAAACAGACACTCTAATAGTAATAGTTAAGGCATTCATAACCTACTTTCAATAATGGGCAAAACATCCAGAGTTGAGATCAATAAGGAAATAGAAGACTTGAGCAACAGTATAAATCAAACTGACCCAATGCACATTTATCGAATGCTGTGCTCAGCAATAGTGGAATACACATTTGTGCCAAGGATACATGGAGCTGTCTGTATAATAGACTATGTGTTAGGCTGTAAAGCAAGTCTCATGAATGTAAAAAGATTGAAACCATACAAAGCACACCCCCTGATCATCAATCACAGTGTAGCAGAGCTAGAAATCATTTCCAGAAGGAAAATTTTGAGGCTCAGAGATGCATGGAAATTAAACAACACACTCCTAAATAGTTAATAGGTCAAAGAAAAAAGATTCAAGGAAGGTTAGAAAATACTTCGAGATGGATGAAAACTACAAGAGACATTTTGAGGTTTAGAGGAGGCAGCTTGTTCAAGGCGTACCAGGAAATTCATAGCGTAGCATTTAGATTAACAGCAGAGAAAGACTTCAAAATAACATCTTTTCATTCTTCCTTAAGACATTAGGAAAGGAAGGGCAATGAAGGAACTAATGTTACTAATGTAACTAGTTTTTTGTTTTTTTTTTTTTTAATAGACTTCCTGATTCAGCTCAGTAATTTGTGAATACTCTAGAAGTCACTGAATTTTAGGTGAAGACGATGAAGGCTAACTGCAGGAGGATTACTTTCCAACAAAAACCATTGAAGCGTTCTTTTGCTTTCCAAGATGCTATAAAGAACAAGATTAATGTGAGACTCTACATCTGCCCTTTGGATATCCGAAATCTGGGCCATTTTATCCCATATTTACTGAAGGGAGTGGGGAGAAGACAGGGAACCCTTCATAGAATGGCAATGTCAGTTACTTGTCTATCTGCATCATATTTGTTTATTACCAGAAAAATATCTCTTAAGGGTCTCTATTTTTTGCTTGTGTCATTTTCTGTGTCTGTAAAATTAACTTGTTTGAATTATATATTTTTTCTAATATACATCAAAAATCAGAATATTTTTCAAAATGGCTGAGAGTCTTCCCATATTAGTTTATATTCCAGCTTTTGAGATACATAGATCACACAAGGAAGAAACGACTCCATGGCAATTTTGTGTTTTTAGCCTAAAGACTCATTTCTGTATGCTTACAGAAATATGTACAAGGCATTGTGCACTGAAGGGGAATGTTCTGGATCTTTAAGTGTCTGTTTCCATTTCTAGGTTAGTCATTCCATATTAGAACACAGAACTCGGCTCTCCCGATCTCCCCATTGTCTGTAGCACAAATTGTGTCCCTGACTTTTTAGTTTTAGTCTGGAATATCATCATTGCAAGGCTCAGAGGAGCACAGTTCCTTTTTGCCTCCTTTCCCCTCATCACTGCTATGTGTAATTTATAGAGCATCTCTGACAGTCTTTGTACTTTGTATAGCTGAGATTGCCATGTCAGGGCTTGGCTCTGAAAAGCTTGACTTCAGAATCCAAAGCTTCAGGCACCCTCAACAATAAAGCCAGACACGATGGTGGTGGGTGGAGGTTTCAAGGGCTCAAAATCGGCTACAAGGAGTCGCATGTCAGTGTAGTAACAGGCCCTCTTTTTTTGTACTTAACAGCTGGAATTAAAAACAGGACCTTGGGTAACCTCACTTCCGTTTCCCATAGAACCATAATAACTTGTCAGGCTCTAATTTCCTGAAAACTCACAGGGTGGCAGGTTATTTAATTCATGATAACCAATGCCTATTCCAAATAACACCATAGGATTATTTTTAACTAGGACATATATTTCTAGTGTAAAGAATCTATTCTTTGTTGTATTTTTTATTTTCAAATTTACCACCAAGATTGTTAGACATATAGGTATGTAAATCTTTATATTTTGCTATAAGATAACAAAAACAAATGATAAAGAAGAGAGACAACTTATAGACCTTAGGATCTGAACAGTGTAGAAGATTTGGCTTTTAAGTATGGCCAGACTTAGGTGAAAATGCTGACAGGATCAGCATGTACTCACCTTTTACTTCTCAGCCTCATAGACTGGTTCTAGGGTGGCTCAGCTCATGCCTCTCTCTCTCTCTCTCTCATTACCTGGCTCTGACTACTCCAGGCTGGAAGATAAGAAGGGAAGAGCCCCTCTTTTTTCTGCCTTCTTGTCCCCAGTCCCCACTTCTTAACCTCTATTTTCAACAGAAGATAGTGTGTGTGTCTGTACAGACCAACAACTTGGGTGTTGTTACTTCGGAGCTGTTCACCTTCCTTTCTTTTTAGATTGCTAGTGGATCTCGAGGTAGGGTGGGTCTCAAGGAAGGGCGGGTCTCGTGGTAGGGCAGCTTAGGCTGACTGTCCAGGGAGCCCCAGGGCTCTGCCTGTCTCTCTCTCCCCACTGTTGAGATGCCGATCATGTGATCATGTTACATTTTAATGTTGGTACTGGGTATCAAACTTGGGTCCTCATGTGTGTGGGGCAAGCACTTCATCAACAGTCCCCATCTGTTTTATGTGGAATGTTTACTTTGGCCTAGCACAATGGCTGAAGATGTAATGTTTTTAGCCAGGTTGGTTGTGGCATTAATATTGAAACCTCATCAAACGGAACTGAAGAAAAAGTCCTTCCATGAGCGATTTGGTCTATTGTTTTTATATGAGGGTGGTAGTGATAATCATTTATTGATAGACTAATATGGCTGATTTAAATTTATTAAATCCTTGCAGAATCTGCTGAGGAGCCATAATAACACACATTTCCCTTGATGAAGTCAACATGGACGAAGGATGTCTTCTAGGACAGTTCAGAACTTTAACTTTTTAAACTCTAACCAAATGATTACCTGCTGATAAACTCAGCACTCGTGCTTGTCTTCCACCAAGTAGCTAAGGAAGGTGCGACTCCTTTAAGCGGTCCATTTTTGGAGAATCTGGTTGCTCCCACTTCATGAAACTGTATTTGGGATCTTGTTTTTGGTGGTGTCCAACAATCCCTTCGGTGAGGATTGTAAGTGGAGGCCACCAGATTCCCCATTTTAAGTGGGTGACAGCATGGGGCAAGGTTGCTGACAGGACAGGACATGACATTTCTTCTAATAAGCTCCTCTACTTTTGGATGGCTTACTGTGTGTTAAATGAGCTCCCCTTTGCTCTTCCTTCAGGCTAATTCCCTCGCAAGGTAAGGCATTTCTTTCTCACCTTGAGGCGTCATTTCAGGGCACTGACAGTGCTCCAGGGAGGAACCTAGCTCCTCTCCTTTGTGCAGCAGTCTCTCCAGTCCTAATTCCCCATCCACCGGTTAAATCCCAACTCCAGGTTAACGGTGCCTATTAATTTGTAGACAAAAATAACAGTTAAGGAGCAGGAAGGGAGTGTGCCCTTAAGGGAATAGTGAGTGCTGTGCTGGAGTCTCACCAGAACACCTGGCTCAATTTAAGACAGTTTCTACTAGCGCAGGAAGAATTTTCTGCAAGCGTTTGTGTTTGCAAAGCTTGTTTACCTCAGCTGGAAATTGCAGCAGATCACAATTTGAAGAGTATTTACTGCTTTCTCTCTCTATCATACTCAGTGGTAATTATTGGGATCCAGATTTTTTTGTTTCAAAATGATGGGAAGTAAACTTGGATTGCGTTTGGACTCTTAAGTGTTGATGAAAAAAGGATGTGTGAAGAGATGATCTGGCAGAGGATACAAGATCTGGACCGGATGTGTGAGGCCTTCGCAAGGCAAGTCTTCTCCACTTGCTTGGGAGGGGTCATCTGAAGTCACATCTTAACCTGATGACAGAGGAGCCTTGAGGTTGTATCCTCTGGAACATCAAATGTTCTTGCTTCTGTCATTCTATAGTGGTCAGTAGTTGTAATAAAGGTTTGGCATAAAAAATTTTCATTCAAGGCTGTAGAGATGCTTCATGGGTAAAACACTTGTTGTATAGGGAACTAAATTCAGGATCCACAGGAACACACACACACACACACACACACACACACACACACGTACACACATGTACACATAGACACATGCATATACATATATGCATGCACACACATGCATACATTTGCACATATACATGTATACACACATGTACAAATATACACATAGACACATTTGCACACACATGCACACTGACATGATGATAAAATTTCTTTTCGTGGTCTCAGCTCTGCTGCTGATAAGAATTCTGTTGTTCTAGGATACATCCTTCCTAGAATCTCAGACAATCAAAAGTTTAGAATAGCTGGAAGCAGGAGTAGGGAGTTATCTGCCTCAGATTGCCAATAGTGATAGATCTGAGATGTATCTTGAATAAATCTTTCAAATGTTTTTGTGGCATAGAAATTAAAAATATTAAAGAATTTTTTTCTGTGTGTTATATTAAAATGATGATATGTGACTCAGAAAGGCCTTATAGTGTACCCTTGAGGAATATAAAAGGAGTTTAATCTCATTTTGATGTCTACCTCCTGTATAAACTAGCATTTTTCTCTTTTTGAGTCTATTAAGAGAAGGGTACTTGTTTTTAAGTGCAATAGCCACTGTAATGCAAAATATTCCTTTATTTTCACACGAAGTGAGGATGGGTGGGTAGTGTTTGCTGGTGGGCTGTGAACAGAAGTTATAGATTTCTGGGTTAGGGCAGGGGGAGCTGGGGTGAATGACTATGTATTCTATTTTCTTTGCAGCTGTAGATGAGCACACTGTGGTGTCATTGGCATGTCTATGTCATGCGAGATATCCTGATCTTGGGTGACTTTGTGGAGTGACATGTGACCAATGCTTGGCCAACATGTAGCATGCCAATACACTTAATTTCATGTAATCACTGCAATAGAACACCCACCCCCTCACCCCAAACCACCTCTCCTGCTAGGCACAGTAAAGCAGGAGGTTTCTGTATAGGAATGGAATAGTAATTTAAAGGTGTATGATATAAGGTGTTTGAGGGTAATACTCTTGAGGACTTAAGGCAACATAATAATTCCCTTAAATCAGATCATACATTATTCTCCTAAATCTACTGCAAAAACTTGCCACAGAGTTAGTAGCTTAAGACAATAGACATTCATTCTCTTATAGTTCTGAAGGTCACAAGTGAAATAATCAAGGTGTTGGCAGGGTCATAGTCCCCTAAAGACTTACTGGGGATCCTTCTTATCTCTTGAAGTTTCTAGAAGCTTCTGACATTTGTTCTTCATGGGGCAGTGTAATTCCAAGCTTTGGCTTTATCTTCATGTTACATTGTTCTTCCCATCTCTGAGTCACAAGCTTCTCTCTCCTTTCAGTTGTTAGGATGTTGGGATCAGGGTCACCGAGAACCTAGGAGAAGCTCTTTAACAAATCGAATTTGGAAAGACTATTGCTAAAGAAGGTAACGTGCTTAGTACTACTGTTAAGAACTGGATATGTTTTTTGAGGAGTAGATTTTAACCTGCTATAGAACACCCACAAGACAAAGTTACAGTATAAAACACTGTTTGTTCAACCTGGCATTTGAATGAGAGGGATTTATTAATGAGTTCTCCTATTTGACTTCACCCAAGCCTTTTCTGATTCCTTTTTGTTGGTCTTAAAGTCCTGGCTCCAGTCTTACTTGCCTTATTTCTCAAGTCTCCATTGATGTCATCCCAGAAACTACTTACTAATTACATGATCTCTATAGAAAAGCAGACTTCTTTGATCTTGTACCTGATTCCCCATCACCTTGCATGTAGAGCATCTTCCATCATGTGGATTAGATGGTAAAACTTTCCAATATCACAAACCCCATGAACTTCTTAGAAGAATCTTAATGACAGTCAATGAGGTGTTGGATCTGCCAGAGGAACTGGAAACATTTCCTTACTTGTTTCCATATTCTCTGCTGTTACGTAAAAATTTTAACAACACAGAGGTAAAATTTTTATATTTCTCTCACTACTGATGTTTTCACCTCATGTGTGGTGGTCTTTTTGATTTGGTTGCCTCGGGCATAAAACATAATAAGGCCATCATTTCCTCCTACTTCCTACTTTGTGGGAGTCAAAGTTAGGAGCCAAAGCCTAGAGCATCATAGCAGTTTTGTTTATTTTATATTTATTTCGAGAGTGCTGAGATTTAAATTCTTGGATATTTATGGACAGGGAAGTGTCGCACTTGTTTTTCAATTTATAAAATTATGATCAGGTTTGGCCTTATATAGTAATCTAGGAAGAAATTGGCTTATGATGGATTCCATGTGGCTTTGCAATGCATAACTTGCAACTCTTGGTAGTAGTGGTTTGGGCCTTGAGCCCTGAGTGGCTCTAGTTCTCTTAAAGAGGATGTACCTTTGTGGCAGTAGTTAGAATAGAAGCAATGGAAAAGACTTGCAGGCAATCAGAAGGGAGGCTAATTGTTGGTCTAAGTCCTTGACTGTGTTCTGTACCATGTTGCAATTAAGTAAATGCTTTTTTGGCCTAGTTAACCAGCGAAGAATGACATCCCCTCCCCCCTTTTTTGCTTGCTTTAGATTGGCATTGTAGTTATTGTGCAATTAAAGTTATGGTTGTTCAATACATTTGTGAATAATGAGAGTGGACTTTTACATTCATGCCAGACATTGCTAATTGATTATGATACTCTTCATCTGCTTAGGCCTCTCTGAATCTGAGCTTGACTCACCATTCAAAATATAATACAGGTTCGGAGTCTAGACTTTTGTAAGAAAATTTCTTTGTGTGCATTTTTGTATAGTGCAGTAATGGCTCCATAAAAAAAAACCAAAACCCTAAAACTAAAAAGCAACTTTACATAACTTAGTGACGTTGGGTAAAGACAAAAGCAGGATCCTTTACCAGGGCTCAGTCAAGCCTGCACCACAGCTGGAGTTAGGTGTGTGTCTAAGAGCAAAGACACAGGTGTTGGGAGGTGGTGACTGTCATTCCGGTGATAACTGAAGTGTGAGCAGCTGCCTGTGGGGGAGTGGTCTAGGGCTCAGATTTTTACCTGAGATTTACCCGGGTGCTAAGGACCCAGCCTCTGGATTCTCCCTCTTTCCTTGTCTCTCCCTGCCCTCCCATTTTCTCTACTTCCATATCCCTTCTCTCGGGTTTCTCAGAGCTCCTTATGAAATGTTAGGCAGTCTCAAAAGGCGGATTTGTTCATTCTTGGGTCACATGTTTTCAAGACGGAGCTGCGAAGGTGTCATCTGGGGGAGTGAAGTGAAAAACAAGAAAATAAATGAGAAAAAACAAAGCTCGTGTTGGATACTGGGAAGGTTTGTTTTTGTCATCCCAGCTGTGTCTGCTGTTATATTTTCTGGAATCAGCACCTGAAATATACATGGAGAAAGGCCAGGTTCTACTCAGTTCGTGTGTGTGTGTGTGTGTGTGTGTGTGTGTGTGCACGCGCGTGTGTGCATGCACGTGTGAGTGTGCACATATTGGTGTGTTTGTTTTTGTTTTTTTTTTTAATTTATTTTGTTTTTTGTTTTAGAGAAGACAGAAAAGTAACAAAAATGTCTGCTTTTCCTCTAGGATGTCACGAAGACCTCTAAAGCCAGACCCACTTCATACTTGAGGCTTTTGTGGTTTCTTCTTGGGTTCAATGGAAATACTAGATTGGGGCAGGAAAAAAAAATGGGCCACACACGACACCATCTTCCTTGTTCTAAGTACACATCAGTAAGTAGTCCTGCTTACTTCCTCCGTGATTGTAGACTCAGCTCTACCATTCTCAGCATCACACTTAGCACAGCCAGTTTCAGCCAATAGGACCTAGCATACTGGGGACAACTTAATTCCCTCCCCTAAATGGACCACTTCTCTGAGTTCCCTAAGGGGCAGAGACCAATCTTGCCTTTGTTAGTGTTTGATACAGCATCTAGCTCAGCACTTCTCTAAAGATGGTGCTCAAAGCATCCTGGATGCTGTCGCACTGGGTCAGTGTATACTGCAGGTGGGTTTCTAATTACCCATGCTTGTAGTCAGTTGATCAAACGCTCCTCAAATCTCCAGGTAGTCCAGTTTTCACTATCGCCAGCTTTGTTTATTATTAGGCTCTTCTTAAAGGGGAACTGTGGACTATATTTCTTGTCAAGAAATATTACTTTAACACCCTGGCTTGCTGTTACCAATACCAATTTTCTATTTTTCTGCCAATAGAAATTTCCATATGTTCTCTATGACCTCAGTGCTGAGTATTCATAGAGTGTGGTGTTTACTAAGTTAATTTATGTATTGCCTGTCTATGTTTTTGAAATGCTCCTGAACTTATAATACTGTTGGACAAATGTAATTTGTTTTCCCATGCTAAAAAAAAAAAAAAAGAATCCAGGAAGAGCGCTAAGCCACGGCAGAGTTCTTTACTAGGAAGAGTAGATGGAAATTATAAGAGGTTACTGACTGGAGTTTGGATTCTGTTTCTTTGGGATGTCTCTTAAGTACATTCCAGCCTGGAGGACAGAATAGACTAATCGACCTCTCTATGTCCCTCCAGTCCTGGAGATACACTCCTAGGGAAGAGAGAAGCCCCAGAGGGCTGTGACTGTTAGAAGCAATTACTTCCATCACAGAGCATTGTTATCCCATGACCAGTGGCTAAATGGGGCCAGAGTAAGGGCTCTCAGGGGCATCTTTAAAAATATAAGTAAAACCTTAAGGTTGGGGAATCATGTGCATTAAATGCGGGCTGGAGATAAGTATGCTCAGAGCACTAATACTGCATCAAAAGTTAAGGAGCCATTAGTGGTTCCATTTGCAAGAAAAGGTTTGTCTAGGTCCTGAAATACAGTGTCATCTCCTTGGCTAGTAATGTGGTCCTGTATCTATGCATGTGCCTGTGTATCTCTTGGCCTTTAATTTCCCTTTATTACTTTGCCCCCCCTCCACACTTTTGATTTAGTGATAGAGTTTCATAATAAAGCTATTGATGTTTTCTTAGCTGACTGATTTCTTGAGTGGCAAATCTTACTGAAGATAGAAGATTGGCTAGAGGAAGGAACAGTAATTCATAAATTTCCCTCTTGATTTTCTGGTTCTTTGGCTGCCTGGATGAATTGGCGACGAAAAATAAAACATCTGAGAGAGCTGGCAGCTACTCATCAAACCTGTCGCCCTCCCACAGAGACTGTATTTTCCAGACACTTTTAATTGAGGGTGGCTATGTCACTGAGTGCTAGACAGGGAAGTGTCCAAAGACTGACCCAGACAGTGTGCCTCTGCCTTCTGGCCCAGCAGAACATCACCTGGGAGACTGTTGGCAATTCAGATTCCTGGGTGCAGTTCTAGTCCTGCTGAAACCAAATGTCTAGAACCAGGAGGCTCCCACATGCCCTGTCCAGACTTTTTCTGAGGCATGGCCTGGCTTGCAAAGCAGATCTCTACCTTCAAGACTTCCCACGTGACAAATGGTTCTTCTGGCCTTCTTCCTTCTTCTGTCTCAGCACAGATGAGTGGCTTCTCACTCAACAATACTATTTCGTGTGATACGGGAATGCAAAAGAGATACCTCTGTTTATTGCAAAGTTTTGGGATGGATTTGCAGAAGCTAGCTCTACTAATGTCTATCATTTTACTAAGCATTGCAGTGTTAAGTGAGAAACAGCTCACACAAGGATGGGCTGCTCTTCTTGTGGGAAGCCCCTCAGCATTTGCTATCTTCAAAGCAAATATCATTTGCTGCCCATATTATCTCACTTTCCTCTCTACAGAACATTACAGCATGTCACCACAGTTAGGAATTTTCTATTTTCTTCCAATGGTTTTGTGAAAATTTACACCATTTTTAGTATAGACACAGGGGTAGTGCAGCAGGCTGGATGCAGAGGAACCCTATGGGTGGGCCAGTGCCTGAATCAATTCTGCTGCTTTCTAGATGTTTCTAGAAACTAGTTAAGAAACTTGGGAAATGCATAATCTCTCCTGGTTCTTAATTTCCATTTCTAAAATTTGATGGATGAATGAGACAAATATGGCTTCAGATTCTATACACCTTCCTGTCTATGGAAGCAAATATAAAAAAACCTCTCAAAACCCACGAATGAATGATTTATTAATTACTGATTATTACTATTTTTGTTTCAATATTTTATTGAAATTAGTTTTTTATACAACATATTCTGATTATGGTTTCCAGTTCCCCAACTCCTATCTTATTCTCCCCAGTTCCCCACTCACCCAAATCCACTTCTCTCTCTCTTTCTCTCTCTCTCTCTCTCTCTCTCTCTCTCTCTCTCTCTCTCTCTCTCTCTCATTAGAATACAAACAGGAATCTAAAAATATAATAATAATAACAATAATAATAATTAAGATGAAACAAAAACAATAAAACCAGAATAGGACAAAACAATTCATCAAAATAAAGTCCCAGTCTTGGGGGCTTCAAAGAAGATGAGAAGAACTCATTGTTTTGGGTCTCTAATGGGCATAGCAGAGGGGAATGGCAAGGAGCCATCTACCTGAAGATTTCATAACCGCCCCTTAAATGTTTTTCTTTGTATTCACAGGCTGTGTCGCTCCGCTCTCAATTCTCATCAGAGAAGCTTCTATTTGCCATAGATATCAATGATTGGGCAGGGAATAAGCTCTCAGTACTCAGATTTAAATGTGTCATTTACATCACTTTCTTCCTCTATGGGGCTTCCCCTCCCTCCCTCCCTCCCTCCCTCCCTCCCTCCCTTTTTCCTTTCCTTCCTCCCTCCCTCTCTTCCAGCTTCCATCAGGGCTCAGGGATCTTTGCAGAAGAGGGTCAGAAAGATTGGAAGAGCAAGAGGTGGGGAAGGAATGTTGCACACCAGTGTTTTCTGGGTACAACAGTGCTATTGCACACATGGGCTCACAGGACCTATGACTACATGCACAATATTTGTATAAGATCAAAGTACAGCGTAGATGGTAGATGGTGAGAAGCTCATGAAATCCCACCCCTAGCTGAGGAACTATTATCAATTGATGGTTTCTGAGGGCAGCAGATTCAGTTCTTTCCAGCAATGTAGCTCCTGATAGGCTGCCCATGTTCCAGTGGATTAGACCTGGGGGCATATACATACTGGCAATACTAAATAGACTCAGTGGGTTTAAAAAAGTGCCCAAGAGGTTGGGTGGAAATGAGACTGTCGAGCTGTGGGAGAATTTGTAAGGGAGGGAGAGAAGGGCAGATTGGATCAAAATATACTATCTTTATGTATGAAACTTTTGAGCAGTATATTTTAAAACCTCATGGAGCTTGGAATAGAGTTATATACCCATAATTTTTGGTTTTGGGAGGTTGAAGCAGGAGAATCAAGAGTTCAAATCACCCATAGGTGCAGTTATACTGCCAATTCAAGACTTGTCTCACAACAACAACAACAACAACAACAACAACAACAACAACAACAACTCAAGCAAACCCAAAAATCAGTTGTATAAAGAAATATTCTCTGGTTTCACATAATTTGACCATGGGTACAGTAATTCCTTGATGCTGACATGAGAATTTAGAAGCAGACAGACTCTGGTAATCTTTTTATACTTTAGAGCATAGCTAGCAGGTTTTGAACTATAGCCAGCCCTTTTCTGTTGTACAACTTGGCTGCCAAGTTTTTAGATCATGGGAGTCTTTCCCTCTTTTTAGTCCTGTTTACCAGCTTTATGCAAAAGAGTATTTCCCCACCCCCACTTTGGTCTGCCTACCTTCATAGTCAGCTCCAATGCACTTGGTGTCTGAAATGATACATTGTAAAACATCATGGGGCTTGGTGTAGAGGTATAGACCCACAATCCTCTGATTTGGGGAGGTTCAATTTTCCCTTATTTAGGGAGCTTATCTTGTGTGCCTCTTCCTCTACTTTGAACCTTCATTACACTAGCAGAAGACCTTTGAAGAAGTTTTGGTAAAGGGGTACAGACTTATCCTTGTATTTGGGACTCTTAAGATCTTCATGTATAATGTGGATGAGATCTTGGTCCATTTTTTTTTGTTTATGTAAGTAAATATCACAGACTGTAAAATTTATAAAGAATAGAAGATTATATAACTTGTAGTTCTGGAGACCTTGAATTTCAAGAGCATGCCTCTGGTGTGGGTCGAGCCATGGATTTGGTCATTTCATGGTCAAACAGAGCAAATATGCCAGAGAACTCATTTTATAAAAGAGCCAACCTCAAGATAACCAGCTAATCCATTAATTCAAGGGCAGACTAATCGAGAGAGGAGAGAGGGGGGAGAGAGAGAGAGAGAGAGGAGAGAGAGAGAGAGAGAGAGAGAGAGAGAGAGAGAGAGAGAGAGAGAGAGAGAGAGAGAGAGAGAGAGAATAGCCCTTGGAACTGCAATGACAATGCTGTGTTTGTTTCCACACAGAATTCTGGGAGATTCTAAGACTACAGCAGCAAGCATTACAGCTTTATAGCTAGTTCTTCTGTTTTCCCTTCCTATCCACTTATTGCCATTCCTCCACCTCTCTGTTGCCCCACCAGGGAGGAAGGCAGCTGTAATGTCTTGTCTCTGAGGAAGTGCATCTCATTTTTATGAAAGTTCACTAATTTGGATGTTTTTCATTTTCTTTGTTCTAAATGTTTAAAAAACCAAACCCCAAAATCAGTTGTGTAAAAAGAAATGTTCTCTGGTTTCACATGATTTGACCATGGGTTCAGCAATTCCTTGATGGTGAAATGAGAATGTAGAAGCAGGCAGACTCTGGTAATCTTTTACCAGATTTTAGCCTACCTAGACTTTTTCTTTCTTTCTTTCTTTTTTTTTTTTTTTAAACACTGGGCACAAATAATCCTTAGCAAATTTGTATGGCCTAACCACAATGTCAGTCTTTTAAACAGGTCTCACGGGTGAGTATCGCTAACGTAAACTGCGTAGTATCCACAAGCTCCCCTGCCTGCATGTACAGTTAGATTATTGATATCAATAGCCCGGATAGTGAGAGAGCCAGGGTCTCCCACATAGCCCAGCAACATCTTGGCGAGCTCACCATCTGCCCAGTTACTGCTGATTCTGCCTTTGTTTCTCTTGGGTCTTGCTTTTCACTTCTGCTCCTTTTTCATTGTTACACATCAACCCCATTTGAATAAGGTAGAAAATTTAGCAAGGAGAAAGAAATAACCAGGCAGAGATGTTAGAGGAAAGGAAGGAGTGAGAGATACGGCTAGGAGTGTGGTCAACACTCACTCGGTTTAGGGGATGGGTCAGTGGGAACATTCTGGAAAATGTGAAAGCTTTTTCTTTTTCTTTTTCTTTTTCTTTTTCTTTTCTTTTCTTTTCTTTTTTTTGTCACACAAAGGGGACAGACTGCTATCCTTTACCACTCTGAACATTATCTTATTAAAAGCTCATGTGATCAGTCACTCCTTGTGACTGACAGGTATGGTGAGGTCCACAGCCATCACTGTCACTAGCTTGTCTCCTGCCTGTCAGTGGGCATGTGGACATAACTAAGGAGTGTATCTGGCTGGAAATATACCATGTCTCACTTTTTTATTCTGTCCTGCACAAGTCTCTACTCTGAGAACTTAAATTTCACCATCCATTCAGTACTGTTAACAGATAACTTTTTTTTTTCCCCTGAGAGAATAATTCCAGTAGATTAGAGAAATCAGAAAAAAAAAAAAAAAAAACCCAAACCCTTCTTTCATCTCAGGGAATAGCTGCAGTATCATTTAGATGTAAACTCACTGCAGTTTTGAAAACATTAAACAACTAGAAGACAGGAATCAATCTTGGGTAAATTTCACAAGGGCATCTTTCTGAGAAAGAACAAAAAGTCTAAATGACAGTGATGCTCT
Source organism: Mus pahari (assembly GCF_900095145.1). Classification (NCBI taxonomy): domain Eukaryota; kingdom Metazoa; phylum Chordata; class Mammalia; order Rodentia; family Muridae; genus Mus; species Mus pahari. The sequence continues at coordinate 46,349,545 of NC_034602.1, forward strand.
GAAACAAGATAAAGGAGAGGAGGTGACGTGTATACACAGTCCCTTTAATGGTCTTTCAGAGGAGGGCTAGAGAGAAGACTACGGATATGGCTGATGGTATCTCCATACTGCTATGCCAACTCCACCCTTGATTTTATTTGCTCTGTACTGAAGAAATCGCTCTGGGGATTCCTTTGCTATCAGAAGGGGCAGCTGGAACACGAACTGATGACTTGGAGGCCACTCACAGTTGAGTGACGACATGCAGTGTCTCTTCTTTGCAGAACATACTGCTATTTGCACGTTTGCCTCCAGCAAGCAGAGAAATAGTTCATTCCCACAGCCCCTTTGTTCAGACATTTATCACAGTACTTGACACTCTGCATTGAAGAGTCTGTCTCTCTGCATTGTCTCTCTTGCTAAATCTGCACTTTTCAGAGAAATGACTCTATATTGTTTGTCTAACATCCCTGGAGTCTGATGTAGTACTTGGCAGGCGTCAGGTGAAAAATTAATATTTTTTGAAGAATAAATGCACACATGAATGAAAGAATGTGTATGTAACACGTTGAACATAATTTTGGGAATTGAAAGTACAACAATTCTTATACCTTCAAACAAATTAGAACCAAACTTAAGATGAAAATTTTATTTCCTATATTATTTTAAATTTGCTTTAGAAAAGTCTGGATTAAGTAGGAGTTTTGTCTGAATGCCAAAGTAACAGAATGTTAACCACTATGTTTCTAAAGACTTCACATCAGTAAACCTGCATCTTGATGTTACTAGGGACTGAAATTCTTTTTAGTGTAATATATATTAAGTGTAGGGCTTACTATATACCAGAGTTATGACATCAGCTGTAATAGGATAAAGCTTATGTCATTAATTATGGCACCAGACTGGTTGGTTATAACTCTGATATTTATAAGACTATTATACCTGCAATGCTATCAGGTCAATGGCACCATTTATGATATCTAGAATGATGAGATTAGAGCTATATCCATATTGTATGGTTTCTTATAATATCAGAATGGCCGTAGTGTTTGATTTTAGTTGTCAAAGTTACAAGCATCATTGTTGACATTATCAGGCTGCTGGAGATCTACCTTGTACGTTGGCATCAAGTCTATGAGTCAACTTGTTCATTTTTAATTCTGCTCAGTTAAGGCCAAGGGAGTTTTCAGTGCCTAGGGGAAGTGTATCCTGGGACCCTGCTCCCTCGAGTTTTGTTTGATCTTAAGTGTTATGTGAAATCAGGATTAGCAAACGATACCTCCATGGGTTTATCAGAATGCTAACTTCCATGCTTGTGCTGCAGAGTTTAGTCTACTGGCATCTTTGCTTTGTGTCAGAACAGAGACACACACTGCGCACACATTATACTGTAGCTTAAGTGATTCCTCAGGACCTTTAGGAATTGCCTTGAGACCAGCAGTGACTAGATACAGCACCCTTGTTGGCTTCTTCCGTTCCTTCATCCCTCCCCAATCTCTCCTGGAAGCACTGACCACCCATTGTCAATTTTCCTCTGGGCTTACAGTTCCTACTTAGGAAAAGTTGAAGTGGGGTTCGGATTTAGGAAGAGGTTGCAGTGTGATGGTGTGAATTGCCCGGCCAGCTCATTCTCCTGACCTATCAGGTACATCACTCTTTCCTGTCAACCTAAATTCCATGAATTTGGGGCCATGGATGTTCAACAGCTCTGTTAATTCAGGATGTCCACTTAGTGTTAGGAAACATGGGGAGGGGGAAAACACACATTCCCCTCTCTATGGTGTAGCTTCACTTTCTCAGAACTCTCGCCTCCTCCAGAGTCATGTGTTTCAGGAGATACTGGCCCTCGCCCAGCCTCCAAGTCCAGAGGAGGCTCAGCTTGGTCTAAGTGTGTCATCTTTGCCTCTGATTTCACTAATTGTTTTAGAAAGATGAAGGATGATAAAGATAATGCTAAGGTAACCTTTCTTCTGCTTTTGATGAATATTTATATAGACATGTATGAATTTTTTTCCATTCTGTGTCACCATAGTTGTTTCATTAGCTCCTATCAAGATTATATAACTTCATGTCTTTCTGCTAATTTTACATGGTTATGAAAGCAGACCGATATCTTCCACGTTAGTGACCCTGCTCATGATTTTCCAAACTACAGTCAGATGTGGCAAATCTTCCTCCAACTTCAAAATAACCGAACTCTAAAATAGAGTGAAATCTACCTCAGTACATCTGCTTGGTAACTGCTGGAATTTCACTTTTGGAGAAACTGAATTGTGAGGCTTGTGAGTCACTTCTGCTGGGGATAATTAGAAGGAAAGAAAATTGGGGCTTGGGAATAGAAAGCAGAGGTAGAGCAGATGGCAGAGGAAGGCTGGAGGTTTTTTTGCAGTGAATCCTTGGGGAGACAAAGGATGAGAAAGCACAGTAAACGCTGAACAGTATTCAGGTGACATCTGTGAGGAGGAGTTGAGGAGTGCCTGCCTGCGAGAGAGAGGATTTGACAGGCATGTGGTCGGGAGGGAGTAGGAAGCCGCTTTTGAGTCATGCAATCAAGGAGGCATTGAGCATCTGAATGGAAACGAGGCCGAGGGAAAAAACTAAATGGGATTGACAACCACCACACTGAAGTTTGGAGAAACACTCAAAAGCTTCAAGCAAGAATGCTAAATGGAGATTAATACTTTAGCATCCATCTATTGTTGTGACCCTAAGATAATCAGAATTCCACCATTATTTTATTTTGATGAATATAAAATGTATTTTAATAAGTAACATTGGCTTAATTTTAGTTTGAGTACCTCAGATTCTTTTTTTTTATACAACCTTAATTTCTTAATCTCAAAATCTTCATCAATGAGGATTTTTCTGAACTTTATTTTCTTTTTTTTTTTTTTTTTTCTTTTTTTTTTTTAAGACTTGTTTATTTATTGTGTGTATATGAGTACACTATCGCTGGCTTCAGCTGCACCAGAAGAGGGCATTGGATCTCATCACAGATGGTTGCGAACCACCATGTGGTTACAGGCAGTTGAACTTAGGACCTCTGGAAGAGCAGCCAGTGCCCTTAACCACTGAGCCATGGAGGCCCAGCAGGAACTATTC
>NC_034602.1:46352636-46413466 GCF_900095145.1 Mus pahari
CCCTCCTCGGTCGGGGAGGCAAGGTGTTGGGTGCTGGGTCAGCCTGCGGACAGCCGCCAGGCGAACACCCCTCCTGGGCAGGAGAGGCGCAGGACGATCGGGTCCAGCTGCCCTGAACTTTATTTTCAAGTATGATATATTTATATTTACCTTTACTAAATTTCATCTTGTGAGACACCACAAAGGTTAGATTATAGATTTTATCTCTTAAATTATGAATTTATACAGTTATAAACTTACATTAATGTAGAAAATAATGTATGAGATATAGAATACAAAAATCAAACAGTAGACTGACTTGATGATACTGTTCACTTGCAAAAAGCTTTTTTGTGTTGCCAAATAAAATATATGTAACCCACACACAATGCTGCAAGTAACATGAATGAACAACTCGAGGCAAACACCAGAACAGAGAAAGCTGCTCACTGTCCCTACTAACCATGGAAATGCAAATTAGAGAACCAAGTGTCCATATTGGCAGCAGATTGAAAAAAATTTAAAACATTATGTTATGAACTGAATGTTTATGTTTCTCCAAACTCCATATGTTGAAGACTAACTTCTCTGTGTGAAAGTATTAGGAAGGCTTTGAGAAGTGGAGAGTTGACATGGACGGGGTCAATGTCTTATAGTGGGAGGACAAGATCAGTACTTCCCATCCCTGTGGAAAGGGACCAAGAAAACTCAACTCTCGGCACCAGGAAGAGGATTCTCTCCAGTGCCAAACCACACTAGTACCTTGAAATTTAACAACTATGAGATATTGGTTTTGTGTTGTTTATAAACCACCTATTCCAAGTGGCCTTTACCTGGCAGGCCAAACTCATCATGGTAAGTTAGTAACAAAAAGTGGGGACATGAGAAAATAGGATATTTGAATTCTTTCGTGGAAGAATTAAGGTTAGCAGGTTTGGAAATATTGAACCCCAGCCTGGTGAGATTATGAGTTCCCATGTAGATTCCCCTGGGAATTGCACACGAATCAGAGTAAACAGTAATGCACACAGAGATGGTTTTTGAAGTAGTTTAGCAGTGGGAAGAACTTGGAAGCATCCTGAACACTCATTGATTAAAATGTAGGTTAACGAATTATGGGAATTGCGCATCATGGGGCCCCAGAGAGTTGTTTCTTGGGCGTATGTTGCAGGAGGGTCCTTGCGTGATCTCTATCTAGATATTTATTTATATTCACTTCTTCCATGCTTTACTTTGTATATTATCTGGTCAGAGTCGTCTTTCTTGATGATCTATCTCATCTGATGTCACCAGATAGGTGTGTCTTCCGATCGTGCTTTATTTTCTGTGTGATGTTAGAGGTAACCAAACCTTAGGTTGCAGGTGTGCATTTGTTGGCTGGTTTTTGTTTTTTTTCCCCTTGAACAAAAAAAGCTCCAAGAGGTCACGTATTTAAGAGATTTCAGTGATGACAGCGTTGTACTTTCAGTCGTTAGCGTCTGGCACATACTATAAACTTAATAATTTCCCCTGCAAACAAATCTATGTATAATTCTGGGCTAAATACATTTTCTTGGTGTTCTTTCCCTCTGTGTTGTCCTGGGAGGACTCATATTTCCTGCATTCTGATTTCTGTCTTGGAGTTGGCGTTTCTCAGAAAATGCCCCAAATAGATTATTTAACACATATAAAGAATCTTTCTTTTTTAAAATATAGAAGTTCAACATTTTTTTTTTTTGAGCATCTAAATCACTAATCTGAAGCACTACGTAGGCATCAGCCCTCTCTGACTAGTTGGCTGAAACTGTATCTCAAGTCAACGTTCCCTTCACCTCACATTGCTCTCCTTCATTTCACCCACCCTGATTCTTTCTTCTCTTCCCCTTCTCTCTTTCCCCAGCTCACACTACTCTTTTCCCTCCCTCCCTCCTCGATGTGGTACCTTCTGTGACCAGCCTTTCCCTTTATTCTGTACTCATTCTGTTAATTTTCTTCGGAGGAGCTCAGGTGGAAGTATTCTATTATCTGCTCCCTAGCCTGCAACTGCAATGACAACCACATGCCAATGCCGACCCTCTCCTCCATTCAACCCAGTCTTTGCAAAAACTTCCCTTTTCTTTCACAAGACTTAAGGTGAGCAGTTATGAAAAAAAAATCAAGCTAAGCTTAAGGTAGGGATATAAGGAAGATAATCTTTGATTTTCTGCTTTTCCTCTGCTTTCCCCACGGTGTGGGAGTTTTATGTTAAGTTAGAAACTGTTAGTGCCTAGAGTGGGAGTGGCAAGGCCAAGGCTGGGTATAGCTTAGGTAGATAAGAGTGGACAGACATGCATTCTTTTCAGTGGCTCTATTTTTTATGTACTTACCAATAAACTGAATAAGGACAGAGTATACAGTATCTATCACATTTTGCTTTGATCTGCTTGAGCTAACAACTCAAAGGCTGATGTAAAGCTGTGAGAAACTCATCTTGAAGTTTCCCTTTTTTCATGATATTTTTCTGATCATGATCTAACTATTTATCATCTATTATCTCTCTCTCTCTCTCTCTACCATCCATGTATCTATGTATCCATCTATTATCTATCTCTATATTACTTATCCATGAATCTATGTACACATCTGTCTAGGAATGTAACTATCTATCATCTATATATCTATGTATCTATCTCTCATTTATCTACCTACTTATATCTATCATCTATCTATAATAACCTATCATCTATCATAACCTGTATACTCCTCATCTATCTATCTGTTATCTTTCTATCATCATCTATCTATCTATCATCTTATTTACTTTCTATCATCTATCATCATCTTTATCTTTCTATCATCATCTATCTATCATCTTATTTACTTGATAAAGATACCCTAAGAAAACCTGAGTAACACTTCACCAGTACTTGGTAATAGGAGTCCATCTAGCTCCTAGGGGAGTCAGAAAGGTCAGTGAACAGGACGTTTGTAACAGAGCGGTGCAGTATCCACTAGCGTGCGTGCCTAATGTTTAGTCACACTGTGGCTTTGCAAATGGATGCAACACTGTATTTACACTTACAGGGAGACTGCTGCTTCAGCAGATTGTTAATTAGGATGCTACCCCAGGCTAGTGCAGATTAATCTCCTCAAATATGCTTACTATATAGAGTAATCACGATTAATTAGCACATAAAGATTGGTCCGAAATGGGAGGATTTTAAGGAACATCTTGCTTTGTTTGCCTCCTGTTGGATAGCTTGCCGAATAGCTTCCAGCTGAGGTAACCTTTAGCTCAGTGTCTCCTAGCTCATCTTAATAGGTACCATGGTGTTAGGTGATCAAGAGATGATAAATAGACAGCCAGAACTACCCTTTCAATTACCCTTGTAAAGCTGCTGTTCAGAGCCCTCAAGGGTATTGGATCAAGGCACAGGCTGGCTAATGGGCAAGATGCCTATGGAGAGAGAGCTTAACACTCCAGAGTCTAAGGAACTTAAATGTGCTCTAATTCCTATGGACCACTTGGTTGCTAACATTTTCCCTTAGTGGTCAGAGTGCATGCCTACAGGGGACCTACAGCATGTTTCTAGGGGGGTCTGGGAAAAGATTGTTAGCATAGGCTAATTCGATTACCAATTTGGCTATTTCTGTAGGTTTTTCTGTGGTTTACTTAGGCACTACCTAGTTGCGGCAGGAGGGTCTGAGCTCATAGACCCTCTTAGGCCCAGCTGTGTGTTCTCAGGGTTTGTTCTGGTTGTATTCCCTCTGGCCATACCCGATGGTGTTGTGTAGCCAAATGTTGATTTCCTGTGTGTCTGTGTCTGTGACTATAAACCAGATATAGTCTAGCCACTGGAATCTTTTGGGGTGACTTCCAGGGGTCTGCATTATCATTTTGTAATTCTAATTAGTCTTGCAACACTTTGCTTGATAGCTAGATTGCCATAGGGCTGGGGAGAGCTAATCTGGTCTCTTCAAAGGGCAGTAAGGGTGCCCTCTTTGGGACTGAGACAGACTTGAAGCCTCCACATTACCTGTTGGGCCTTCTTCTCTGGAGCAGTAGGCCAAGTTGAAGGCAAAGAGTTTTACAGTTCTGAGCTAGAAAGGCTGAGGAGGTGGATAAATTCCCTGTCTTCTTCCCCATATTGTTTTACTTCAGGTCGGATGGGTGCTTTCCCTGCTGGGCTGGCTGATTAAATGCCAGGCTCATGCCCACACCGCTGGCTTTAGCGAAGGGTTCCTTCCTATGCAGTTCACAGCCTCAACCAAACACAATGTCTTATGTTTTACAGGGCAAACAGGCAGAGAAACTTCAAATCTCCAAGTCCTACTTTCTTCCGCTTTCTAATTCCGTCCTTGGCTCCTTTTCCAATCCTGCCATTTGCTCAGTGTAGTCAAGGGGAACCAAGCAGTCCCTTCCACAGCCGACTTAAATATCATCAGCCTTTTAATAACAAAGAAAGGGGGTTGTGAAGCTGGGAGGGAGGCGGGGGGGGGTGCTAGTGGGAGAAGCAGAGAGGTAATTGTGGATGGATATGAGATGCTGTAGAAATTGTGAAACTTTCAACAAACAAGAAATAGAAATGGCAACAATCAGAAATGTCCTCATTTCAGATCTGAGGACATAACTCATCAATATAGATATAGTACTTACTTAATGTGCACAGAGCCCTGGATTTTAGATCCAGAACTCTGAAAAAAAATTTAATTTCATTGCTCATAATTTTTTCCTTCTATAATGACTAGACCATGAATACAATTCAGTCCCAAATTTGCCACTTGACAGCAACATTACTGTCTGCCCATTGTCTTGCATGACAAGTCTCATATTTGCTCCTGAGAGCTTATCAGAATGATCTTTCCTGCCCACATTTCTTCCAATAATCTGTTTGTGTGATTACTTGTGGATTCCACAAATAATCTGGAAGTCAGAAACTGTGCCTTGGGCCTTCCCTTTTTCAGTTCTCACCAGAGTCTACCTGTGGGAACCCAGGTGGCTTCTAGAACTCGTCTCAAAACTCTCTAGGGCGGTTAACTTCTCCAGTACCAGTGCAGTGACTGTAAGAAAACACTACAATCCGAGAGGCTTTTATACGACAAAGGTTTACTTAGTACACTTCTGGAGACCACCAACTCCAAAGCCAATGGACTGGACAATTCGGTCTGGTGAGGGCCTGGTTACTGGTTCATAGATAGAAGTCTGTTATCCCTTTCAGATGGGATGGAGACAGGATGGAAGTCTTCTTGTCCATCCACATGAGGTGAAGAAAGGATTCATAAAGACACCAGTCCTACTCATAAGGATTCTGTTCTCATGACTTCACCTCATCCTGTTACCTTCTGAAGAAAGCTTGCTGCGTATGTGAGTGTTCCCGCGCCCGCAGAAACACTCCGGCCTGGGTTCGTACTGAAGGGCGGGAATATCCTAAAAGGGAATAGGCTGCGAAAGGAAAATGGATGCCTTGACAAATTCACACTGATCAAGGCTCGGTTTTTAATAATCGGACTCTGCTTAAGTACAAGGAAAGATTCGCAGCCTGCCCTTGAGTCCCTTTGAAGCTGCCATAGGAGTCTGATTGTAGGTGGGTCCGTAGGCAGGTCCAAGGGATCGTAGGCGGAGATGAGTGCCTGGTGGGTGGTCCGAGCGTTCGTAGGTGGGTCCAAGGAAGCTGCATTCTGGGAGATCTGGGGAGGTCCTCTCCGTAGCAATTCTGTGGTATGCCTGTGGGGCTGGTGTTTTGAGGGAGAGTGATTAGTGGAGGTGGGAGACCCCAACACGTATGGACTTGGGGGTCCTGGCTCTCAGTACAGTTCAGAACATATGGAGTAAGGAGACCAGGAAGGTTGCTATGCAAATAGCTTCAAGCAACTCTAAATAAACCTGAAAGCTGGAAGCAAAAGTTGCTAAAAAAATGCAATGCCAGAATAAGTCCCTAACCCCTTTCCAATTGGCTTATCTCCTCTGAAATTCTCCCCTGGGTGAAGAGTGGGAGCTCCCGCAGTGATCAGTGTGTTCCTGTGGGAATGAGAAGCTGGCAGAGAGGGCAGAGAATTATTCTCCAGCCTCTTCCATAAACACCAGTGTGCGAGGGAGAAGGCCAGCCGTTAAATGCCGTGGGAGAAGAGGGGGCGGGTGGAGAGTTTGACTCCTGTAATGATATTCAGGAGCATGCATATCTGTTCATCCACAGCGGTTTCTTTTCTGGAACAAGAACAGACGTACAGAACGGGAAGCTATCTTTTGCTGACTCAGTAGGAGAGCGACACAGAAACTCGCAGAAGTCAGCTTTAACGAAGCGAAGAGTCAAGGAGCTCAGGCTATGTTTCATGTTAGAGTACCTACAGAAGGGCCCAGCAGCTGCGCAAAGTTAAAGCAGGGGTGAAGAACTTAAGCCTGTGGTCGAGGTTGCCTGACTCATTAGGTGGTGGCAAGTAAAAGCCTGCAAACTAAGCTGTCTGGGCTTGGTCTGCAGCACCCCGCCCCCCCCACCTTGCGCCAGTGAGCTAATAGACTCTCCCCAGGCCTCTGTCAAGAAGGGCCTTTCCCTCTGTGAAAATGGGAGATTATGTCCCTGGGAGGCTATACAGCTTCTCTCAGGGCAGCAAGGAAATCAATAAGGATACTGGCAACAGAATCACATAATTCTGTGGACTTGTAATGCTGACTTGGGTATTATTCGGAGAGCAAGAGCCGTGGACATGCTCCCAGGGCAGGAGATGGTGTGGTGGTGGTGGTGGTGGTGGTGTGTGTGTGTGTGTGTGTGTGTGTGTGTGATACAATTCTATTCTAGAGAGCTTTCTGTATTTATTATTTTACCGCTCTTCTTCAGCATTTTTTTTTTTTTTTTTTTTTTTTTATAACTCCTCCATCCCCTCCTTGGAGTCCGAGCACTGCAGGCAAATGAAAGGTAGATCTAACTTTCTTGTGTCACTAGCAGTGCCGGTTCATGCCCATAGACCTAACAGGCCCGCAGAGGAATAAATGGTCATCCAATCTCCTCCCTGCTTAGGGATTAAAGTGACAGTGACAAGACACAGCAAGTGTATCTCTAGGATAGACAGAAACAGCCATGGAGAGTCATAAAAGGATGTAGGTATTTCACTGCACATGTACAACACAGAGTCATCCATGCGAATCCTCTTCAGATTCAAATAAGGCCCTGTATCCCTTCCCCGTTCCGTTGCTTATTGAGTGAGGCTCATTTATAGATGACAGAAGCTATTTCAAAGTGGAAGCAGCCCTGAGCAACACTGCTTTGGTCAGTACAAAGTATTTCACACGGAGCTGTGAATGCCTCTCTTTGGATTCATAGGTTGAAGTCCTGACTCCCATTACTTCAGAATATGACTGTATTTGAAGAGGAAGTTAAAATGACAGCAGGCCTTGATGGGTTCTGACTGGTGTCCTTATAAAAGACATTAGGATACAGGGGAAGAAGGCAAGTGTGTGTGTGTGTGCGTGTGTGTGTGTGTGTGTTCATGTATAAGGAGAGAGGGCCATGAGAAGACAACGCAGGAAAGTAGCCATTGCAAGCAGAAGAAAGACCCCTCAGAGGAAACCAAACTTCTAAATCCCTGACTGTGTGCTTGCAGTCTCTAAGACTCTTGAGAGAATAAATGTCTACTATGTCGGCCACAGTGTGTGCTAATTTGTTATAATGGCCATAACAAATGAATATGCTATGCTTTTAACATATGATTGATATGGTATTGTCATGGAAGTAGACATTCTTTACTTAGGGACTACGTCCTATAGATGATTTTGGTTACTGTAGGTCTGTAGCAGACAAATTCAAAACTTACTTGCTTAAAAGGAAAGTTTATAGCTACATACGCCTGTGCACATGTGTGCATGTGTGTGTGTGTGTGTGTGTGTGTGTGTGTGTGTACGTGTGTGTATTGCAGGTCTCAACACTTGTCTCAGCTCTCTTCAGATCAAAGTTACAACCTGATATCAAGGATGACCTAAAGTCATATGAAGAGTCACTAGTTAGGTGTCCAAGATGGCTTCTTCACATCAGGCCTGGCTGGGATGGCCAGAAGACAGGAGGCCCGTGGTACATCTCTTTCTGTGTGGCTTCTTCTTGTGGCGGTGCTCAGATAGTCCCACGTCTCCCACGGTGTCTGGATTCTTCTCAAGAAGTTAACATTCTAAAGGACAAGGTAGAGGATGCTGGGGTCTTTCATAGTTTCAAAACCTCATGCTTTCACAGTAAGTCATAAGACCAACTCATTGACATGTCTGGCCTCAGGAGGTCAGCCTGGAGTAATTGATATGGCTGAACGTCTCTCTGCATATGACTCACCAAGTCTCTCTGTCGGGAGAAGCTAGTCTAGTTTCCTTATGTGACCACTGAAATCTAATGTTGCTCCCACTGCATTCTGCAAAGAAGACCAAGTCTCCAGGGAAAACTAGATTCAAGAGTGTCTTCCTCAGGGTTTCCATCCCTGCACAACATCATGACCAAGAAACAAGTTGGGGAGGAAAGGGTTTATTCAGCTTACACTTCCGAGTTGCTGTTCATCACCAAAGGAAGTCAGGACTGGAACTCAAGCAGGTCAGAAAGCAGGAGCTGATGTAGAGGCCATGGAGGGATGCTCCTTACTGGCTTGCTTCCCCTGGCTTGCTCAGCCTGCTTTCTTATAGAACCCAGGACTACCAGCCCAGAGATGGTCCCACCCACAAGGGGCCTTTCTCCCTTGATCACCAATTGAGAAAATGCCTTACAGCTGGATCTCATGGAGGCATTTCCCCAACTGAAGCTCCTTTCCCTGTGATAACTCCAGCTTGTGTCAAGTTGACACAAAACCAGCCAGTAAAAAGAGGTAAGGGCACAGGCTCCTTTGGATTGGAGAAATATGATATAAATCACATTGATAATTAACTTACCACAATTCCTCAATATGTCATCTTTACTGTCAAAATAGCACAGATTGGGAGGTGGAGGCTTAAAAAGCAGGAACCTAGTTTCTTATTTTTCTGAAGGTTGAAGGTTCAAGGTCATGCGTTGGCATCCTTGGCTTATTTTGCAGCCTCTTTCTTTGGCTTGCAGACTGATGATGCCTTCTCTCTGTATTTGTATAGTATTTTCTCTGTGTGCATGCCTATGTGTTTCTTTGAGTCTAAATACCCTTTTGAGGAGGATGCCAACCAAAGATTACTATAGAACCTACCCAATGACCTGATTTTAGCATAATCACACTGTTAAGTCCTATCACCAGACTGTATTGTATTCTGAAGTATCGGGGCCAGGACTTCAAAATGTGCATTTGGTGAATTGGGACATAATTCAGTCTTTGGTGTTATTCATCTGTCCTGAGACTATGTAGCAGTTGAGAGGGGACACACTAGGCTCATGTAATGGATAGTGGGTGACCTGTTAACATTGCCTGATCTGAAATTCTACCCCCTTTCATTGATCCCAGCAACTTTACATCAGGCATGTGTGTACGAATGTAGAAACAGATAAACGTTCTGATAATGGCATGCAAGGCCGTGGACATAGCTATAACCTGTTAGCTCTTTCTGAAACTTATTACTACAGAAGCCAATAAAGTCCCTTAATTTTGGGGGCAAGGGGCAAAGGAGAGGACAGCATGTTACAAATAATCTGAGCCCGAATAAATCTGATTTTCTGTTACTTGAAATTCAGAGTACAAACAATGGGTTCTGTCCAATCTGTATAAGTAAGAGACTTTAGCCAACTAATTTTACCCAAGTAAATTATCCTGAAGAATAAACTGCCTTGTCCAGTCTTACACACCCTTCCTGCTTTGCAGTTGGCCCCTTTTAAGTTAAGTTATGTTCGTGGTCAGTACTAAGTTTTATAGTTTTAGACTGCTGAAATTAAACCTACTCTAATGATATTCTAGAGCCTAGGAACCATGCAAGATGAATGATTAGCAAAAAGAAACTAGATACAAATTAGGTCCATGTGGTAGTTTGAATGAAAGTGGCCCTATTGGCTCATACATACAAGGCTTTGTACCTTGTTGGTGGAGCTGTTTGGGAAGGATTAGGAGGTTTGTCACTGGGGTGGATGTTGATACTTCAGAAAAGCTCACACCATTCCCGGTTATCTTCCAGTGTCCCTACCCAAGGCTTGTAAGATTGTAGCTACTGCTTCAGCACCACACCTGCTTGCCTGGAGCTGCATTTATGATGACCATGCACTATAACCCTCTGGAACTGTAAGCAAGCCCTCAATTGAAATGCTTTATTTTATATTGCCTTGGTCATGGTATCTGTCAACAGCCATAGAGCCATAACTAAGACAATCAACATTTGAACCTGTTGTTTACTAAGTATTTTAGTGTTTTATTGCTGTCAAGAGACATGACCACAACAACTCTTATGAAAGAAAACATTTAATTGGGGCTGACTTACAGGTTCAGAGGTTTAGTTTGTTATTATTGTCATGGTGGGAAGCATTGTGACATTCAGGCAGATATGGTGCTGGAGAAATAGCTGAGAGAGAGAGAGAGAGAGAGAGAGAGAGAGAGAGAGAGAGAGAGAGAGAGANTAGTTTGTTATTATTGTCATGGTGGGAAGCATTGTGGATTCCATGGATAGCAAACCATGAAGAAAAAAAAGAGAGAGAGAGAGAGAGAGAGAGAGAGAGAGAGAGAGAGAGAGAGAGAGAGATTGAGAGAGGGGAGAGAGAAAGTGAGAATATGAATAATAATAATGTCAATGAATAAAAGAGCGAGTACCATTTTTACTTCTAACATTCTTGTTTTGGCACCTCAGCTTGGCTGGTGAAGTGGAAGTTTCTGATTGTGTCATGTAATGCAGACTCACATGGTGTTTTACCTTTGAGGCAAGACCCATGGGAGGACATGTAGCATTGGGAGAGAGTACAAATAGGACTCAAGGGACAGTGACAGCGTGCTTGCATAGCTAGCCTTGCAACCCTTTGTTGGTCTCAAATCTTCTTCACTGATCTTTTCGTTGAGAGAGGTATGACAGAGAACTTCTCATGGCATCCCAGCTAGTTCTGTTAGCTGGTTCTGATTCCTGCTGATTCAGAGGAGGCCTGGCTGTTTCTGCTGGATGGTGCTGGCCGCTACTGCTGATTTGTGTTTGCTATCCTGACACTGCTGAACTGTACTGCTGGTATCCTGACAACAGAGGTTGGAATCACCCCTAAAAAGTACTTCTAAACAGGTCCTCATCTCCTTGTCCTATTTAACCATCTTTTCTCCCTTACTTTTGGATGCTAGACTAGAAGCACTTGATAATCCTTATTAAAGTAGGTTTTGAAAAATCTAAAGCCTACAGGCTAGCTCAAATTGTCAGTATTTTTTATCTTGTGTTTCACCCTTTACCATCCTCAGCATCTGCTCACTTAGAATACAATGTGTGGCCTAGTAGCTCACACATATCCAACGTTTCCTTTCTAACATGCCAGTTTCTCAAATATTCTCTATTTAGTTTAGGTTTTTTGTATTTGTTTTTGAGAAAGGATCTCATCTCATAGCCCAGGCCTTCTTCAAATGTGAACTCCTCCTGCATCAACCTCTTGGTTCTGGGATTACTGGGTTGCTATAGAGAATCTCCTTTGGGCATGTGTTATCAGTTGCATTTTTGTTAGATGAAATAACCCAAAGGTACAGAGAGATAGAGGAGGAGGATTGGTGGTATTTAGAAATCAGTTCAGTTAATAACACTGTTTATTTATAAGTGAATGTTTTATTAAGGGCTGTGGGTTGATGCTTGTAACCTCAGGACCTTCCTTCCTCTCCTTAAAGTTCTGCCTCCTGTACCTGCCTGGTACTGGCTGTTAGTTGGTTTGTTTTTCCTTATCAGAAAGTCTTCCTATTTTTCTCCTGGACACCTTGTTGTCTGGAGGAACACCCAGGGTTTAGACTATTCTAGTCTAATTCCTTTTTCTCTTCACAGTTGATCTGTTCCTTATTTGGGTTAACTAGCACACCATTGAAAGATTCATACAGGCCATAGCTCTCAAGGTTATGTTCAAGTTCACAAAAAGGCCTTCCTTTGCTGTATTTGAAGATGGTAAACAATGAACAGACAGGAGCTTATTGTGACCCCTTTACAGAGGGCTCTGAGCAAGACCTTTAACTGAAACCATGGCATTCTGGAGACCAGACCACAGGTGCCGCTGGGTTGGTTCTTGTCCTGGGGGAAGTGCCATTTGAAGTAAATGTAGAAGGAGGAGGATTTTAATAGGTAAAAAGGGAGACTAACAAATAGGAAACATGCTAAAGGAGGAGCTAGGAGCTGTGTGGCAGTCAATGGTTACATTTGCTGTGTACTCATGGAACAAGTGAATTATCATTCTCCTTCGAGAAACAGAACCCCCAGGACCCAGACAGACACAGAGAAGTGTGGCTTGAACCGGCATATAGGATTACAGAGGCTCAACGGGTCCATGATATGCTACATATGAAATAGAGAACCAGAACAATTAGTGATATAATTTGATCCAAGAATGTGGGAGAATTGTTGATGTAACCCCCTGAGCTCAAAGGCCTGAGTACCAGGGGAATCCTGTCATCAGAAGAAAGATGGTCCAAATTCAGGAAGAGATAGAGTGGGGTTGGGAAAGTTGCTTAGTTCATAAAGTTTTGCTGCATAAGCATGAAGACCCGTGTTTGATTCCTAGAACCCATGTAGAAAAGCTATCTCGGTGGTGTACACTTGTCATCCCAGCGTAGGGACCTAGAAACAAGTGTATCCCTTTGGCTGACTGTTTGCCATCCTACACGAAGTGGCAAGCCACCAAGAGAGGCCCTGTCTCAAAAACTGATGTGGATGTTTCCTGAGGAGCAACACTTAAACTTACTCTCTAGCTTCCACAATCTTGTGGGTATACACACATTTACAGATACACTCACATGTAAACATGTGTGTATACACACAGATACACTCACATATACACATGCATACATACACAGAACCCCTCATACATATATTTGTGTATACATATACAGACACACTCTCAGGAATACATGTATACATAAACACACTCACACAAGGCACATTTATACATATAAGTGATATCTACAGACATACTTATATGAACACATGTACCCTCTATACACATGTACATTCACACACACACACACACACACACACACACACACACACACACACACACTCCATGTACACATATATATATATACAAACACAGCTTCATTTAGTGTTTTGATTCAAATGAGTATCTTCTCTAGAAATACCTCACAGACATGCCCGGCTGATAATGTCTCATCAGTTACTGTGTATTCCGTAATATGTAGTGATGCACATAATTATCAGACATCCAAGCTAGCATGTTGATGAGACCATGCTGTAGGTTACAAAGAAGCTGTTGCTACTGCTCTTCTCTAGTACCATGACTTCCTGTTGCTCTTCTCCAATACCATGACTTCCTGTTGCTCTTCTCCAATACCATGACTTCCTGTTGCTCTTCTCCAATACCATGACTTCCTGTTGCTGTTTCCCAATACCATGACTTCCTGTTGCTCTTCCCCAATACTATAGCCTACTAGAGAGTGTCCATGCTGACACAGAAACTCCAAGCTGGCAGTGTAGCAACTCCACTTTGTAAACTATTGGTCTGCAGCAGCCGTGGGAGTCGCCATTTCTGAATGACTGAAGTTAGATTGATACCACCTGGACTTTCCAGTCATCAGGAAAGGGTGGGAGCAGGGCAAACACATCCTGGGACTTACAAGCAGGCCACCAGGGATAACAATAAGCTGGAAGATGCAGCCTAGTTAAGTAGCCTGTGGATTCAGGCTTTCATGTGAATCAAACCCAATTTGGAAGACTGGCAGGAAGGATTGGGTGGACAACTTGAATTTCCAATGACTACCTCTACCCCAATTTGAGTTTGTTGGGCAAGATCATAGGGCTCAGGGAGGATTGGGTGGTAGTAAAGAGAAGTAAGTAAAAGGGAAGGCTTTTGAGGCATGGAAGGCAGTGGTGTAAGGAAACAATACTCCTGCTGACACAACGGTTTATCTTAGTGTTCTTGTAGTTACTAAACACAATGCCTGAGACTGAGTAATTTATAAGGAAAAGAATTTTTTTCCCCTGCTCGTAGTTCTAAAGGTTTAAGAGTGTGGTTTCTATATCTGTTTGGCTTCTAGTAAGGGCCTCAGGGTAGAAGGTGAAAATAAACATGTGTTTAAAAAAGAGAAATGAGCAGAGATACCTGGCTTTATAACAACATACTCACTCGTGTGATCCGTGGTAACTAACTTACTCTCCGGGAACTCCACTAATCCTTGTATGTAGTAGCAGCCCAGATGACCCCTTTCCTCTTAGAGATATCAACTTTTCTCAATACCACAGCACTGGGAATTGAATGTTAACATGAGTTTTAGGGACAAACCATGGGAGGGCTTTTACTTTTAGAGTCACACAATGGGATCCTTTCTAATTTGCAGAGAGCAATTTAGTTAACAGTTAGTTTGGGATGTTTACAAGTTAAATATGTCCTGTTATAATTTTTAATTAAAATGTTGGCACCTGCTCAGGCTTCAATGCAGCAGAACAGGAAGAGATGAGAGAGTCACGGAACACAGGTCCAGAAGAGATGGAAAGCAGAAACTGCCCCCAAAGCACACCGTCTTTGTCCTCACTGCTCCACAGTTAATTTACCCCAGACACCTTTGTGGTTCCATTGGTGAGTTGACTGTGTACATATGTCAAGTACCCCTGTTTTCTGCAAGAGAAATCTCCATGGTATGGGAGGAAGTTAAGCACATCATTACCTGTAGCCAAACCCTCATGACTTCAAGGTCCTGCCTCAGCTGAGCCTGTCTGCAAACCGTGGATCTAGACAAAAGAGGCAGCCAGCTGTTTCTCTTGTTTTCCATTGTCCTGCCATCTGTTTCTGGTGGTAGGTGTGCATATGCTAGGTGAGGGGTGCTGCTTCACAAAGACCCGTGGAACCTGTTGACATATGGAAGATAGAAAACACACACACACACACACACACACACACACACACACACACACACACACAGATGATTGATGGATAGATGGATAGATAGATAGACAGACAGACAGACAGACAGACAGACAGATAGATATAGATAGATAGATAGATAGATAGATAGATAGATAGATAGATAGATAGATAGATAACAGCTGTTCCTTCAGCAGATGGATGAAATAAAACTTTCAACATTAACACAACTTAAGTCCTGCTCTCAGGCAATCCTGGGTACGATGTTTGTCATATCCACCTTGGTTGCTTGCTGGCTGTGGGTGGCAATTTGAAAGTTTGTGTGTAAGAAGATGCTCCCTTCCCCCCACCCTTTTCCCCAAAGAGCAAGTCTCTCTTGGGCTGTCATCTTCTGCAGATGCAGCCTGGTGGGAATGAATCCCTGTTAAAATGAGAAAGAGACCATCTCTTATCACGCCTGCTAGGGTCAGGAAAAGGGCATTTCCACTCTCTGCCTTACGAGGTTTTCCCTCAGGGTCCCATCTGCCTCATCAAACTCTGCCTCTGCCTCCCTGATACCAGTCCCCTGGGAGTTGTTCTCAAAATCCAAAATCAATAACCAGAGCTGTCAATCACTCTAGGCTGCCTCTACACTGAGGCGCTGCTTTCTTGACTAGGGATTTCGGGAGAGGCCCGGAGCTGTGTTTTCACAGCAGCAAACTTAGTTCTCAGTGAAGTTTGCTAATTCTCACAATTAATTGCCTCATTAATGAAGGAGATTCGCACAGGATCTATGCTTTTAGCTGGGTTGCCGGATAATTTTGAAAGGGTTTAATGACAATAAAACTTTCAACATTGCCATTAGCTTAGTCAAGCAAGCATTTAACATGCCCCACTTGAGCAATCGCTGTTCTGGGAGGTTACCTCAAGTTTGAGTACACGAAATATGACATAAGACTGCAGAGGTTGTTAAGTAAGGCTGGTGGCAGTAGGGTAGTTGCACGGAAAATGAACCAAAAGTGGGAATGTGATCATTTTCAATGTGTTGTACTATGGGAAGTTAATGTGCCATCCAACTTACTAAACTCTTGGTTCACAGTCAAAAGCTTCGCACCACATGCTTTGTGGCTCTGTCTATCCTTGGTGCCTTAAAACCTTTGACCACCTTTTCTGTCTGCATTGGTCTCTTCTGCAGGCCCTTATGTGGCTCAGACTGGATTCTAGATGTGGGCTACCATGCTTGGTGCCAAGAAGAGCTTTTGTCATGTAAATGTTAGCTATGTATGTGATTGTGTGTGTGTGTGTGTGTGTGTGTGTGTTTCATACTGTCTTCCTACATAGTTCTTGCTGTCCTGGAACTCGCTATGTAGATTGTAGAGAGAGCTGGCCTTACTGACCTTAAATTCAGAGAATTACATATCCCTCTGCCGTCTGAGTGCTGGGATTAAAGGCATGAACCTTCATGTCTGGCCCTATGTATGTGACTGTTAAACAAATGACTCTCTAATTATAGCAAGGGTTATAATAATAATGATTATTAACATATATAATAGTTTGCCAAATGCCACCTTCCAGAAACAAACATCAGCATCAGTGAACATCATTTCAGATATTTTCCTTTGGATTCTTTAATAAAGTCATATGGGACTGTTGGGGAAGAGTAACTGAAGTGTAATTAAAGCATAACTAAAGAATGGAGTTAAGTGTAAATGTTGAATATTTGTATGACATACTACCACTTAAAGTCAGAATTTACAAATTTAGGTCTAAGTGGTCTTGATGACAGAGGAAAATGTGAAAAGTTAAGTGGTGTTTTAACTGTAAGAATCACTTATAATAGCCAGAAGCTGGAAAGAACCCAGATGTCCCTCAAGAGAGGAATGGATACAGACAATGTGGTACATTTATACAATGGAGTAAGTACTACTCAGCTATTAAAAACAATGAATTTATGAAATTCTTAGGCAAATGGATGTATCTGGAGAATATCATCCTGAGTGAGGTAACCCAATCACAAAAGAAGTCACTTGATATGCACTCACTGATAATAGCCCAGAAACCTAGAATATCCAAGATACAATCTCCAAAACACAAGAAAATCAAGAAGGAAGACCAATACGTGGATACTTCATTCCTCCCCAAAATAGGGAATAAAATACCCATGAAAGAAGTTGCAGAGACAACATTTGGAACTAAGACGAAGGGATGGACAATCCAGAGACTGCCCCACCCGGGGGTCCATCCCATAATCAGCCACCAAATGCAGACACTATTGCATATGCCAGCAAGAACTTGCTGAAAGGACCCTGATATAGCTATCTCTTGTGAGGCTATGCCAGTGCCTGGCAAATATAGAAGTGGATGCCCACAGTTATCTTTAGGATAGAACACAGAGACCCCAATGGAGGAGCTAGAGAAATTACCCAAGGAACTGAAGGGGTCTGCAACCCTATAGGTGGAACAACAATATGAACTAATCAGTACCCCCAGAGCTTGTGTCTCTAGCTGCATATGTAGCAGAAGATGGCCTAGTCGGCCATCGTTGGGAAGAGAGGTCCCTTGGTCTTGCAAACTTTATATGCCCCATACAGGGGGAACGCCAGGGTCAAGAAGTGGGAGTGAGTGGGTAGGGGAGCAGGGTGGGGGAGGGTATAGGGGACATTCGGGATAGTGTTTGAAATGTAAATGAAAAAAATATCTAATAAAATAAATTTATCTAATAAATTAATGAAAAAAGAATCATGATCACCACAAAGACTCCACCATGGCCTTACTGTAAAATACTAAGTCACTGAAGGAACTACCATTTAGTTTTAAAAATTTTCTTCTTCTTTTTTTCCTCCTGAGGCAGGCTCTCTGTCTAGCCCTGGCTGTCCTGGAACTTGATCTGTAGACCAGGATAGCCTCAAACTCAGAGATTTGCCTGCCTCTACTTTCCAAAGTGCTGGAATTAGGGGCACGGCCAGTGTGATCCAGAAGTTGTTTACATTGAAGGGCTCTTAGTGTTCCTGTTTTCAGAAGTGGCCAAGAACAGGAGGAAAGGGAGGACATCCAGCTGTCTGAGGATTATTCCCATAACTTTCCATGTACACACAGAACTAAACAGACACGCTCCGTTCTAATGCTGTTAAATGTTGGCAGCATAGGATAGGGAGAGATGAGGAGTAGGGGGGTTGTTAAGAAATAAGGCTCCCTAAAACTGTGTGCCCTGGAGGTGAATTGTTATGCTTCAACCCAAGGGGAATTAGAATATCAGTGGCAGTTTGTCAAGGATGGAAAAAAGATGGTCTGGGGAGTGGGTGTGGTGGGGTGGTTGGCAGCTGGGGTGAAGGAGTTGCTCTTCCTCCACAAGGATTCCCCCATTGCCTCCAGTATGGCAGGAAAGGGGCAGCCTGTATCCCCCAAGAGCAGGTCTGAGACTACTAGATGTTCCAGGTAGGGAGACAGAGGTAGCTCCCAAAGGCTTGCTCTCCAAGGAGTAAATAGCATTGCCTCCTAGTTTTTCTGCCAGTGTCCAGTGGTCCTTGACCTCCTCATAGCAGTTTGCTTGTGATTCATGCATAATTTCCAGTATCCTTATCCCGAGGGCATCCTTGGAGCTGCATAGAGCATTGGGTATCTAGCAGCCCCAGACCTGCTCTTGGGGGATACAAGCTATCGGGTGCCCAGAAGATGAGCACCAGGGTTCCTCTTCTTGCTCTCTTTGGTCTCTAGCCTGTACCATAGAGACATAGCTGCAGCCTTTGTCTACCAGCATCTCGGCCGAGGTGGTGCAATGGTCCTCTGCAATCTGGCCCGGGTCTCCTAGCAGGATCTTCCTGCTCTCCTCCAGGATGTTGTTCCTGTTCTCAGGGAGAACAGCATGACCTTCCTGAGTGTCTTCACTTCTGGCTTTGAGGGCTACCACACCTTCATATTCTTGAACTCTCGGATGACACCATCAGAAATAGCCATGCCAGAGGCCTTGTTTCCAGAAGAGAGAGACAGGGACATCCATAGAAGAACTAGGCCAACAGATGTAGCTGCTGACAGGATCTGACTGCAGTATCATTAAAAAATATATATATTTTAAACTTTTTTAGATTATAATATAACTACATCATTTCCCATTTCTCTTCCCTAATCAACAAACCCTCCCATCTGCTTCTCTCTGCTCTTTTAAATTCATGGCCCCTTTTCCCGTTAATTGTTGCTATACAATATATATATGAATATATATGTTTATATTCATATATATATTTCTAAATACATGAATATGATCTGTATAATGTTACTTATATATATAGTACTATTGATTTTTAAACTATATTTGGATTTTGAGCCATTACCGTTAAAGCTTCTGTCTGTTTGTTTGTTTTTTCTCTTACCTTTGTATTCTCTATCCTCTAGGATTTGTTGGTGGCATAGCGCCCAATCTCAAGGTTCGTTTCCTGTCTGGTGTGTAACTTCCAAATGTTCACATTTAAATGAAGTCAGTATTCATCCTCTCAAATGAGCTCTTTCATTCCACAGGCTTAAGTTTTGATTAAGCTTAGATAATATGATTGGCACTGATGTCTGTTCTGGGTGTTACAAGAAGTCCCATCAATGAAGGAGCTTAAACCACAAAACTTCACTTTTCAGAGTCCCACAGTCTGGGAAGGTCAGGTTCAAGGCACCTGTCCATTTAGTAACCAGAGGGAGTCCATGTCCTGATCTGTGGGCTTGGTTTCTCAATGTAACGCCTCCTTGCAGGAGGACCTTCCTGAAGCATCTACTATAAGCACATTATTCCCACTCTCGAGGGCCATAACCTTCTGACCAATTTACCTCCCAATGCTCCATCCCCAGATATTCTCCCCCTGGGGTTTACTTTTTTGTTTGTTTGTTTGTTTTTTTTGTGTGTGTTTTAAATTTAATTTTATTTGTAATTCATTTTTTACATTCCATATTCCATTCCCTGAACCTCCCCATCCACCCTCTGCTTCACATCCACACCTCCTCCCCACACCCCTGTCTCCACATGGATGTCGCCCCCCACCCCTCACCTGACCTCTAAACTCCCTGGCGTCTCCAGTCTCTTGAGGGTTAGGTGCATCATCTCTGAAAGAACACAGACCTGGAAGTCCTCTACTGTATGTGTGTTGGGAGCCTCATATCAGCTGGTGTATGCTGTCTGTCTGGTGATCCAGTGTTTGAGGCCCAAAGTGGGATCCAGTTCAAGGGGAGGTCCCAAGGCCTGACACTCTTACTGAGGCTATGGAGCGCTCACAAAAAGGGACCAATCATGACTGCCCTCCAAAAGACCCAAGAAGCAGCTGAAAGAGTCAGACGCAGTTATTTGCACCCAACCAATGGACAGAAGCAGCTGACCCCTGCTGTTGAATTAGGGAAGGCTGAAAGAAGCTGAGGAGAAGGGCGATTCTGCTGTAGGACCAGCAGTCTCAATTAATCTGGGAATTACTTTTCAACAAGTGGATGTTCAGGGGACACACACCATGGTACTGGATTTCATTGGCAAAGGATGTTTCTCCATGAGAACCAGAGGGTGGCACTGTAGCACTTCTGTTAAGAGAGTGTCTCTAGCCAACTGGGCCCAGCTCAAAGCTTCCCCAGTTCTCAGTTGTATGACCTTGGGCAAGTTGCATTTGCATTATTGTTGTTTCCTTATTTGAAAACTACAGTTAATAAAAGGGTGACTCCACGGGATTGTGTATGGATTAAATGAGATAATCCAAGCTCTTCAAACCTGTTGGCAGACAGTAAGTCTAGCCCATTAACTCTGGTTAAGAAAGATCTGCTTCCAGTATTGTCTGCTCTCCTTCAATGCTTACCAGTAGAGACCAACAGATAAAAGACTCTGGAGTCCTCATCCTAGCATTACACAAACACTGTTGTTTTCATGTCTAATCCCCTCCAAAGGGAATATAGGAGCTCAAATACCATACTCCTTTAGATTTCTAGACAAGAGAGTGAATGATGCCAGGCCAGAAAGGCTCAGGGAGCCCCAGGAGCCTGGACCAGGTGCTGGGGACCTACTCTGAACTGATTCTCTGAAACATTTCCCCAGCGAGGAGGAGTACAGAGCAGCTGTCTCCCACAGATTCATTTCCAAAGTCGAGTGCGGTTTACCTTAATACTGATATCCCTCCCGTGAAGGTGCATGCTGTTAGCTCAGATGTTGGTCACATTTTGATAATCCTTTAACCTTTATTTATTTTACACACCCCATGGTGTAGCTAAACACCACTAGCTGCTCAGAAATCTAGCAGAGACCAGATGGGTCTTCTCTGGGGGGCACTCCTCAATGAAATTCTCCATCAGTCACAGAGGAGTTAAGTTCATTGAGCCCAGAAGATATCTTGCAAGTTTGGTTTGTAGGCAAATGCAGCATTTATCATGTAAATAGTAAAAAAAAAAAAAAAAAAAAAGCGCCAATTTTGGTAACTTTGATGAACTGTCCTGTCCTCCCACCCCCTTCTGATTTATTTATTTCCCCAATAGGTGCCTTTTGACATAAGTAGCTTCAGATGACCTGCTTCTATAGCAGGAGTAAAGAGGTGAGAGAACGTAGAAGAAAATAGCATAAAGGATTTCCATCATTTCACCGTTGAATTCCTCAGTCTTTTTACCCGTGTAATTTGACATTTTCTATTTAATTTAATTTGTATTTTTAAGGTCTTTT
Source organism: Mus pahari (assembly GCF_900095145.1). Lineage (NCBI taxonomy): Eukaryota > Metazoa > Chordata > Mammalia > Rodentia > Muridae > Mus > Mus pahari. The sequence continues at coordinate 46,374,162 of NC_034602.1, forward strand.
TTTTTTTTTTATTTCCGTAGGTTCTAATGTGAAGGTTATATGGGGGGGGGTTTGATAAAAAATAAGTTAGGGTGCTTTTTATATTCACATTTAAAAAAAATAGTATCTAGTTCCCCATGATCTGCATGGCATTGGCTCTAGGACCCCGTGGATACCAACACCTAAGAATGTTCAAGTCCCTTGTATAAATAGTAGAGTGTTTGCATGGAACTTATACGATCCTGCTGCATACTTTAAATCATCTCTGGGCTACTTAATAGCTAATATAATATAAATGCCATGCAAATGGCATCATACTAATGTATCTTTAGAGAAATGGATAGCAAGAGAAAAATACTCTGTACATTACAGATATAATAAAAATATTTTCCATATGTTGTAGGTGAGGATGCAAGACATTGATAAAAAGGGAAAACCTTAGTATTGGAATCTTGAATAACTCCTGCTTGACTCTGGACTTCTTAAAGTGCTCTCTTTAATTCTAAAGAGGACAGTCTCCTATTCTACCCTAATGAGTTTTAAAGCACACAGGTTGTTCTTCATCAAGAGAAGTATTCCTGAACTTTGAGCTCTTGCTTATGAATATTATCTTGTTAGGTCTTCAAATCAAAAGCCCAGCCTTGGGATGTAAAACAGGCAGGGAGTAGCCTTAGGATGCTCAGAACCCAGTCTGTAGATCACCCTGAGTCAGCACCTTTTATACAACATCCTAAAGAAGACCTTCCATGGAGGGTAAGCAGATACTGTTCAGGATGATGGACTCTGGCTAGGTTCATTCTGGGGTTCCCAGAAAATGGTGGCAAGTCACATTTTGTAGAGGCCTGAAAAGGCAGAGTCACAAGGCTACATCGTTCCCTCCAGGTCCAATCAGAAGAAAGCACATATTTGATGTATTTCCTGCCTATGTACCTTCCACCTACATATGATCAAGCATATTTGGTGCAGTTGGGTCAAACAATCTTGTTTAAGGAAGCAAAAGCATGAGGCTTGTTATCTCATATAAACAATAGCCTCCAACATTTCAGAAAGTACTTCCTCCTTGGGCAAGGGGCTTACAGGGTTAGAGGCATTTTTGTTTTACGAATCTCTTAGGCACAGTAATTAAAAGGTAAAACATAACTTTAGCTCTCACAGAGCAGCAATAATTCTTGCTCCGAGAGCTTGGCACATCTCAAGTAAACCCATGGAAGTTATAAACACGGCAGGACATGAACAATGGCATCAGGAGACCCTTCGCTTGGACACTAGAAGCTATAATACAAAGCTTCCACTGTTGTCAAAGCTTAAAGCTCTGTTTAGTTTAGCACAAGGACAAATGCCACTCGAGTTTGTGGTCATTTTTGCAGAGATCTAGCGATCTTTCCTGGAGTGTTTTTAATAGAAGAGCCCAGCCTTTCACTAATTGAATGTCACCAGCTACCTGATAATGTCAATGGAGCTGAATGTTATCATCTGAGAGTGACTTCTGGCTGCTGGGAAAGGCTGAGGGGAAGCCTGTGTGTATGAGTGCAACATGAAAGATGGTGATAATGTGGGCACAGAAGGCGGCCATGATTGATTGGCCATTAACAAGAATTTATAGCACTTCAATCTTTTTGCCTTGTGAAGCCTTGCCTGAATGGGTCACTATAATGATTGGATTTCAACTCTGTTGAAAGATCAGCTAGACTTATCAACGAGGCTTTGATGTTAAATTGACCCTGGATTTGGAATCACCAAGACTCAAGGAGACTGGGAAGCCAACTCTCCTCCCTGCCTGCTAAGTGACTTTGGACAAATGATGTCCAAACTTCCTCGGGCCTCATTTTCTCATCCCTGAAATGGATGGGATACTGGTTCTTTGGTTTGTGTGCAGTGGGCACATTACTTCTCTCTATCCCTTTTTGCCATCCTTCCCCACTCCCCAGGCCATGGTTTTCTGAACCAGCACTTACTACATCTACTGACACCTTCTGACCACCATCTCCATAGCCATTCCCAGTTGCTAACATCTGTCGAGGTGTGGAGTGTTTATTGGTGCTAGAAGTAAACCCCCCTTATTTCCTCACATAAGCTTCTCTCTCTCTCTCTCTCTCTCTCTCTCTCTCTCTCTCTCTCTCTCTCTCTCCCTCCCTCCCTCCCTCCCTCCTTCTCTTTCTTTCTCATCTTTCTTTCCTTCATTTCTCCTCCCCCTCTCCTCCCCTCTCCCTTCCTCTCCCCTTCTCCTCCCCTCCCCCTTCTCCTCCTCCTTCCCCCTTTTCTTTTATTTTTTAGGAGTTGAGGACTGAATCCAGGACTGTGTGCTTGCTAGGCAAGAGCTCTACCTCTGAGCTAAATCTCCAATCCCCTCTCACAAACTTTTAAGGAAATGAGGACTTTAAGACTTAGAAAGGTTAACTAACATGCTTAGGAAAATTGCTCCTTGTTATAGTTAGAAATAACTGAAATTCAAATGTATGTCCGACCCAGAAGCATTAGTAGCAATTATTAATTGGCTTCAGGTCTCAGAAGCCTTGATACTGAAAAGGGTCTGAAGTTTCAGGATGGCTCCTCTGAACCGCTTGTCTGTGTCCAGAGAGCATCCCTCGTGTTTTCTATGATCAGCATGCTCTAGTGTGACTAATGCTTTCGCTTACTTCTTTCTGGGAAGAACTTCATTTTTGGGAAAATTAAATAAACAAAAAGAAATGGCACCTGAGTTATCTAGTCTTCATTAATATCAGCATAAGATATATATTTTTATGAGAGTGAAGGCCAAAACAATAATGGACCCGAGCTCAAGTCAGCCTTGGCGAATAAGTCAGTGAGAAGGTGCTCCCTTCTGTCACAAGGACGAAGAACCCTATTGTGTAGTGAGTGTGTGAGGCCACGTTATCCATTCCAAGGCACCGTAGTCTATGCACGTCTTAGATCTTTGTGAAGCTGATATCGAAAATGGTGAAAGGGACGCGAAGAGATCATATGCACGTTTGTTGTGCTCTTGGCTCGACCTCACTCCCTGCCAGTGTTTCCTTCCTACAGACAGGGACTCTTATTGCTGATGGCTATTTGGAGAACTTAGAGGTAAAATTTGTTATTGTTTACTTGAATCAGGTCTATGCAGTAGGGGCTATTTAACTTGATCCATCAACAAATATGTTTTGGTCATTCTGCTTCAATCAATAAGTGATAAGCATTTAAACTGTAAGTCAAGCTTTGCTTTAGGCTTCGGAGATAGAGAAGTAATGGCTGGTTAGATGCTTTCCTGGCGTCTTCAGGGGAGGAGAGAATGCATTCCCGGGATGAGTGAGTGAAGGTTTGGCCTTTGGAGTGTGAAGTGAGGAAATGACGTTGCCTTGTCCCTCACCAGCTGCATCACTTGGGAGAGCAGGCCTCACACCTAGCCTGGTCCTGATGGAGGGCTGGGGTGAGCCACCAGGGAGTGAGAGCGGGAGGACTGGTCCCACCACTCATCTGCCTTGAGGTGAAGTGGGCACCAGTGTGATGCCCTCCCACCTTGTTACGTCTGGCTTTGCCTCTGACTGGTTGTAGTCCTTGAGAGAGCTGGCCATCCACCTCAGCAGACCAATACAACAATACAATGATGCTGGCCCTGATAGCTTAGGCATGGGTGAGCCAGCTCCAAGAATGTGAGAGCGTTGAGTGGCCTAGCCATAGCAGTGTTAGAATGCTCTCCCTGGTGGGGCTCATAAAGGAGAGCCTGTAGGCTGGTGGTAGCTCAGCTACCTCCCAGGTCGAGATCCAGGGATTTGAGTTGGCCCATTCAAAAACCTACATCATCTAAGAATTGTTAGAATATGTGAAAGGCCCAGTTCGGCTGATCCAAGGCTGCAGGATCTCCATGACACGGGGCAACAATAAGATAACGAAGCAGAGTTCCAGTGACGATCCAATATTGATGGTGTGATAGAGGCCAGAGACCTCGAACCGGAACTCATTGCAGTGAACATTTGCAAATGAAGATATGTGTATCTTAGGGTTTCTATTGCTGTGATGAAACACTATGACCAAAAAAGCAAGTTGGGGAGGAAAAGGTTTATTTGGCTTATACTTCCACATTGTTGTTATTCACCAAAGAAAGTCAGGATAGGAACTTAAGCAGGGATCCAATCTGGAGGCAGGGGCATCAGATGCAGAGGCTTTGGAAGAATGCTGCTTACTGGCTTGCTTCCCCTGGCTTCCTCAGCCTGCTTCTTATAGAACCCAGGACTACCAGCTCTACCCACAATGGGTAGGTGATTGCACTACCCACAATGGGCTGGGCCTTCACGCACTGACTAGTAATTGAGAAAAATGCCTTACAGCTGTATCTCATGGAGGCATTTCCTCAACTGAGGCTCCTTCCTCTCTGATGACTCTAGCTTGTGTGAAGCCGACACACAAAACCAGCCAGTACATTGTGGGACACACTGTGCCACACTATAGTTTCCACGTTAAAATGTTTCCTGTGCTTTGGTTTGTATTGCTTTTTTATTTGTTTTTGTTTATGTGGCTTTATTTTCCTTTCCTTTTTGTGGGTGGAGGTTGCAAGGGAAGAGGGAGGATCTGAGAGGGCAGGGAGATGAGTGGGACTGGGGCGTGTGATGTGAAACACAAAGAATCAATAAAAAGTTAAAAATATATTAGTTGTTGGTAAATAACTGAATTCTCTCAAGAATTGTTTGTGGCCTTTAAAATACGGATTTGATTTCTAGTGAGAAACAGAAAGGGGTTGATTCTAATGGAAAGCGAAGAGGAGAGGGGAGGGGAGAGGGAACTGGGAGAAGTGGAGGGAGGGGAAGCCACAATTAGGATATATTATGTGAGAAAGAAAAAGCTATGTTCAACAACAACAATAAAATGATATATGGATTTGAGGTCTATGTACAAATACCCTTGTTACAATTGGGTGCTACTGATAAAACTTTTTCTTTGTGCATATGCTTGCTTGCATGTATGTGTACATACATGTGCAAGTAAGTGTATTCCTACCACAGCACTTGTGTGTGGAGGTCAGAGGGCAACCTTCAGTGACTCTCCTTATCGTCCACCTTGCTTGAGATAGTCCCTCTTGTTCACCGTTGCGTGTCCTGCTTTCACCTCCCAGTCCCCTTTAGGCATGCCCTAGGCTCACACGCACGTGAGCTACAGCATCTGACTTTTATATGAGTCCAAAGCCGGGTAAGCATTTGAGCTATTGAGCTATGCTTCTAGATCCCATAATAAGCCTTCTCTAAGACTGCTGCTCCCCCCAGTATGAGCCACAGAATTACAGTTATTATTCCTCTGGTGTCTCCTACAACATGTTTACCAAGAATTCCATCCGGCGGTGGTCATGATGGTTTTACATTGATGTTCATTATCACGTGACTGTGTAAGGTGAAATGGTAGGTTTCAGGGTCCCATCATGGATTACAAGGACATTTATAATGCCCTGCTATCTTTTAAAAAGTAAACGTCAATGTTTTGTCATTTTGAGGAGACATTTAAGCATCTAAATATATGCTCTTACTTATTACAATTGCCACCTCCTTGCTTGGGGGAAGTTTATGTAAGGTACTGAAAGCAAACAGCAGATTGATCCCCAGGAGGAGGATAACATTTTGCTGTAAACCATTTTCACTGCAAACCCTGGAGTGGAATTCTGATGGCGTTCTTTTACCCTGCAGGCTCATGAATGAATCGGACTCCACTGACGATACTTGTTTTCTGTCGTCTCATGAAATAGTTTCAATTGAACTTAGTTTTGTGGTTCTTTCATCAGGGAGAAAATTCAGACGAGTAACAGATTCTTGGCTGAGTGCCAGGGAACTGTATTCACACGGGGAGGAGGGAGATGATGAAAGAGGCCTTAGAGAGGACCACTGGGAACTATCGGGTCTCCTGGCACGTTCATCACCATGGCGATCTACTAGCAGTGTTTATGAAAGTTGGCTGAGAGCTCAGCCTGGATTGGGAAGAGCAATGTTCACTCACTGATTTTGTTTTGTTTTTGTTTTTCCCTTATAAATAATGTTAACTGTTGTAAATACATATGCAGCATAAACTGTGTGGTTTTAACTGCTTTTAGGCATATAGTTTGATGGCACTAGTTACATCCACAGTTCTGGATAAATGCTACCACTGTTTTTTTTATTTTAAACTTTTTCATTACCCTTTCATTTTCAGAATGCTATGAGTGTAAAGCCATAACTTAACTGTCCATCTGCCCTGCAACTTTTAGACCCTGTTACTCTCTAATTTATCTCAGATAACTACGCAAACAGTATTTGTTTTATTGTATCTGGTTATATTTCACATGGCATACTATTTCTTAAGTTCTTCTTTTTGGTATTGTTCATTGGGATCACATTCCTTTACACAGTTGACTGATATTCCATTCAACACAGGCATTTACAGCGGTGCTAGGTGCATCTGACCTTTGGTTACTGTGAGTAACACTGCTTGAATACTTGGATACAATGTTGTGTTTGCATCCTTGTCCTTGTTTTCAATTGCTTAGGATGCAGAAGCAGGGAGGGACCGCTGGGTCCTACACAAATCCTGTGCTATTCTCCCCCCAAACCCTTTCAACTGTCCACTGAAGCAGACTCACATTTCATCCTCTTGGTGACACAGGACTCCTACTTCTCCATGCACTTCCCACTTGTAATTTTTTGTTTTGTAAACAGTTTATCTCATTAAAGCCATTTTAGTAAGCGTGAGGTGGTACCTCACTATGAGTTTCGTCTATGTTTCCCAAAGGCTTGATGCTGTTGTCTGTCTTCTTGTGGGGCTTCTTGGCTACTTGTTTATCCACGGGCTTTGTGCATTTTAAACATTGTATCGATTCCTTTTTGCTTTTAATTTGGCTTCTCTCTCCTTTGTATATTTTGGAATAACATATTTGGAAATGAAGCGGGTGTGGTGTCCTGATTTGCATATGCTGTCTTCCAATGTGTGCTCTCATCTTTCCTTGGAACGTATGTAAAGTCACACTTGCCACCTTCACCATTTGTGGCTCACAGTTTGATTTGCCTTTTGGTGGATACATGCCCCCAACTGGACATCATGTTTCCCTACATTGTACTGAAAGTTAAGCCATCTTAGCTTCTGCACCCAGGTCAGTTAATTTTTTATGTGTTGTGAGTTAGGCTTCCTTCTTTTGCATGCAGAAGCGTGTTTATTCACTAGTTCTTTATTCTTATCAAGAGGATTTTTTTCTCTGTTCCCCATGTCTTCAAACAAATTTATTTATATCAACATGAAAAAAAAAGCAAGATGAAATTAAGAGTCTTTAATGGTGCTGTATTTCTGATATTTATTACTATTAGCAGCTGTACTTTTTTTCTATATAAGAATTAAAAAAAAAAAAACTTCTCCCCCCCCACCCCTGTCCCCCAGTAAACTTACCATAACAACAGTTATAATGTAAGGACAGTTTTATGTACAACTTGAAATAGAGGTTTCCCGTTGGCACAGTTCCTTCAGAATATCAGGCGTCACCTTGACTTCACGGCTTGGCAGCTTCTGATATCATGGGATTAGTTTAGCATCCAGAAGATAATCAATACATGTGTGCTGACTGATGGGTTGGAGTGCCTCTGGCAGAATCTTAGCTCCATTTCCACTTGACAGCTCCAGACCCATCCATGACTGTGTCTGCTCCTCTTTCAGGATTTCCTTTTGCTCAAGGAGACACGTGGCCTTTCTCAATGAGGAGACAGCCTTCCTTAATGGAAGGTAATAGTTCCTGTGAGAAGCTGGAATTTCTCGAGTAACTTTAAGATATCATCTTGAGCATCTATTAGAGGTTAAGTGTTAAGTGGGGCATTGGGAAGCTAGGAAGAAGCAGAACCAGTTACAGTTCGGGCATGTTTAATGCGGCAGCACAGGCGAGAGGTATGCGTGAGCTCAGGTGCACCAAAGCATTGAAGATGGAAGACAGTGCCTTTCAGAAATATTTCAGTGGGGTTATTTTAAAGGAGTGTGGCTTAGAGGTGTGAGTTCCAGGGTGCTACAGCTCAAGTGCTACTCTGAGCCTTACCAATAGTGTGGTGAAATCTGGTTATATATTTAATTCCTCTGCACCTTGGTGTTTCGATTTGTGAAATGGTGACACTTGTATCTCATTTCGGATGGTTGTCAAGAAAACTAAATCTAGGGGATAAGATTGGCCAATGTGCCCCTCTGGCACACTGTAAACCCTCAAGTTCTACTTTGTGTAGATTGCCACGGTGGTTTGGTTGAAAACATTGACATATTTACATTGCACGAATCCTGGCTTTAACTGTGACATTTTACATACATGTATGTACTTGGATTGTAATTTTTCCAAAGATTGTCTCGAAGTAAGGCAGAGCCTGCCTTTGTGGGAATTGAGACTTTGGAACTAACTTGTGGCTTCCTAGCTTGTAGCTAGTTAAGAAGAGGAATTTGAGGTTAGCCAGTCTATTTGCAGACGTGTTAAACACTACATTCTGCCTTACACTGTCCATGGTCACTTACTTGAAGGAATAATTATTTGGGATGATCGTGAAAGGATTCTCTCTCTCCTCTCTCTCTCTCTCTCTCTCTCTCTCTCTCTCTCTCATATAAACACGTGGTGTTGGGTTAGCACTGTGTGGGTGGGAATCAGTATTTTGAGTTTTTTTTTAATGCCCCGGGGTTAAAGCTTATCTGCCAGCCTTCCTCTGATAGTTATTAAACTCGACGATGATTCCCCTGTTTCTCCAAGCTTCACATTTCACTATTCAACACTGCGAATGACAGAGACTCCCACAAGAGCCGTGGTGTGAAGCGGAGGATACAGCTGCAGCCGAGGTCTGTCACTCTCCGTTAGGACTTTCATTACCTTTGGCAGGATGTGAAAATTGTAGGTTAAAAGGGGGCATGAGTTGAATTTTGCTTCTCTGGGGCTATCCCTAGGTTTTCAATAAATACTCTTGATATTGGAGAAATGTCAAAAAAAAAAATCAAAAAACAAAAATAAACCCCCCCCCCCCATTCCAAAGCTGTGCAATCTGGTAAAAAAAAATGGCAGTTCACTCTGCCCAACAGAGAACCCTGCCAAGCTATAAGCCCATCTGTTGACTTGTTGACAATATGCACAGCACACAATTATGGGAATTAGTCCAGTTTGTACTCACTACGATTGTGTGAGCATATTCTTCTAGAATGATTGGCAGTACATGATATTTTGAGGTCTTTTTATTCTCCATATTAATGTAATATGAACTGTGAAAAGATTAAAGCCACATTTACATAACCTGCGATAAAAGGGGGTGAAATATTATAATTATCCTTTCAAGCTAAATTTTCTCTGCTATTTAAATTAACCTATGCAGAGAGCAAGTTAACCCCAAAGAGAGCTCTTGACTTGAAATTTATTTGTGAAATCAGGAATGTTTATAAACTGGCCAGTTGATAAGCTGCATGCTTTTGAGATGCTGCTGCGTGTGGAAGATGAGTAGGAGTCAAGGATTGCTTCCCTGCTGTAGAGCATTTAAATTTTTCTCCAGTGATGTTCCATTTTTATTTGGTAAAATAGACAAGATTATTATAACTGGCCATGCCTTTTTGGTTTTCTAAAGTACCGAGATAGAAAGAGTAATGGTCTGTAGTGAGGAAATGTGGGTTTTTGTCACATGCTAACTCTGTCATGTTCTGCGAGTTCTATGGCTTCTCAGGTTCTGAGTGCTTCAAATATAACTAGGCCAAATGACACCCATGGCTTAGAAGTGTGGAAGTGCCCAATGACAGTCTGTGGGTATGATCAGAAGGATGCATAATTAACCTGGTATTTAAAATCCTACTCCATCAAATTATGTTCTCATTCCAAAATAATTTTAACAAAACTAAAATTTGGAGTTATAAAAACTAGAATATTGTAATGTTTATTTTCATGTTAGTATTAGAAAATTTCAGAGTAGGAATTTTATTTATTTGTTCAATGTTTATGGAAAATAAAAAATTTCCATTAAAAATGAAATAAAATATTAGTGGTAGCCCTGAAATTCACAGTTAAACCCTGTGAGACTTCCAAAAGGAACTCAAAAGAGACTTCCTTTAATCTTATGTTGCTGTGTATGACTATCATCCCAGATATCAGAAGCCTAAACACATGTTATACTATATTTCATGGTTTATGAGGCATGTTTTCTTGAGTGTCTCTGCTTCTAGGTCATGTGGCAGCAGCCACAATGACAGCCACAGCTGCCATCTCAATAGAACAGATCCTCTCTATGAGAGGATTCATTTCTGCCATTACCAGCATCATTCCTGGAAGGATCTGGTTCCGACAGCCTTTCTGAGCCAGGGCATTAATTTCCTGCTTAGCTGGTTAGAGAACTCTCTGACTTCCTAGGCATGTAGTCATCATAGGGTAGCTCAAAACATGCCCTAGAACTTCTCTGAGTGTTTGAGAAAGTTCTGAAAGAGAATTATATACCCAAGATATCAGCCAGGTGTTTCTGGCCACTGACTTCAGAACTATCCATGACTTAGGTGTCTTCAATAACTTAGAGGAAACCAGCAAGTCCCAATGGCTCTCCAAGTAGGATCTTACTTGCATTGTGGACATGAGAAGACAGGGTCTCGCCAACATCTTCGGGGTCATCTATAACACCATTGAACTTTCCTTGACTTGTTTTATTTAAGAAATAAATATAGAGATTATTGAATGCACTTTGCTGAGATGGACAAATTGCCTTTAAAGGGAGACACCATATGTTTTGAAAGACCTCTGTGGGGAGCCCTCCCCATTCCAGTCTCGAGATGGCGCACAGCCAAGAATCACGAATAGACCATCTTGATGTAAGCACACTAGGTAGTTTAATATTGGAGCTCCGGGCTGACACATATCTCACGCAGGAGACAGAGGCATCGACCAGAGGCTCCGAAACTAGGGGCTTATATAGGAAAAAGTCGGGGGTATGGGAGGAATTGGCAGTTATACATGATTGGCTGGTTTAAACATCAGCAAGTACTATGTGCAGATCAGCTAACAGCAATTCTGAAGTACAGGTGATTACCTGTGTTAGCAGAGTATCTAGTAACAATTTAACCAAAGTCAGAAGGGCGGGAGACAGGGAGGTGCCGTTGCCCTCCCTCAGTGGCCCCTCCCCAACTGCTCGCTCCATCACCACCACAGCAACAGCAGCAGCAGCAGCAGCAGCAGCAGTGGGGTGTCCTTGCATGCCTCTCCTATCTTTATGGCCAGCCAGTTGCTGGAACAGCCTTTGTTCTGGCCTGTCCTGACTTTCCTGGGTCTGTTCTGCTTTTCCCTGGGCCCGTGAACTTTCTGACTAACCAGCATGAGCTGCCTGAATCATGGATCTTAAATTTAATTTTCTTTCAGTTTAAGGAGTGTAGAGTCCTGTCTTACCTTGAAATATGTGCAATACTGTAAGTTTAGTGGCTTTACAGAACTTGGACTTAAGAACATAAATTATCAAATCAAAAAGGGTACAAAAGGAGCAACAAAATGTGCCACTTTGTTACTGCGTTAGGCCTTCTGGGTTAGCTACAGATTGAGTGCAATCAGAGTTAATCTGTCTTCTCTGTTTCAAAGTCACATGGACACTGATACTTTTCAGCCTGGCCATCGCTTTAGGCAGGACGAGGGATAATGCTGTTTCTGGGCCAATAGCTATCTGGACACAAGCATTTCCATGTCTTCTTCTCTGAGCTCCCTTGAATTCTCATCTTTTCTGCCAGTACTTGCTGGTAAGACAAAGTCAGAAACCAGTAACTTGCCTTACATCCAAAGATTAGCTTCTCTAGTGACATTTGCATTTGAAGTCAGGCTTCAGGAAAGGAAAAGCTTTGTGCAGACATGAAGAAATTTCAGAGAACAGGCGGGAACGTGTCTTTCTTCCATGCACACAGTGAGCAGGTACATCCCTCCTAATGGCAGAGTCTTGTCTGTGTTTTCAGCTAAGCTTCATAGAGCAGAGGCTCTGAGATCAAGTTCAGTTAAGTTTCTAGGGCAAGACAGATATACTAACTAAACTAAGAATTTACAAAAACTTCAGTGTTTAGTTCTTATGCACTGTGAGAGAATGAAGGACTGCTATTTAGTTCTTATGCATTGTGAGAGAATGAATGACTGCTATTTAGCCATGGAGGAGGGAAATAGTCTTATTTTTGGAGTTGAGATTTGTGAGCAAGACACAGATTATGGAAAATGATGCAGAGGTCTACTCATCAATGGTGTGAGAAGAAAGGAGACTGACACTGTGTACAGCTACAGACCGCATCCCATAAACCTTTGTTTCCATGCTTGAAAAATTGCTTTCCAATTTCTAATTAATGAGACTCGGCACAAGCAAAGTTGGGTGGTTTGCACATCCTCAAAGTGGATCTCATGTTGGATCCTGTCTTGTGACTTTGCCGTTGGCATTTAACAGGTTAACTCATCAGGTACCTGGTAAAGGCTTGCTTTGTCACCATCACAGTAGCTGCTGTGTTCCAAGGTCAGAGAGTCAGGAAGGAGGAGGGGAAGACTATGAATCAGGATGCCTGACTCAACCTCTTCTGCTTCATCTCACATCAGCAGTTTGATAGTGCGGGGAGGTTGGTGAGAGTGCACGGGAGGAAGGTAAAGAATTGCCAGTGTGGAGGAAAGAGGGCTGGGGGAAGGTTTGTGCAGCAAGAGCAGCTGAAAGCCGTGGGAGTTGACGTAGGCAGACATGAATTGCTGGAGGGTTTAAAAGTCAACTGTGATTTATTTGAATCTGATATGCTATTGAGTGCCAGGATATGATGTTGGGAGAGCGCATTGTTTGGTCAAAGCAGGGGTGAAGGAAAGTTTTAGAGATGACATTCTCCGCTATTTTAATAAAGAAGGGAAGATAAGAGGTTCTGCTATAAAGCACACTGAGACCCGAAGAAGAGGGACAGCAGACAGACAACGAGAGAACTGGCTAAATAAGACAGATATAGAATATTGATTGCCTCAGTGCTGGCCATGTTTGCTGCAGACTTCAAGAATGAAGCATGTTCTGTACACTCTGTGTGGCTGGTATCTGAGGGCACACCATCAGCAAGTGTCATAGTGAGTGATTGTTTCCTGCCACCTGACCACCCCCCCCAGACCCCCAGTTTTGTAAGACTTGCCAATACATCTTTCTGGTCCACATTTATTGGTCTTGAGGACCAAATGAAGTGCACGATCCTATAAAAGGCTGCATTAACAGTGCAGATGAGGCTTGCAGAATTGAAGTAGCATTATGCACAAAGGTGGGCAGTTGCCAGCCAGAAAATCTGAGGGGGACTCTGTGAATCGTAACTTCTCTGAGTGCATAGGGTCAGGATGGATTCATATATATGAGAGGCAAGGAAAACCATGGCACAGGTAGAGAGGCTGCTTACAGCAGCACACGATTCTCAGATATAGGCTGGGTATTTATGGCTATTCAGATTTTATTTTGTAATAGACTGTTATGGCCCCATTGTCTTCTTGATTGTGGAGATAAGTGGAGCTGGTTTGCTGTTTACACACACTAATAGTTTCCTCTCCAAGGTGGATGCTATGTTTATTTATCAGGAAACCCATTTTAAGTTGGTCATTGGTAGAAGTACAATGCTCACTTGTGCTTTTAAGGCATTCTCCCACTCAATTCCTTATATTAGGCTGTCCACCCTACTGCTGTGGCATAGTGCTTTCTCCTTCTTCTTTCTTCATGGATTCATAGTTACCTCTCTTTGCCAGCTCTTCACCATCCTTCATCACCTTCAGCCTCTAGCCCATTTCTTTTTGCAGATTCCTCAGAAGCATGTCCTCTGCCTTAGTTAGAGTTTTGCTGCTGTGAAGAGGCACTGTGACCCAAGCAACTCTTATAAAGGCCAACATTTCACTGGAGCTGGCTTACTGTTTCAGAGGATTAATCTGTTATCATTGTGGCAGGAAGCATGAGAGCATCCAGGCAGACATAGTGCTAAGAAAGGAGCTGAAAGTTCTTCATCTTGATCTGACTGCAGCCAGGAGAAACTGACTCTTCCATTCTAGGAAAATTTCCAAAGCCTAATCCCACAGTGACCCACTTCCTCCAACAAGGACACATCTACTCCAACAAGGCCACACCTCTTAATAGTTCTGCTTCCCATGGGCCAAGAGTATTCAAACCACCACATCCTCTAAGTCTGGGATGCTCTAGACAAACACATACTGTGCACTGGGCTTTTGGAGACAATGTAGGGCACTTAGGTAGTAGGAACAGTTAAAAATGTTGAGTCATGTCACCTCAGATCTGTCATTTGCAACATGGCGACTCTGAGAAAAATCACCTGTGAAATGACTTAATAACAGATTTAGAGGAGTGAATATGGTTAAAATGGTAGACACAGTTTAATATATATCATTTATCAACTAACATTGCCATCTAGGATTAATTGCCAACCATGCTGGCATTGAACATCTGATGAATATTAAAATATTGCCTCTGCCTTCTGCTCTTATCAAAATGTTTTGTGTGATTGGCTTGCTGTTCTCAAACCCATAATTAAAGTATATATAAGGACATATTCATTATTTGAATATGAGGTCTGGTGTATATTATCCTTAAATTATCCACAGTGACCTAGAGCCAGGCAAAACAGAATGCAAGCCACGAAGCAGGAGAGTGACAACAGATGGACTGAACCACACCAGCAATGTCTTGAAAGGAAAGAGGAAGCAGAGAATTTCTAGAACATGGTTATGAGAACAGTTATAGATGAGATGGTGTCTGCAAAGCATGCTGGGATTTTAGTAGAAGACAGCCAGGATTGACTGGGAGTAGATACAGGGAAAACTGCGGATATCTAAACAGATATGTTGAAATGCCTCCCTAAGTAGTGTTTGCTCAGCGCCCCAGGATGAGAAGGAAATGGTCACCAAGCACATTCAGTTGTTGTCTCTGAGCATGTTTCCATAAGTCTTTGCACTGGCCGTGTTCCTGTGCCAGTTTTCCAGATGAGAACATTGAGGCACAGGGAGTTTATGTAACCTTGTGTGATGTCAAATTCTTTCCAGTGGGAGAGCTAGTCATTTTTTGTCTTTAAAGTCCAATTCATTGTCACTACATTGTGAAGCCTGTCTGTCAACAGCTGAGTCTCAGAAATAAGTTTATTTGTACCCAGTGTATGTACTCTGCTTTAAGAAAGCAGACACATGATGTCTTTGACCCCTCTGGGTCTAACAATCCTTCCTCCACCTCTTTTGTAAGACTCCCTGAGCTCTGCCTAATCTTTGGCTGTGGGTATCAGTATCTTCTCTCATCCGTTGTTGGATTTAGCCTCTCCAGATGATGATTGGCCTAGGCTCAGGCCTATTGAGTGTAACAGAATATCATTAGAAGTCATTTCATTGACTTTTTCTGGTATGTGCCGAGTCTTATTGCAACTTCTTATGCCATGCTCAGTTGATATCCCTGGGGGCCATGTATGCTCTTTTTGGAAGGGAAACAGAGGCCAAGTGGATCTGGGAGAGTGGGGAGGTTAGAGGAAAGAATGGGAGGACTGGAGGGAGGATAAACTTCAGTCCAGATATAACATATGAGAGAAGATTGAATTATAAAAAAAGTAGAAAGAGAGGTAATCCATCCTAGGTGTATTTTTCAAAAAGCCGACAATCACATAAGTTTTAGATATTGGATAAATAACTTAGGTAGACAAGACAGGTAGAAGGAAGGAGTGATTAAAATGCCTTATCGTATCTGGTTGCATTTTAAGTGATTGCATCAAATATTGAAGAGTCACTTTTAATGTAGTGGGAAAAGAGGAGGCGTTTGCTTCCCTGTCCATAGAGACCCATTCACACTTTTCTGTGTCTCAGAAGAATCTCCCATCTCTCAGTTCAGACGTCACACCTACATTGCTTCCATAGTCTGGGGACTTTGAGGTCATGAAAGTTTTTCTTAAAACAATATCAAGGGTACTAAAGTGTCACCAACTGAAGTTTTACAGATCCAGATATGCAGTTTCTGCAGCCCGGTGTGAATGCTTTCAAATTGATCTGTGAAGTGTTGAACAAGTGTGCCTATTATAAGCTTATAGATACTTACTGTGACTTTTTTTTTTTAAATCTCATACTGTTGGTTGGTCACTTCTGTTATTTCAACTCAATTTTCACCTTAAGTTGTATATTTTTCTCTAGCATAACATCAGTTTATTCAGCATTGCATTTTTGATTTGTCCATGAAATAAAAGCCCGTGTTTCTCTGAGAAACACTGCAAAATATACACCTTTTCATTTGTATAAAGTGCTCAGATTGCTTCTGAAACAACCTTTGGATTCTATAATGTGTCCATTCTGTCTACCCATGGTCACTTAGATAATACTCTGAAAATACTGAATAGTAAGAATGATTGTGTACATACAATTAAGCTTTAAAATATGCGCCCAAACCTAAATTTTAGTGAGGCATGTTCTACAGAGAACTTCTATCAAGTGTAATAGATATAATAATGTAAAAATAATAGCAAATATTATTTTTAAAACGGTCAGGTTGCTTTGACTATTATTTGAGTCATTTGTCCTTTCTTGCTCCCCTGTCTCCTGCCCTTCACCCCTTTCAGAGAGCTGTTTAATCCCCACCCTGTGACAAACTGTTCTAGGTTGTCGTACACTTGGGGAAGAGCTGTGGCTGCAGTGAAGTGGACCAACAGGAGGTGTTAAGAAAGAGGGCTGAAATGATGGCGATACAAGGTAACAACACTGCAGAACCTTTTGTGCTACTGTAGAATCCTCAGCTTTGGCTTGAAGTTCTGGGAGCCCCTTGGAGTACTTGAGCAGAGGCGTCACATCATCTATTTTTCAAGATTTCTATGTTAGAGTGTTAAGAATAGACTGTAGAGGAAGGAAACATAATGAAACATTAATGAGGACACTTTGTAGTACAAGCAAAAGGGACTGGAGGGATGGCTCAGCTGGCTAAGGGCACTTGTTGCTCTTGTAGGGGACCCCGGTTGAGTTCCCAGTACTCATCTGGAGGCTCACAGTTGTATCTAACTCCAATTCCAGGGTATTTGATGCCCTCTTTTGGTCTCTGTGGGCACTGTACATGCATAGTTCACATGCATATGAAATAAACATACTCAAATAAATAAACTTAAAAAAAATAAACAGAGCCTTTAAAACATGATACAAACAAAAGATTATTGTCAAGAACCACTGTGGAGATATAGAGGTGTGATTATGCTGTGGACTTATTCTAAAGGTAGAATTTTCAGGTAGAGTGCAGGGGTAGGTATAGGAGAAGCAATCAGGGAAGGTTCCAAGGAGTTGGATCTGAGTAACCATACAAAACTAAGAGTTTTCAATTATATGTCATATGAATACTAAAAATTCAGTTTGGGACATGTTTTGTTCAAGTAAGAAATGCTTATTTGATGTCTAGTTGAGGATCTTGTCTACACAGCACTATCTGTGAACCCAGAATTGATTAGGGTATTGGTGTTGAAGATAACTACCATGCAGTTGTGTTCATTACTTTTCTTATCACTGTTAGGAAATAACTTTATAAAACAACTCAATGAAGGAGAGGCGAATTTTGGCTCACAGCTTCAGGGAGTATCATTTCATCCTAGGGGAAAAGGCATGGAGCTTAGAGTGTGGCGTTTTTACATTTCATGGGTCAGGAAGCAGGGGGGAATTAAGAAGTGGAAAATTCTTAGACCCACCCCTAGTAGCTCATCTCATCTAGGCTTCACATTCTGTCTATGCACTGCTGGGACCAAGTGCTCAAATGCAAGAATCTGAGAGGAATAGTCACATTGAGTCCAGATCAAGAGCTGTTTACTGTTTAGTTGGTATTAGAAACTATGAAGCTTGAAGAGATTTCTGAAGAAAGTTTCAAAGACGGTTATGAAAACTCTGGAGTTCAGAGGTTGCAGAGACAAGGGGCGATTGATAAAGGCAATTGGAAAGTGACTGAAAGAAGAAAGTGTACCAAGTGGGAGAGAACTGTCAGTAACACCAGATACCAGTAAGTCTATTAGGGTGAGGACGGAGAATCACCACACTCGTAAGCACATGGGGAATGGGCAGAGACTGAAAGAATAGATGATTGCATTGAATGATGATCTGGAAGAGATGCAGAAATTAGACTAGTGGCTGTCAGAGTATGAGAGTTCAAGGTACACTGGTATGTCACTTGTTGAAGATATTAAATCCCATCTGGGGCTTCTGCCCTGCCTTTGATCATTTAGTTCCAGATAAAAGACACACAAGGAATTTATATTTATAAGCCTTTACTATCACTATGGCTGGGCAGATATCTACCCTCTATGCTACTAAATCAATTTCCTATCGATAACCCTGAGTTATTACTATGTTTTATCTGGGCTGCTCTTAACTCCAATTGGCCAGCCCTCATGGCCATGCTTTCTTTTATTTATTTATTTATTTATTTATTTATTTATTTATCTATCTATCTATCTATTTATTTATATTAGATATTTTCTTTATTTACATTTCAAATGCTATCCTGAAAGTTCCCTATATGGCCATGCTTTCTTGATTCCTGAACCTGAACACGCACCAGTGACTAAACAGAGTTGCTGCTGAAGGTGGAAATACAACAGATTAGAACATCTCATGTCTTTCATGTTTCTTAAGAGGACTGAATGTCCTTTGTTCTCTCTTTAGTAACCCTGTAAAATTTACTCATCACTAATTTAGAATTTCAGGTTTAGGAACATTTAAGATAAAGGATTTCTGCTAAGAGCACACTTGTGTGCTTAATTAGACTACTAGAATACAGTCTAATTAAGGCTTTCATAAGGAAGTATTAAATATGTTTTAGTTCTTTTTCTCATTAATTATAGATCCATTCATTTTGGATTGTTTATTGAGCATCTGCTATGAATCTGTGAGTCTATTGATGAGAGCAGAAAGGGAGCAGATTATAATACTGAAGGGATGAAGATTTAAGCCAATAAAGACTGTGCAAATTAGTCTGGGTCATCCTGGAGTTATTCAACATACTGGAATTGCAGTAACTTGCAGTACGTGCAGGAAGAGCAGCGGGAATCTCTCTAGGGCAGCTAACTGGAGCAGGGGGGATTTATACTCATAGAAGTTAGATGGATTACATTGAGGGCTCCTTGAAAGCTGAACTTGGAAAAAAAATGGTCAACTTCATTCTCTGTTCTTGTATCAGGAGTCATGTCTATAGGGGAAAATTATTGGCACAGTAGATGCAAGACAGGTGGCACATGTATGAGTATGTAATAGCGCTAAAGTCAGGATAATTGCTAACTGAGGCACAGCCCAACAGTGTATTCTTCTAGATGTTTCCATTGCCTAAAATAAGAGTGCATGACATGAGTCATCTGATGAATTAAATGCCTTCAGTCTTGAGTAGCTATTGTAAGCTCTGAGGTTGAAAGAGATTTAAAATTTAAGGATTGCTGTGACCACCCTTGAATGTGGAGGTTTGCAAGACAAGGGAGGATTTACCCAGGCCATTGAGAAGCATCTGAATAAAGAACACATACACATTGACAATGCAGGAGAAACTGCCACTCTGTGATGCCAAAGAACGTCTGATAACACCTTAAACTAAGAGGTTAAACATCCACTACTTGCCAATGAAAACATCTCACCCCCCCGACCCCCATCATCCCTCTCTGTTTTATGGATTTAAGTCAAACATGCAGAGAAGAGAAGCAAACGACGCCATTAAGGTTGAATGTGCCCGTGAGAAGTTCAGGGCACACTAGCTAGGGAGTGTGCTTCCAGCTATTCATTTCTTCTCCTCTGTTTGTTGAACATAAAGCCCTTTGCTTGATGGTTAATCTAGGACTGGTACTCAAAGCTGGGACATAGCAGCATGATCAAATCGGGTCACAGCTTAAGGGAGGTATGGTGCATGGCTGAGCCTAGTAGAAAATTAAGAGCACTTAGCCTCTGAGGCGACTTGAAAGTATGCAGGTCTTAGGGAGGATGAGTCATTTTCTGTAGTATATGGGAGCTCATATATTGGAGATTATTCTCTGGGAGGGTGACCCCATAATAGTGACGATGATGATGGCAGTATCAACCATACTCCGAACACAGCAAGAGGAAAGAAAACTCACTGTGTATTCTACACAGGGCTAAGTGTTTATCAGGAGTGATCTCATTGAGTCCTCATTGCATATTTATGGTGTAAAGAATATCACTGTCTCACTTTGTAGATAAGGACACACAGAGAGGTCAAGTGGAACTGGTATAGCTGTTTGAAGGATCTTTGCTACAAAGTTAGTCTCTCAGGCTTATATTATATCCTTTCTTATATACTGTGTGCTCTGTGGAGTTGTACCTGGTTGACCCTTGTAACCTTTCAGAAACCTACCATAGGGCCCTGTAGTTAATAAGTTTGTTGAGCGAATGAGTGAATGTCAACATCATGCATTAATGATTACAAACACAGTCCTTAGAGTCAGTAACTTGTAATTCCTACAGTGTTTCATCTACAATGAGACTCTTAGAGAAAAGCAATAATAAAGTAATAAAAGACTGACTATCTAAGATATTACTTTAGCGATCATCTTATTTATTTTCAATATTGTTCTGGGATTTCTCATTTAAAAAGAGATAAGTCTCATTAAACTAGAATCCCAAAATAGCCGGTGTGCAATATATATGTATATATACGAATCTTATCTTCAGTGGCAACACTTTTTGTATTTAATTTTTTATCTCTAATAAAGAATTAAATTGTTTAGCGACCTGAAAATTGAAAATTTTCTCTACACCAAGACAACAAGGCTCGTTTGCAGACTGTGTGAACAAATGCCCTGCAGTCAATGCTTTCGCTTGCCACCACTTGAATGTCAAGATCTGTATTTTCCAGATTAATTATTAGTCTGGGCAAAGACTATGTGCTGCCATGCTTCACAATTAATACTCAGACTGTTTTGAAAGAGAGATAATTTGGTGTTTTGAAAGGGAGATAATTTTGTATTTTCTGGCTCATTCTTCAGGGATGAAAATGAAAGTGGAGAATGTACACTTCTCATCTGCATTTCAGGGGTGCCTGCAGTTGATTAATTAAGTTGTCAGCCCACTATAAACAACACGTGTCAGTTATTTTACAACTTTAATAAAGTTTTTAGAAATTTACATCAAAATTTTAATCAACATTACATGCATTATTTATAATACACGGGTAGCATTGCTGTGGTGTATTTATAAGCATTGTGCACTGGTGCGGAATTTCAAACTTGATTCTTCATTAAATTTTAATTTCCGAACTCAGCTTCTCCAGGTGAGCACAGACAGCAAATACCGCAGTCCCCACCCATCTCGCAAATGAAAATGTTCCCTAGGCTTGTTCAGGGCTTCCTTCAGCCCAGCCCCTGGGGAAAGATTGTGACACCTCGGTCCCTTTATGCCTACGGGATGGCTGAGCATACACGTGGTATTGTCCTAGCATGCTTGGGGTCCAAGTGCCATATAAAAATGCCAAAGTCCTAGAAGGAAATAGATGGTGTGAAGTAGAGGAAGGCAGAGCACAGCAGGAAGGGGTGAGTAGGTGGAGGACTGTGTTCCACACATAAAAAATTCATGCTAAGCCTTCCCAAGCTGTTCAAACGAAAGTGATTAAGGCGAGACTAATGTCTTCATGTCACTTAGCGGAGGAAGGAAATACTTTTAGAGCTGACTTTAATTTTTATCCTTAGAATTTATACGAAGGGAAGAGGGGCATGGGAAACACAATTAAAATAAAATTTTTGTTCGCCATGTGCTGTTTTAGATTGGCGCTCGTGTTAATTCGAAGAAGGGGAGATTGCTATCAAATATTTACCATCCTTTTGTGCAAGGAGAGCTAGCTCAGTAAACATGGTTGCTAACTTTTTTGGTGTTATCTCGCTAAGGCAGAATTAAGATGCGAGAGGCACGGGTCTGACCATTTAGAGACAGGGACAATGTTCGCTGTGGTTTGAGATAAGCGGAATAAACAAATCTCTGCTTATGCAGGAACTAGGCTAGCTATTCTGAAAAGCTCAACTTTTAAAGCCTCCATGTATCACAAGAGCACTTTCCATGGGATGATTCTTCTGCTCTTTAAAAATAGCTACAGGATGATTAAGGCTTTCCCTTTATAGAATATTGACACCTTGTTAATATTGGATAGATAGAAAAGCATTTCTCGAATTTGGCAGTGGGCAAAGGAGTCCACTTTTGGATTAAATGATGTACAGTTTTATTAAAGGACTACCGTGTGAAAAATGCTTTGCTCTGTGTCTAATTGAACTAATTAGGGGCCACCAAATGCTCCAAGGACATAACAATTCTTTCATATTTCCACTGAGAAGATTGATGGTCTCTTGGCAGCTGGCAGGCCACGTGACCTTGGAAATATAATTTGATCTGCATGGAGCTCTTGCTGATTAGGGAAAAAATACAACAAAAATAGCATAATAAAATTTGGAAAATTTCCTCATATCTAGGTTTGTGATTGCTTTTGAAATATGTGAACATATCATATTTTCAAACAGCCACAAATCAGTTGGAATGAAAAGGCAAACATTACCATTTATTTATTTACACACCAGTTCCTCTCAGCCTTCCTAATGCTGGGCCCCTTATTAGACTTCCTCATGCTGTGGTAACCCACCCCTCCCAACCATAAAATTATTTTCACTGCTATTTCATAACTGTAATTTTGCTATTGTTATGAACATCAATGTAAAGAACTGTGTTCTATGATGGTCTTAGGCACCCCCGTGATCAGGTCGTTTGTTACCAATGAGGTTGCCACCCACAGGTTGAGAACCGCTAATTTAGATGATCTTGCTTTTTAGCTACATCTGGCCTCAAATGTGCAGCCTTCCTGCCCCAGTCTCCCTGGTGCTGCGGTGATGGGCGTGTGCCATCGTTCCTGTATGTGATGCCTAAATTTCCCAGCTTCCTTATGACTCTCTATGTGTTGATGAATATCATTCTCTTAATGAATCGTTTTGGGCTCAGTTTTCATGTTTTCTCTGACTTCCTTAATCCATCAACTTTTGTTCCTGCACATTGGTGTTAGAGAACCACAAAGTACTGCAGTATCTAAGGAATTTTGCATTCCCTGAAAGACAATTTCCGCTTGAGAATGACATCACCTCCATGGGGAACTGAAGAATGCACACAGCTGTAGCAGCATGGTTTTCTAGCACCATAACTCATGTGTCGTGTGGGACTAATAAAAGAACATGCCCCAACTGGAATAGCTTAAAAACCCCTGCTTCCTCTGCTATCCTCCGGTGTGAGCTCTATCCCCATAGGTGTCCCAGCTTTTCAGTCTCTGGTCTATAAATCTAGAAATAAATAATCTCTTAGCCCTCTGAAGGATCCTGACCCTGTTGTCTGCGAGTGCCCTGAGCTCAGTGACCTTGACCTTCTGAGTTAAGCAGTACCCTTTTCCTTCAATGGTTTACGTAGGTGAACTCAGGTTTAACATCTCTTATTTCAGATTAGAGATGATTGAAGATGTGCTATGGTTTTGATACAATGAATATCTCTATTAAACTGACAGTGGTTTGTGCTCAGTGGATGGTTATTGAAATTCACTCTGATGCATTGTACTTGTCACTGACACCAGAGGATCTTTGCCTCCAGAATTGAGTACAGTAGTGAGGTTGATGACAGAATTCTTCTGATACCCCATCTCAATGCTGGTATGCTTGATAAAAGTTATTAACTAATGAGAGGTTTCATTTTATTTATTAAAATGTTAAAGATTTATCTTACTTTTGATCACATGTCTGACTGCCCTTGTGTGGTGTGTGTGTGTGTTTATATGTATGTGTGACTGTGTGTACATGTGAATCTGGAGATGTCGGAGACTTGCATCTTCTCTTTCTGGAGTGATAGATGGTTGTGGTCCACCTGAGGTGGGTGCTGGTATTGAAACAGTTCTCACTCTTGCTTAGCTGTGTCTCCAGGCCCCAAAGAGACTTTAAATAACCAGCCTTTAAATGCTGAAAGTAGAAATGTCAAGGTAGAAAGCACAAGGGCTTTACTGATCTGCTGACCACGGCTGCAGGCTGGAGTTAATGAGATTTACCTTCAAAGTGTTTTTTTATTTCTTGTGAATGAAACTTGTTTGTTGGTTGAGTCAGAGAAACAGGAAACAGAATCAAAAGGAATTTAGGCATTAGAAAGTCTTATTTCGATCAGATGGAAGCAAAAACGAGGTCCAATCATTGAGGTTCATCTGGTAACCTGGAAACGGTATGATAAACTAGAGATTTTGTGTTGGGCTAGACATCTCACACCCACCAAAAGTCTTTAGTGATCTCTTATAGACTGAACTTGTATTCTTCCCCCTAAAAATGAGACAGAGAATCCCTAATCCCTAATGTTATGGTGGTTGGATTTGAAGCCTTTAAATTGTGGTTAAATCATGAGTCCTTATGAACTGAGTTAGTGTCCTATTTTGTGTGTTTTCAAGGAACATCTTTCTATGCATCTGTAGTTTTCTGAGAATACATGATCTCCCTGCTCCTGTGTCCCACTGATGGGATTATAATTTTACACTTCTGTGCTCAGTGAGATTAGTGTCCTTTTAAGAGAGACCCTGAAGAAAATGCTCATTGCTCTACTTATATGTGGACATGGCGAGAAAGTGGACTGGTATGAACCTGGAGAAGAGCCATCACGAAACTCGGATTATGTTTATCTTGGACTTCCCAGGTTGCACAACTGTGAGAAGAAATCACTGTGGTTTATATGTCTATAGTATTCTGCTACAGCAATTTGAATTGGCTGAAGGCAATTGATCCAGGTTAAAACATTCGTAATAAGGATTCCTGAGACTTACTCTTATAGGTTCTGATTCTGGGGTCAGATGGGATCATAACCTACTGAAATAGAAATCACTGACTTGATGAACTTCTGAGATTGCAAGTGCTAATGCCTGATATATATATATATATATATATATATATATATATATATATATATATATATATCCTTAAGGATTAATTCTGCTAGAAGGTCATCAGGTTTCTGAACTAGCTGAGTGGCTATAGCAGCTGGTACTTGGTGGGCCAGGATATTTTGAGCATCGTGTCTATAAAAAGAGGTAAGCAGTACTATTTGGAGAGTTCTTTTCTTTCTCTGTCTGTGTGTACTATATCTTGTGGAGGAGTAGGTGGTATGAGCAGACCAATTATCAGTTTTAAATAGAATAAGTGTAGGTCTCTGTGATTGCAATTAAATCCTATATAAAGGCTCATTTAGTCACTAGTGGCAGAAAATCAACTCAAATGACTTTAAGAGAAAGGGGACCAGCTAGTTCACATTTTTGAAAAGGAAAGATCCAGGTATTTACCAATTTTGGCCTGCCTCAAAGTTTCAGTTCTGTCTTCTGTGACAGCTTTGTTCTTAGGCTGGTTTCTCTGGAAGTGGCCTGGAATGGCCTCCAGGAGCTATGGGGTTAACTGAATTTGTAGGTACAGAGCACAAAAGGTTTCTGTCTCCCAAAAGAGTCAAGAAAATGTCTAGGATAAGTTCTAATTGTCAGGATTGAGTCATGTGATTATTGTAGGTCTAATCACTATGCTCAGATAACTCTGGCTTTGGTTGGCCTGGAAAGGATCACGTGCTCATCCTAGTTTGATAACTGCAGCACTGAAACCAAACCACCTAGGATGAGAAATGACCTTATTCTTTGTAGAGATGGCTCACCTGGAAAATTGATCACTGTGCAAGCATGAGGAGCTGAGTTGGATTCTCAGCACCTACACAAAAGAAAGCACCTATAGCTCCAGCGTTGGGGAGGCAGACACAGAAAGAACCTGTGGGGTTTGCTGCTCGGTTAGTCCTGTCCAACCCGTGAGCTCGGTTTAGGGAGAGATGCTGCCTTAAAAGTAAAGTAGAGAGCCGTCCTTGGACATCTGAAGTCCACCTCTGCCTGAACATGTGCATGCATGTGCATGTCTCCACATGCAGACATGTGTACACATGCACCACACACACACACACACACACACACACACACACACACACAATTATTTTTTCTAGCACAGAGAGCACAAATTTGCAAATATCAGCATCTATGAGATTGAAGTACCGATAAAATCTCCCATTGATTCGAAGTATGATTGGGAAGAACTGGTGTTAATGTTTTTCTTGTCCTTACAAAAAGTTCACTTCACAATCATGAACTTACACGAAGAAATAGTGTTTTCTAAATCCAAAACAGTAATGGGACTTACCCTAGGAAATAGTCTTGGAGAAACATTGTGTGGGTAGGACACACATCTGCCATAGTGCATTTGTGGAGGTCAGAGGACAGCTTGCAAGAGCTAATGACTTTCTCCTGTCACGTGGCCCTCAGGGATCAAAGTTAGGTTGTCAGCCACGGCAGCTAACACCTTTGCCTTCTGAGCCATCTTGCTGACCATGAAAACGTTTACAAGGGCTTATTGATGATTCCTGAATTAGAATGGGAAGGTTGCCTTTCACTTCCTGGAAGACAGTCATTGTATACATTGGAAAAAAAAATGAGTCTTAAAACAAATCAGGGCCAGAGAAGAGAAGATGCCACTCTCCAGGCCCTGCAGCTACTTGATGAAACGTCACCACGGATGCATTCCAACACTATGGAAAGATGAATGACCAAAATCAACGAAGGCTCCTCTGCTGTCTCCGATGACAGAAACAAAACTGAAATAATTTTCTCGCCTAAGTGTTGCTATGCTTCATGCTTTTAATCATTGGTATTTAAGACATAAACACAGTTGAAAAATCCACTGGACTTCTACAACAAGGAAGTCCTCCAGGCCATCCTGTGAGCACCATTCCAGTTCCCTGATTCCTGTCACACATCTGCGTGCTTCTTAGGCAAGCGGGAACTCTCACATGGTGAGAGAACGTGCAGAAACTTAGATGGCAACCTGGTGAGATACTCCACAGGCTAATGAAAAATGACATTTCAAAAACTCCTGGTTTCAGAAGCTTTGCTAAGAATATGAGGGATCGTTGTGTTGACATGCCAGGATACAGGCGTTTCTACTTTGTGTTCTTCACCCAACTCTTCTCCAGTAAAGTAATATCAAACAAATCACGATAACTAAAGGAGTCAACTAAGTAATACACGTAGGACACAATCCCACATTGAAGGCTCAGGAAGCATGCATGGCAGAGGGGACAGAAAGACTAAAGCCAGAGGATCAAGCCATCTGCTTTGAGAGAGGTAGTTTGTTGTACACACATAGACACACACAGACACACACACAGAGACAGACAGACACACAGACATACACACACAGACACATGCACAGACAGACACACAGACATACAGATACAGACACACAGACACACGCAGACATACAGACACAGACACACAGACACATACACACACACACACACAGTGGGTAGGAGATTGGAACTGAGAGGAGGAGAGGGGACAAGAAGGAAGTAACTATGTATAAGAAACATTGTATGAAATCCTCTAAGAACTAATAAAACATTATAATGAAGTAACCCAGACCCATAAAATCCAAAAAAAGTAGTTGAAAGTAAACAGACATAAAAATATTTATTACTTTACTATTCAGAGGGAAAGTTCTCTCTTTGTCTATGTCTCTTTCTGTTTTCTGTCTCTCTGTCTCTGTCTCTGTCTCTGTCTCTGTCTCTGTCTCTGTCTCTCTCTCTCTCTCTCTCTGTGTGTGTGTGTGTGTGTGTGTGTTTGTGCATGTTCTCATTCCTATGAGGGGGCACATGTGTGTATACATACATGTGTGTGTACATACATGTGGAGGCCAGACATTACTGTCTGGTGTCTTCATGGATGCCCCTCTCTCTTATATACTGAGGCAGGGTCTCTCACTGAACTCGGATCTGGCTGATGAAGGCTGATTTAGGGAGCCAGCTTCTATCAGACACACACAGACACACAGATCTCCATCTCCCAAGGGCCATCCATCCTCATCCTCTATGCTTATTCTCGAAAGATCCGAATTCTGATGTTGACCCTGGCACAGCCAGTGCTTAGTCACTGAGGCATCTTCCCAGCTCCAGGCGATGTCTTTACAAAAAGATTTCTTACAAAGTGATCTTGATAGGAAACTCTACAAATATGAAACTTACTTTCAGTTTCACAGAAACTTGACTAACAGTCAGAACTCATTGGGAGGATTCTAGAAAACTGGCCTTCCTGGCAGGGTGATGGTTAGCATGTGCCCCTTGTCTCCCTCAGGGCACCCTGTTTATGAGTTGGCAGCCTTGTGGATCTGCTTCCTGGTTGGGTTTCTAAAATCCTTTCCCCAGTGTCATGTACCAAATATTATTAATGCAAACTGCCTAATAAAAGAAGCAATTTAATGGAAAGGCCAAGTCCAAACTCTCCCCAAATTAAATCAGTGTTTGTAAAAGCTACTCTGATGTTGGAGGTTCTGTTGGCTCAGGAGCCTACTTCTAGTGCTGCTGGGGGAAGGATGGAGTTAAACATGGATGGCCTCGTGGCTGAGAAGACATATTTAATTTTATTTTCTACTCAGAGCTGATACCTCCTTCTCCTGTCTTTATTTTGCAGGCTCTCTGTTGATCTGGCACAAGTGCGCAGGTTTTAAAAAAAAAATGATGATGTTATCTATTTACTATTCAAATGCAATTTTAAATGGTTTGGCTCAGCACATTTGAATCAAAAATCCTATTAAAGATGCAATATTCCTCTGCTACCTTTTTGCCAGGCGCATTCATACAGCATTCCTTTCTCAATCGGAATATAATACTGTATACCTGTTCAGAGTGATGTGATTTCCAGCTTTGAATCTGCAGTCGTTAAACAGGCTGTTCACCTTCCTATCATGGAAATTTGGTATTCATGCATAATTTCCCCCCTACATTTGCAAAATACATTATTAACCACGTGATCATGCCTTCGCTCTGCTCTGTAGCCTTTTCATTTGAAATCTCCCAACTTATTATTTTTGCTCCTACCATCTGATAGAAATCATGAAATTGCTGAGTGGAGATAAACATCCCATTTCTTTCTTCTTCTTCTTTCTTAAACAGTCATGGAACTCCTTTAGGAACGAGGGATGAAGACGGGGCCATTTGATCATTTGCACCACAGTAAAAAGTTTTGATTTTTTTGGATTGATGAGAAGCAGGCTTAATTTTTAAATAGTCTGCATGTACTTAACTACCTAATTGCACGGTTAAATGACCTGTAAGAGAAACCGCAGCCGGTAGCTCAGATCCATTTTAGCCAGTTCTAGAACACTGATGGCTATGCTACGCTGTGTTTCTCTTCTGGTAATTTTTGAACTTCTTCAGATGCTCTGTTTATTAAGCAAGCCAGCCTTTCTGCTTGGGAAGCATTTTCCAATTACAGAGTAGTCTTCCCCACAGCACTCAGAGATGGAATCGGAGGCTGCACACGCATTGCGGGCTACCCCAGGCAGCCTAAAGCCAGGGAGTCCAACTCTCATTCAGCCTTACTTTCTCAGTGGGCTGCAGGTGCATTTTGACATATTTCTTTTTTCTGTGGTGACTACATATAAGCATGCTGCTTTCAGAAATTTCAATTACTTACCCAGCAAATGCCTGGACACAGTGCCTACAAGTCAATCCCATTAATTACACCAACTGAAATGCTGTTAGGTTATTGGCTATGGCGTGAGCATGAGTGTGTACAGTCATTTATGCATATCCTTGCATTCACTCCTATTTGTGACTGGCAGAGCAACACATTAGTCATTTAAAGAGATTGAGTTTGTCTTCCAAAGTCTGTGAAGGAGAGCCATTTGATTTTTCAGGAGGAGAAGCAGAGAAGGGGCGAAGCTTCAGAGAAGAGGGATGCAAGTAGATGTGTGGAACTCCAGTGTTGTTTTCTACAGTGAGCCTACTGAGAATCTTCTATCTTGGAATCGAGGTTGGAGAAACCCTACCCAGGACTCTAAAGGTGTTAAGTGAGCTCAGGAGAATTTTGGGATGCTTTTGCATTAGAGTAGCAGGTGGGGAGGTCCTAGTATAGTTCTCTGAACGCTGTTGTCCAGGCTTTCCAAAATCCCTTATTAAGGAGCCATTTTCCCCACTACAATGATTGATTCTAAGAGTTTGCAAAAGTGGCTTCTGTTTTCATAACCATATGCTAATGGTCGTACACACTGTCTCAGTCATCACATGGGAGATAATAAATCCATGAGCAAATTCCTTCCACTAGTTTATAGTCCAAATGTGCTGACATTTATTCCTCAAATCAACAGCAAGGGATGTCAGTAGATGCGGAGTAAAATTATGAGTTTAGCCACCAGGACCCATATATCAAGGTTTGGAGTTTTCATTTCATTTGATTATGGGATACATGATACTGGCCAACCTTATAGAAATACATACATTAAGCACAGCCTTGCCCTATAGGGTCGTGAAGAGGATGCAGAGTTATTAGCATAGAAAGCAAAAGCACCTACTACAGAGTAACTCGTTATTGTTAGTACAACAGCGTGTGTTCAGAAGATTAGATTTCAGAGACTGGCTCATAATCTATATTCCTTGAGTTATGGGGCACATGGGAGAGCTGCCTCTGGAGAGCATGTATGGATCTCCTCCAAGTATCATTCCACGTGTATCTTGATGATTTCCACTTTTCTATGGACTTGTCTTTCCCATGGCTCCTTCAGTTGGGGTTCCCCATGGCTCCTTCAGTTGGGGTTCCCCATGGCTCCTTCAGTTGGGGTTCCCCATGGCTCCTAGAGCTTTGGCTCCTGGTCTGCCTGGATGATTCTCATGATTTGCCTTTGCTGGCTTTAAATGGTTGGCTTCTCTAGCCCATTTGAACCTCTTTACGTCATGTGTCAGATGCTGAGACTGGCCAGAGGATCTAGAGGCACTTGCTGTTTCCCATCAACCTGTTACTTCCTCAGGACCTGGAGTTGAATAAGCTACTGTTTAAGTAACAAAGCAAACTTTCTTAGCTGGCTCTTGGACTTCAGACTTCAGTACTCTAGTGATCTGGGTGGAACCAGACATGGGCAGCTCCTTTAGCTAGGGTGGGTCTTATAGACTAGTACCAATGTACGTCCAACAAGGACTTTGAAATTTTGGTTTACTTCTGTTCCATTCTTCAGAAAAACAAGAGCACGTTCTACCTAATTTACCTCCTTTGTGATGAACCAGGGACAAGTGAAATCACCAAGACTAATATAAAAATATAGTTTGACTGACGTTTGATTTCCCTGAGGACATACCAGGCCAAAAATTGAGTCAAAACTTAGGAACAATGTTTTCATAGTAACCTAGCTATGCTGGACAGTTTTACATCAGCTTGTCAGAAGCTAGAGTTATCTGAAAAAAAGGGAACCTCAATTGAGAATTGTCTCCATAAGATTAGACTGTAGGGCATTTCTTAATTAGTAATTGATGTAGGAAAGCCAAACTTGTTGTGAACAATGACATTGTCCCTGGGTTTTCAGCCCTGGGTTCTGTAAGAAAGCAGGCTAAGCAAGCCAGTTACCAGCTCTCTCCATGGCCTCTGCATCAGCTCCTACCTCCAGGTTCCTGTCCTGTTTAGGTTCCTGTCCTGATTTCCTTTGATAATGAGCCGCCATGTGGAAGCATTGGCAGAATGAACCCTGTCCTCCTTAAGTTACTGTTGTCACACTGTTTCATCCCAGCAATCAAAGTCTTAACTAAGAAACTAGCTCATTAGTTTCTTTTGCAAAGATAGAGAATGGTGTGGTGGGGTATTAAGAAGTGAAATATCTGGAATCGGATAGGTATGAAGATTAAAATTGCTGACTGAACAGTCTCCCCGAATAGGCTGAATTCTTGGTAGCTTTCCTATCTACAAACACAGATAAATCTAATTGTTTTTGAAAATAGAGTGGGTTGGAATTTGTACAGTTAAGTAGATATATTATATTACTGTTATTATTATTATTATTATTATTATTATTATTAAATTAATGAGTGGAGTTCTTTTTAAGCAATTCACCTCAACCATCAGTAATAGGTAACATGGGTTTGTTTGGGGGTGTGTGAATATTTGTGTGTTTCCATACTTAGAGCCAATCCTGGGTCATCAGAAATGCTCTATGGGTTCAAGAGAAAATAAGAAGGTTAATTTGACCACTGAAAGAGAAAGGAACTGGAGACTAAGATACCGAGTGTTCATAATTATAACTTTTGATGGCTTAAACATAGACCTTGCCTTTTGCCTTACATGTTAGCATTAATAATAAGGGGGGGTATCTTTTATTTTATTTTATTTTTCTGAGAGGAGAAAACTGAACAAACTCTCTTCCTAATAGAAACTTTAATCTTAAATCTGAAGGATTCTGGAAATGTCACCTTCCTGCCCTGAGGCTTCTTTTGAACTAGGTTAAAAAATAGTTCTAGAAATTCATGGGTCAGTGCGAAATTTACATCATGGTCTAAAGATACAAAGTGATCGGTTGGGCACCCACGATTTCATGCAAACCCTGCATTTTTGTCATCTGTGGTGGTGACATTTTTCAAGTGACATTCCTGTAAATACTGAATAATAAAATGTCCCAGACAGAGCCCCTAGGGGACGGGAGAAGAGAATGAGAGCGGAGCAGAATTAAAACTGACAAGAACTGGAGACAGCACAAAAGATAAATCGTGAGCTGGGCTCTGTCAGGCAAGTCTGGCTGCAAGATGTTCAGATGATAGCGTGATTGATGGACTTAGCTCAGAGGAAATGTCCGGTAATGTAAGAACAGATCAGTATTGAGAGATAAATCATCCTGCAATCATGCTGTGATCTCAACACTAATGGGGTTGAAAAACAGCACAGTTTTGAGGGAGGTCCTGAGATAATTGTTTCCTAACAACCTGCTATATGTATTGGCAAGGAAGTTAAATCAAACTTGGGACAATGTAATGCCAGTGTTCTGAGGACTGGCAGAGGAGTAGACTTTTGCCAGGGGACTGGAATTCATAAAGCTCTTGGGCTACTTGCCAGTCTAACAGGGAGAGAGCCTACTTTGTGTGAAAACCAGTTAGACTCTGATTCCAAATTGCCACCCAATAGAATTTGCTTGTCTGCTTGTAGAATTTGTACTGTTACTCTCCAGAGGGCCATCAGTCTGTTGGTCTTATGGGACTTGGGGAAAATTTTATTTTTGTCTCAGCAAACACTCATGGAGTCTAGGTTGAGCAAGCAGTTACGGAGGAAGAAGAAAGTTAGGGGGGCACAGGTATGAAACAGAAGAGTCAGGAATTTCAAAGCATGCAGCCAAGAAGAACTTTGAGGAGCTGGGTGAGAGGCACTATGATGAGAAAAGCCAAAATGGTGGGAGGAACCTTCTGGGTGCTTGGATTATCTGTTCCTGCATGTGCTCACAGAGACACCTGGAAAGCCTTAGTGTAAAGTGGAGGAAGTTAAGGGGCCTCCAAAGGTCTTTCTAAGTAGGAGAGGTTGGTTGAGGAGATTATCTTACATTGGCATCGGTTCCAACAACACAATGGTACAAGCTGTTCAGAGTCATGGAGGTGAGCTGTAATGATGTGTTCACATTTAAGTCTGGGTGAGTTGTGTTGGCTTAGTGAGAGAAATCACCAGGGAGATTTTAAAGTTGCTTTCAGGGATGCGCTCTCACAAGGCAGCCTCCAAGGATTGTGTGCCATTATGATTGTCATGTCCTGTCTTCAACCTCTCTGTTTTATATCTAGGGATGCCTTCGACACATAGTAAATATCCCTCTTTGTGACTTATGTTTTAGATATAGTACATATAATATGTAAAATTTACAGATGGATTAAATTTTATCTTATAAACTCATCTTTACATTACAGACACTGCACACACATATAGAACCCTATTAGTATTTGCTAAAATGTAAAGATAGATTTATAAAAACTGTGTGCTATAAGGCAAGCAAAGATAACAACGTAAACGCGTCAACAGAGAGCACCCATTCTTGTTCCAGGACCTTCTGTAATGCCCTTTCTGCCCATTTTTCAGGTTAGCAAAGTTGGAGAAAAAGCAAGGTACTTCTTGAAGCTAACATTAGCATTGGGGTCAGGCTTCATTCCTTTCCACCCCATTTCCCCACCCCCTTGGACTCGTTTACTGAGGATTTTTTTTTTTCCCCAAAGCCGAGGCTGTTCATGTGCAGAGTTCTCTTTATCGCTCTGCAATTTCTCCCACTGCACAGGAGCACTGAAAGGCAACAAAGATCCCTTTCACCTGAGACCCTGTGAGGTCACCGCTCTGTTTAATTGCTGAAGTAGTCCAGATGAACACACTTTGAACTGTTTACAAAAGAGACCCTAGGACTGTCGGGGTTTCTGAATATGGCCCTCTTTTCATGAAGGACAAGTTTATCTAAAACCTGAAGCTAAGATCCCAGACACCCGAAAGGGGGACATCAGGTTAGATGAGATCACTGTAGTCCTTAGGGCTCTCACAGGTTTTTGATTTTGTAACATTTTTATCTGTGAGAAGACTGGAAGGTTGTTCCTCTCCCTTCAGACCCTTTTAGGAACCCATTTAAATCATAAAAAAAAAAGATATTAAATTTATCCAGTGAATTCTAAAGCTGAAAGGTAGTCTTTAGAGATAGTTTAGTCTTGAAACTACCCTGCAGATAGGGAAACTGACGCCTAAATATTAAAAAAAAAAAAGTTCATCAAAGCTCACACAAAAAAGGTCAAATTTCTGTTTGTCTCTAACTTTCCAGGCTTTAGACGGAGAGCCCATGGTTTCTAGGAGGCTGAGCATCCTGCTTTAAATTCTAATAGCCCAGTATTTCATTGGATGGTTTGCAAGATCAACACAATTAGAGGGGGACTGCAAGTCGAGGTCACTGATCATGTTCTGAGAACTGATCAGGTGCATCCTGAGTATTGTGTTTGACTTCCATGGCAGGAAACAGACACCACACATCCTTGCTGAATGAATGAGCAGTGAATGCAGCCTTTGGAAACAGGAGCCATGTGGAGTCCATTTTTCTCAGTGTCCCTCTAGATCCCATCAAGAAGGTGTCAGTGGGTTTTTGCTTTCCCCTTGCTTGAGTTTTATTCTTGCCTTGGGCACTGGGTAAGATCAAACTGCGCATAACCTGTGCTGCTATGCAGATCACCCTCCCAAGGTATTTTCAGTATCTTTGAATCACCGCCCCTGTATTTCATCAGGAGTGTTGCGAAGAAGGGACAGAAGACCTCTTAGTGAGTGACAGTGGGAAGCCAGTTCCCTAGTGGGAATCGCCAGGGAAAAGATTGTTAAATAATTCACACAACAGATTTGCTACTTTCTAAGCCAATTCCTATCCCAGCTTTGGAAATGCATAGAGAAAAGTTCTGGGCTAGGAAATATATAATCCCTTGATTTCTTTGCTGTCAGGGGGATCTGCTGAAGGATAGCCTGGGGAATATATACAGTGTAGGTCCCTCACAGGATTCTCTTAGTTGACAGGTCCTGGATGTTCCTGGGAAACATACACACGGCTAGCATCTCTCATCTCTAGGAGCAAAGCGTAAAGAGCAGATGAGTCTGAGGTCCAACTGCTGAAGCATTTCTACCCATTCATTGTTCTGCTGTTTTTCTGGGACTATATCTGGTCATGGACATGGATGGGAACTAGTGGTGAAACTCATACAGGTCATTAGTCCAGATAGAGGTTTTTTTTTTTCCCCACTCCACAAAGCTTAGAGCTCATACAAGGTGAGAGCTATAGTTTCGGGCAACCTACAAACTCCACATTATCCTCACCCTTATCATCACAGTTCACTGAAGGTTGCTATTCTTGCTCCTTATCTGCCCTAAGAGAACATAAAGAAGATTTATTCTCTCTTGCCAGTAAAACTAGAGTCATAAATTTATCAATCTAGCAAGCAGCCTCATATACACTTGGAGACCTCCATGAGAGAGGGTTTTTCCATAAGGGTGTTTTTTTGTGAGTTTTTATATGTTACAAATATCACCTTGCATCAGGTAAGCCTCTACCTTTCTAATGGATAATTTTTACAAGAATTATATTCCTATCCATAAGAATCTTTAGCTGTAAAAGTATATCTATTACACTTTTGGTATAAAAGTGATAGTAATATCATCATTTCTAACAGATAAGAAAATCAAACCTTTGAGAAATGAAGGGAGTCTCTAGACATAATCATTCCTGAAACCAAGCTTTCCCCTTCACTCGACCATGTGGGTGAAATTTTTTAGGATACCAGGCAATTCATCTTTTCCCATTAAAATTTAAAAAAAAATGCAATCACCATTTCTGATCACATGATAATCCTTTCGATGAAGCATGGAAACTCTTGGTCGGTTGGTTCTTACTTGAAAAGTCTATCATACTTGAGCATTTGTCAGCTTCTCTTGTATCTGTAAAGTGTTGTTCTGCATGGACTAAGCAGAACAGGGCTTTGCATGTGCTAACAGTTTTCTGGACTAGTCACTGTAACAAGTGGTGCTTCTGTGTGTTATCTCATGACCTGTTCATATAAGCACTGTATGTCTTAAGGTTGATCGGGACACATAGTAAGCACCTAGGACAGATGCAGCTACTAAGGCACAGATGTTGTAACCCACATAGTTGAGTATCTACCCATCTGTGTAAGCATGTACCCAAGTGGGCAGTAATCCAGTTCAGTTTCATTAAGATTCAATAAAGTCTCATTGCAAGTGACTTATTATTTTGACCCTGGATGGCTACAATCACCTTTTTCAAAAACTTTGTGGTCTAGTAGAGAGACTGGGACACATAGGCCACGGGAATGTTGATTTCCCTAGGGTAAGACCTTTGATCCATTATTAACACCAAAATCTCCAGTTGCTTTTGAAAGCTTTGGAAAGTGAATAGAAATGGTTGTTTGAATTTTTTCATGTTCTAAGAAAGGACGTAGGAAAGACAATGGGTGCTTTCTAATGTAGAAGACAAAGCTTGAGTATCATAATAAAAATGAACAGAATTTCAATAATACATACATACATACACAGACCCATACATACATATACATATACATGCATATATATTTCATATTCCCAGCAGGAAATGGAGTTACTTGAAATATTTGCAAGGGTAAATGGAACATCTGGAAGCTCAGGGCATACCAGGTAATAGACTTTTGTGGGCTCTGGTGGTTGCAAGGAATGGGGGCTGTTTGAGAGACAAAGTTGAAGAGGCAGGGAACTCCAAGCTAAAGCTTAGACTATTATGCTCTACAGGGAGCCGTTATAAATTTGGAAGGAGAAAATCTTCAATTTGTGTTTGGGTACATTCCTCCTTTGTATTTGTGTGTAGGAGAGTTTGGAGGTAGCGGAACTGGGGTCAGGCAAACCACTTACCCACTTAAGAAGTAATGAGATGTTTAGCTGCCTTTGCAGTGATAATGGGGCTGCAGGTGGGAGTATAGACTCCAGATCCATTAGGGAGGTAGAATGTGTGGATTGTTAACTCTCTGAATGTGGGCGGGGAAGAGATGATTAAGGTAGAGCTCTGACTAGTCTCAAGTTGAGGGTTTGGTGGAGAAACCAAAATTGTACATTTATGTAGTGTATGCATTTCTGAAAACCCTAGGAATTAAAAATCGGCAAGTTCTTAAAGCAGAAGTACAATTGCATCATTAAATTTGCAAGAACTTTCTCATGCAGCTTGACTATCTTGGGTTTCTACTAGTATGTATTTTACAAGGTCAAGATGCAGGTTCTTTTCATTCTCTGTAGAGACCAGGGATGCTAGTAATTTTTGCTTTGACATTCTCATGGTCTAGGCATGCCCCACAACTAGCTTTTAGGGCTTCAATAGGTAATGCAATGACCAGAAGCTCCAAAATGGGATTTAGAAGTTTCTAAATGATACCCAATTAAAACGTGTTCCAGGCAAAATAGCAGCAAACCTTCCTTTGAAACCAACCCACTGTTCCATTTCCCTAAGACGAGGTGGGAGCTACGACTCCAGGCTGATCCCAATGCTGCGAGCATTCAGCTACAGCTGTAATTACTGCCAAGCAAACTATATCCCAGAATTAGGATTATTGGTAATCACATCATATGACTGGGGGCAAGATGGGTTCATGGGTTGCTGTCAACCGTTGTGCCTGAGGCACATAGACATATTGGGTTTCAAACTTATAAAAATTCAGCACAGAACAGACTGAGGCAAAAAAAAAAAAATGAGCTGCTTGACAATATAAAATTAAGTTAGTCTAAAAACAGTTAGTTGACAACATTGCTTTTTATTATCCAGGCTGTACTGAGTAAATTAAAAGCTCAGAGTCACAAAGAATCAAACCTAATAGGGATGTAAAGGCTGACCAATCATATTTAGGACCAATTGTAGAGTTAATTTATTTTAGCCTCTTAAACTGAGGAATCTGACCCCAAGAAACTGTAAGAAATGTAGCTACTCATTAATGAAAGTGGAACAAAGAGTTGTCATTTTGCATTGAAGGTATAGCTCTCATCCAAAATGACTTGTTTAATTTAGATATAATGACTGTACAAAGTGTATATACAGCACATTTGTGACTCCTGATGATAATTTTAATTATAGAAAGACTTACAACACAGACTCAATCATATTACATTTTACTAAAGTGGAATGTTGACCACATATATGTTGAATAATAGCTCTCTAAAATTTGCTAATTTTATAGGATGGAAACCCTATTAAACCTCAAAGCCTTAATCACATTCCACCAAGCCCATAGCCACCAGTATCCTGCTCCTATAAGTAACATTACCTTAAAAACTCCTATAAGTGCCATAATGGAGAACTATCCTTTTGAAACTGGCTTATTTTATATAGAACAATGGTCTGAAGGCCCATTCATGCTATAACAAATAGCATTTTCTCCCGTTATTTGTATATACTATTTGTTTTAAATTTGTTCACCTGCAATGGAAGTTTATATTCTTACTTTGCTGTAGTGAATTATATAGCAATGCACATGGAATACAAATATCTTTGAGGACTTCTTTTTAATTGTTTTGGATAAATCCCAAGAAATGATATTCATGGATCATATATTTCTTAGGGACTTCTGAATTATTTTGCACAATGGATATATTATTTTCCATTATTATCCACAACATGCAATATTTTATTCCCTCCCATGCACATTTTCACCACTGGTTGATATTTTGTTGTTTTTCAAACTATTCCTAAGGGCCATCTTACAAAGTGAGACTCGTTATGGTTTTGTGTTGTATTTCTCTGGTCATTAGTAATATTGAGCATCTAGTCATAAAAATGGCCATTTATAGGACAGTGCAGTCATTAAAAAAATGTGTATTTAGAAGTGGTATAGCTGGGTCCTCAGGAAATACTATGTCCAATTTTCTGAGGAACCACTAAACTGTTTTCCAGAGTTGTACTAGCTTGCAATTCCATCAGCAATGGAGGAGTGTTCCTCTTTCTCCACAACCTCCCCAGCATCTGCTGTCTACTGAATTTTTAATCTTAGCCATTCTGACTGGTGTGAG
>NC_034602.1:46413867-46423648 GCF_900095145.1 Mus pahari
ACCAGCACCATTTGTCTTTTCCCCACTGGATGGTTTTAGCTCCTTTATCAAATATCAAGTGACCATAGGTGTGTGGGTTCATTTCTGGGTCTCCAATTCTATTCCATTGATCTACTTGCTTGTCACTGTACCAATACCATGTAGGGTTCCCCCCCCCCCAATCGCTCTGTAGTACAACTTGAGGTCAGGGGTGGTGATTCCCTCAGAAGTTCTTTTATTGTTGAGAATAGTTTTTGCTATCCTAGGTTTTTTTGTTATTCCAAATGAATTTGGAAATTGCACTTTCTAACTCTTTGAAGAATTGGTTTGGAATTTTGATGGGCATTGCATTCAATCTGTAGATTGCTTTAGGCAAGGTGGCCATTTTTACTATATTAATCCTACTAATCCATGAACATGGGCTATCTTTTCATCTTCTGAGATCTTTGATTTCTTTCTTCAGAGACTAGAAGTTCTTGTCATATAGATCTTTCACTTGCTTAGTTAGAGTCACACCAAGATATTTTATATTATTTGTGATTATTGTGTAAGGTGTTTCCCTAATTTCTTTCTCAGCCTGTTTATCCTTTGAGTAGAGGAAGGCCACTGAGTTGTTTGAGTTAATTTTATATCCAGCAACTTTGCTGAAGTTGGTTATCAGATTTAGGAAATTTTTTTGGGTCAGTTAAGTATACGATCATATCATCTGCAAATAGTGCTATTTTGAATTCTTCCTTTACAATTTGTATCCCTTTGACTTCCCTTTGTTGTCTAATTGCTCTGGGTAGGACTTTGAGTAGTATATTAAACAGGTAAGGAGAGAGTGGGCAGCCTTGTCTAGTCCCTGATTTTACTGGGATTGCTTCAAGTTTCTCTCCATTTAGCTTGACGTTGGCTACTGGTTTGCTGTATATTGCTTTTTACCATGTTTGGGTATGGGCCTTGAATTCCTGATCTTTCCAAGACTTTTATCATGAAGGGGTGTTGTATTTTGTCAAATGCTTTCTCAGCATCTAATGAAATGATAGTGGTTTTTTTTACCTTTGAGTTTGTTTATATAGTGGATTACATTGATGGATTTCCATATATTGAACCATCCCTGCATCCCTGGGATGAAGCCTACTTGATCATGATGGTTTTGATGTGTTCTTAGATTTGGTTTGCAAGAATTTTATTGAGTATTTTTTGCATCGATATTAATAAGGGAAATTGATCTGAAGTTCTCTTTCTTTGTTGGGTCTTTGTGTGGTTTAGGTATCAGAGTAATTGTGGCTTCATAAAATGAATTAGGTAGTTGTCCTATTTCTTTTGTGTGTGTGTGTGTGTGTGTGTGTGTGTGTGTGTGTGTGTGTGTGTGTAATAGTTTGAAGAGAATTGGTATTAGATCTTCTTTGAAGGTCTGATAGAATTCTGCACTAAATCCATCTGGTCCTGGTCTTTTTTTGGTTGGGAGACTATTAATGACGCCTTCTATTTCTTTAGGGGCTATGGGACTGTTTAGATCATTTATCTGATCCTGATTTTACTTTGTTACCTGGTATCTGTCTAGAAAATTGTCCATTTCATTCAGGTTTTCCAGTTTTCTTGAGTACAGGCTTTTGTAGTAGGATCTGATGATTTTTTTCGATTTCCTCAGTTTCTGTTGTTATGTCTCCCCTTTCATGTCTGACTTTATTGATTTGGATACTGTCTCTGTGCCCTCTGTTTAGTTTGGCCAAGGGTTTAATCTATCTTGTTTATTTTCTCAAAGAACCAGCTCCTGGTTTGGTTGATTCTTTGTATATTTCTTTTTGTTTCTTCTTGGTTGATGTCAGCCTTGGATTTGATTATTTACTGCCATCTACTTCTCTTGGTTGAATTTTCTTCTTTTATGTTCTAGAGCTTTTAGGTGTGCTGTCAAGCTGCTAGTGTATGCCCTCTCCGATTTCTTTTTGGAGGCACTCAGAGCTATGAGTTTTCCTCTTAGGACTGCTTTCATTGTGTCCTGTGAGTTTGGGTATGTTGAGGCTCCATTATCATTAAACTCTTAAAAGCCTTTAATTTCTTTCTTTATTTCTTCCTTGACCAAGTTATAATTGAGTAGAGTGTTGTTCAGCTTCCATGTTTATGTGAGCTTTTTATTGTTTATGCTTTCATTGATGACCAGCCTTAGTCTGTGGTGATCTGATAGGATCCATGCGATAATTTTAATCTTCTTGTGTCTGTTGGAGCCTCTTTTGTGACTGATTATATGGTCAATTTTGGAGAAGGTACCATGAGGTGCTGAGAAGAAGGTGTATTCTTTTGTTTTAGGATAAAAAGTTCTACAGATATTTGTTAAATCCATTTGTTTCATAACTCCTGTTAGTTTTACTGTGTCTCTGTTTAGTTTCTGTTGCAATGATCTGTCCATTGCTGAGAGTGGAGTGTTGAAGTCTTCCACTATGATTGTGTGAGGTGCAATGTGTGCTTTGAACTTTAGCAAAGTTTCTTTTATGAATATGGGTGCCCTTGCATTTCGAGCATAGATGTTTANGAATTAGGTAGTTGTCCTATTTCTTTTGTGTGTGTGTGTGTGTGTGTGTGTGTGTGTGTGTGTGTGTGTGTGTGTAATAGTTTGAAGAGAATTGGTATTAGATCTTCTTTGAAGGTCTGATAGAATTCTGCACTAAATCCATCTGGTCCTGGTCTTTTTTTGGTTGGGAGACTATTAATGACGCCTTCTATTTCTTTAGGGGCTATGGGACTGTTTAGATCATTTATCTGATCCTGATTTTACTTTGTTACCTGGTATCTGTCTAGAAAATTGTCCATTTCATTCAGGTTTTCCAGTTTTCTTGAGTACAGGCTTTTGTAGTAGGATCTGATGATTTTTTTCGATTTCCTCAGTTTCTGTTGTTATGTCTCCCCTTTCATGTCTGACTTTATTGATTTGGATACTGTCTCTGTGCCCTCTGTTTAGTTTGGCCAAGGGTTTAATCTATCTTGTTTATTTTCTCAAAGAACCAGCTCCTGGTTTGGTTGATTCTTTGTATATTTCTTTTTGTTTCTTCTTGGTTGATGTCAGCCTTGGATTTGATTATTTACTGCCATCTACTTCTCTTGGTTGAA
Source organism: Mus pahari (assembly GCF_900095145.1). NCBI lineage: Eukaryota > Metazoa > Chordata > Mammalia > Rodentia > Muridae > Mus > Mus pahari. The sequence goes on from NC_034602.1 coordinate 46,416,937, forward strand.
TTTTCTTCTTTTATGTTCTAGAGCTTTTAGGTGTGCTGTCAAGCTGCTAGTGTATGCCCTCTCCGATTTCTTTTTGGAGGCACTCAGAGCTATGAGTTTTCCTCTTAGGACTGCTTTCATTGTGTCCTGTGAGTTTGGGTATGTTGAGGCTCCATTATCATTAAACTCTTAAAAGCCTTTAATTTCTTTCTTTATTTCTTCCTTGACCAAGTTATAATTGAGTAGAGTGTTGTTCAGCTTCCATGTTTATGTGAGCTTTTTATTGTTTATGCTTTCATTGATGACCAGCCTTAGTCTGTGGTGATCTGATAGGATCCATGCGATAATTTTAATCTTCTTGTGTCTGTTGGAGCCTCTTTTGTGACTGATTATATGGTCAATTTTGGAGAAGGTACCATGAGGTGCTGAGAAGAAGGTGTATTCTTTTGTTTTAGGATAAAAAGTTCTACAGATATTTGTTAAATCCATTTGTTTCATAACTCCTGTTAGTTTTACTGTGTCTCTGTTTAGTTTCTGTTGCAATGATCTGTCCATTGCTGAGAGTGGAGTGTTGAAGTCTTCCACTATGATTGTGTGAGGTGCAATGTGTGCTTTGAACTTTAGCAAAGTTTCTTTTATGAATATGGGTGCCCTTGCATTTCGAGCATAGATGTTTAGAATTGAGATTTCATCTCAGTAGATTTTTACCTTTGATAAGTATGAAGTGTCTGTCCTTATCTTTTTTGATAACTTTAGGTTGAAAGCCTATTTTATTCGATATTAGAATGTCTACTCCAGCTTGTTTCTTGGGACCATTTGCTTGGAAATTTGTTTTCCAGCCTTTTTCTCTGAGGTAGTGTCTGTCTTTGTTCCTGAGGTGGGTTTCCTGTATGCTGCAAAATATTGGGTCCTGTGTACCTATCCAGTCTGTTAGTCTATGTCTTTTTATTGGGGAATTGAGTCCATTGATATTAAGAGATGTTAAGGAATAGGGATTGTTGCTTCCTGTTATTTTTGTTGTTACAGGCAGAATTATGTTTATGTGGCTATCTTCTTTTTGGTTAGTTTAAAGAAGATTATTTTCTTGCTATTTCTAGGGTGTAGTTTCCCTCCTTGTGTTGGAGTTTTCCATTTATTANCNTTTGAAGGGCTGGATTTGTTGAAAGATAGTGTGTAAATTTCTTTTTTGTTATGTAATACCTTGGTTTCTCCATCTGTGATAATTGAGAGTTTTACTGGCTATAGTAGCCTGGGACGGCATTTGTGTTTTTAAAGTTTCTGTATTCTACAACATCTGTTCAGGGTCTCCTGTCTTTCATAGTCTTTGGTGAGAAGTCTGGTGTAATTCTGATAGGTCTGCCTTTATATGTTACTTGACCTTTTTGGCTTACTGCTTTTAATAGTCTTTCTTTGTTTTATGCATTTGGTGTTTTCATTATTATATGATCGGAGGAATTTTTTTCTGGTCCAATCTATTTGCAGTTCTCTAGACTTCTTGTATGTTCACGGGCATCTCTTTCTTTAGGTTAAGGAAGTTTTCTTCTATAATTTTGTTGAAGATTTTTGTCTTTCCTCTTTAAGGTCTTCTACCTGTTTTCCTGTGTTTTGTATTTCTTTAAGGGAGTTATTTATGTCCTCCTTAAAGCTCTCTATCATGATCATGGGATGTGACTTTAAATCCAAATCTTGCTTTTACAGTGTGTTGGGGTGTCCAGGAGTTGGTGTTGTGGGAGAACTGGGTTCTGATAATGCTATGTAGCCTTGGTTTCTGTTGGTAAGTTTCTTGTGCCTTTCACCATCTAATTATCTCTGGTATTAGTTGATCTTGCTATCTCTGGCTTGAGCTTGTTCCTTCTGTGGGCCTGTAATCCTGTGTCAGCACTCCTGGGAAACCAGCTCTCCCCTGGCAGGAACTGTGCACAAAGGGCTGTAGGACAGCCCCACCTCCTGGGTGCAGATGGAGGCAGGAAGGACCCTGTCCCAGCTGCTCTGCCACTTCTGTGGTCAGTGCGCTCCTGGCTGGTTCTGCTATAGACAGTCACTTCATTCTTATTCTCTTTTCTCATTGGAATATATAATTTCAAATGATGTTTCTTTATACGCCTTTTTTTTCTTCTACTTGATCGAACTTGTTCTTGGACCACTTTAGTGGTTTTGAAAATTTCCAGGTATTATATTCTCCAGAATCCACAATTCTTTTTAATATTTACTACCTCTTTGATCGTATTCTCACTTTGTTCATATATGACATTCTTTTTTTTTCTTTTTTTAACTTGTTTTATTAGATACTTTCTTCATTTACCTTTCAAATGCTATCTGGAATGTTCCCTATACCCTCCCCCCCTACCCTGCTCCCCTGCCCACCCACTCCCACTTCTTGGCCCTGGCGTTCCCCTGTATGGGGCATATAAAGTTTGCAAGACCAAGGGGCCTCTCTTCCCAATGATGGCTGACTAGGCCGACATTCTTAAGGTCACTGATAATCTTTATAATGGTTATTTTGAATTCTTTTTTACACAGTTTGCATATCTCCATTTGTTTAGGGTAGAACTCTACATTTGTTGAGCTCTTCATATTTGAAAAAGAATCAAACAACAACCCTTCCTCCAGCGACTTCTGTCAATATTTATACAGTGGCTCCATATGGGGAACAGCCTTCCCAATCGAACTGGCTGGGTTATTGGACTCCCCTCAACATTTTCCGTGTGTTATACTTTGGATTGTACAGAGGTATTTGATCAATGCTATTTTCCAGGGGTTAAAGAAGTTTGTTTTTTTGTTTTTTTGTTTTCTTTTTTTCATGATGTGCTAAACTTGGGAAAAAGTCACAGTGATCATGTGCTACAAGTGCTTTGAGTTAGCTGACTTTGTACTCACTTTGCTTTGAAGAGGCCTCTTAATTATTTTCTTGATTTCTTAAAGATGAAATTGGTGTATGTGTTGTTGAAGTCTTTGAAGATAAAAAGCCCAACAGTTTGTCTCCCGATTTCGTCCTTGAAAAAGGATATCCCAGGAAATTATTTGTTTCTCAGCATTTTGGTTTCCTTGTCTATCAGCAGATAAGTGTGCTCTAAGTTCAACAATGGAGAGTTATGGGTGTTTGTCTAAGAATTGTGAATCCAGGTGCTGTGGCTTGTAACCCAAGCGTGATCACCCAAGTTTGAGCTCCAGAACCCATGTAACAGGCTATGTATTGCAATTCTAATTACAGAGGTATGTATTGTAATTCTAATATTAGAGAGGTAGAGACAGCTAGATTTCCAGTAGATCCCTGGTAGATACTCAGGGCTCACTAGTCAACCAAGCTTACTTGCTTTGAAAGCCCCGGGAGGTAACGAGAGACCCTGTCTCAGGAAAGAAATAGTGGATAGAGTCCTGAAGAACACCATCTGAGAATGACTTCTGGCTTCTACATGCACACAGACAGACAGACAGACAGACAGACAGACAGAGGCGCAAATCATGAATGAGGACATCACAGTAACCTGCCAGTGTCTGCTTTACCTGTCTGGTTGCTAAAAAAAAATGTTATGCAGTTGGATCTTATCCCCTCATGTCAAAAGATGATGGAAAAATCTTTAGAAAGAATTTGGCATGCTGCACCAATTCCTGGGAGATCAGACAAATGGAAGCTTATGAAAGTCAGAGCCAATGTGTTTCTTTCAGACATCACTCAAGTATGGCAGAATTGTCAGTTAGGAAACTTCTGTCGTTAAGTTTCTAACAGGACTTACGTTGATGTAGATTAGAATTTTATATGAACACACACCTAGTGGCACTGCGAATAGACAGATAACTTGCTATTAGTTTTTGTGCAAAGCTTCCAACATACCCTCAGCTAAACCATCATCTTTCTTCTAGCCCACTACTATTTTATCCTCAATAGCCTTCCTGCTTGTCCATTTTTCCTTCCCTCCTCACACCCCCATTATTCTCTGCATAGTGACCACAGGAGTCCTTTTCATGCTAGACCACATGATGCTGCTTGTTTGCTTATAACCTATGAGCATTTGTCTGTCTCACTCAGAGAAAACAAAACCAGAAACCCACATCCTTACCACATCCATGGTCACAAATCTGTAGAATCAGCATTTTGCTCTTTGCCCCTGAGGTTACTGAGTTTCAGCTACATTTTCCTCATTGTTGACCTCATATTAAGCATTTGACCTACTCAGGGCTTTTCAGTACTTGTCACCTTTCAGTGAAGTGTTATTTCCTAAGTCTGTATGCTTTTATTTCCTTCAGTTTTCTACTCAAGTACTCTTTTTCCCTTGGATAATACTCCCTTCTATATTACTATATTATTTTCTACAGAGCAATAATTATTGCTATTGCTCTAATAATGATAATGATAACAATAACAATTTTTACCAATTGATATTACTTTGTAATTTCCAATAGTCAGAATGTAAGTTCCATAAAAGCAGGAAGATTTTTATATCACTACTATGTCTCTAAGGCCTTCAATAATGCCTAGATTTCAATAATCACTCATTCAGTAATTCAATAATTATTTTCTAAATAAACTGATACATGTGTAAACACATTTCAGGGAGAAGAGCGCAGGTCTGAGAACTGCAAACCATAAGAAATTGTTACTCCTGATTGTAGTGACGTTCCATGATTGAGACTGACAGCTTATGGTCTAAGCATAGTCAGAGGACATGGAATAGAGAAAGCAAGAGGAGCAGCTTCAGATACTTGAGATGTGGGCTCTGTCAATATCAAAGATGAGCAGAGAACAAATACAGAGGGGCGTATATATATGAAGACGGGAAGACACTTACATAGGTCTCTTCTCATTTTCATATAGTAGAATGAGCTGCCTTCTATGCATAGTGAATTCTGAACTATCCAGCCTCTTCAAGCAGACACTACATGACTAGAAGTAGAACCCGGAGGAAAGATCAAGGAGACCTTCATGAACGTTTCTGGTCTAGAAATTGTAGATTTCTACAGACATCAGAGCATCTCTGGTAAATTATCACACTCAAGTATGAATGGCATTTATTAATCATCCACATTGTTTATTATAGCTCTTTTTCATCTATCTTATCTATCACGATGTTTTTCTTGCTATCTGGAAGCTATTCTGTTTCATGAAAGTGAAAAAAATTAAGTACATATCTTATATTGAACATTTTTGTTCAGTATTCCACAGCAAAACCTAAAATGTAGGCTCTGTCCTAAGCTGGTTCTGTACTATGTGACTGTCCTACCTCTCCTGCTTAGATGTCAGAAGACAGTTCTTCACATAAAGTCAGGCACAGATGTAGGGAAAACAGTGATTCTTCAAAAATCTTAATAGCTCCTGCTTTTTCTCTGTGCTGAACATTGTATACACAGTGGCTTAGCCCCAAATATGTCATTAAGGAATAATGAAAGGAGTGAGCTATTTGGAATCCTGAGTTATTCCTTGTATTCTAAGTCAAATTTTTTTCTCAGTTCATGTGCACACACTCACTGAGGGTTTTTATTTATTTCTAATGAGGTCTTGAGGGAAACTAGTTGTCTGGTTACTTTGTGACTAGCAAGGTCCAAGTTCATACTCCCTATGAGGTTGTCTGTGACATTGCCCCTGTTTGAAATCCAAGGCAGCAAATCTCACTGGCAGCCCACAGACATTCTGAATCATTATGATATTTATTTTGTATAAATAAAAGCAAGGACAGGCACCTACTAATGCAAACAAGCATTTGAAGGGGATTGCTAATGAGATAAAACAATTCAGTTTACATCTCTCTATCATGGACAGATTAGCCATGCATGATATCTCCCATAAAAAGTACTGACAGTAAATTATTTAGCACTTATATTTTGTGGCGGGGTATGCTTAATCAAACCAGCAGTTATAAGGAATAGTGACAGAATGTTACCAGCACCATTCAGTATCTGGACATGCTGCCTTGTTATGGGATATAGAGCACGAATAATCTTCATCTTTCTGTGGGACAGATACACTCAATACATTTTTTTTTTTAGCATCCTCTGAAAGAGTGGTTTGGATCTATCTGTCTACCCAAATCAGTTTTCACACTTGTTAAAAACAGCCTTTTTTTGGGAAGCACTATATTGTTGAAGTCGATTGTAATAGATAGCCACTGGCTCTCTCTCTTCTTCCACTTAACAAAGGAATGACAGAAAAATGGTGCACTCTATCAAGCTCGAGAGAGCACTAAAGAACTTGGGACTAGAGAGGCAGCTTAGTGGTAATATACATGTATTGCCCTTCCAGAAGACTCGAGTTCAGTTCCTAGCATCTTGGATGTTTTACTAACACCATCTGTAATTCCAGCTACAGGAGATCTAATGTCCACCCTCCCCCCATTCCCCACCCCATAGGTACCTGCACTCACAGACATATCCACCCACTGTCATACACATAATTAAAATAATCATAAAATAAATATTTTAGAACTAAAGCAATGCCTTTGTTTAAAACTTATTTTATTAGATATTTTCTTCATTTATTCTTTGTGTAGAGAAAGGCCATTGATATGTTTGAGTTAATTTTATATCCAGCTACTGCACTGAAGGTGTTTATCAGGTTTAGGAGTTCTCTGGTGGAATTTTTAGGGTCACTTATCATTTGCAAATAGTGATATTTTGACTTCTTCCTTTCCAATTTGTATCCCCTTGATCTCCTTTAGTTGTCTAATTGCTCTGGTACAATATTGAATAGGTAAGGAGAAAGTGGGCAGCCTTGTCTAGTCCCTGATTTTAGTGGGATTGC